>NW_023605083.1:111228147-111656515 GCF_014898055.3 Talpa occidentalis
GTATTCATTTGAATTTGGCTTCATTCACTCAACATGTTTTTGAGATTCATCCATACTATGTTCATATTAGTAATTGCCTTCTTATTGCTAAGTATGAGTTTACCAAATTTGCATGCATCTGTTGATGGACTTTTGAATTATTTCCAGCTTTGGGCAAATAGGAATAATGTGAACATACATGCACACATTTTTTGTGCATATATATCTATGTGCACATTTTGTGCATATATTTGTTAGGTAAGTTGGTGTGGAATAAATGGGTCGTAGACTAGCTTTACGTTTAATTTTATAAGCAATTGTAGTTTTCCAATATAATTACACCATTTTACACTCTCATGAACAACATATCTGGATTTCAGTTGCTTTATACCTTACCAGCATTTGGTGGTGTTGTCAGTCTTTTTAACTTTAGACATTCTAATATGTGTACTTTGTTGTGAGTTTAATTTGCATTTTCTTGATGTCTAAAAAGTTTAACCATTTTGAAAATGAGCTTACTGGTTATTTTTATACTTTTTTGTGAAGTGTCCAAGTATTTGGCCCATTTTTATATTGGGTTGTTTGTCATTTTGTTATAGAATTTAGGCGCTCTTTATATAGTCTGCATATACTGAATAGTTTGTATATTCTTAGGTAACTCTTATCAATGTCAATATTTCTTTCCAGTCTGTGGCTTGCCTATCCATATTTTTTTAAAAAGATTTATTTATTCATACAAGAACTGGGGTTTAGGTTAGACGTGCGGGAGGGTAAGAGAATTCACCAGAGTGGGGAGCAGAACAGGCAGACAGACCAAAGACACTGCTGAGGGGAGCAGTGGGCGAGGTAGGGGAGGTCTGCTGCACCATTTGGGGTTCTCCCTGGCCAGTGGGGAATCGAACTGGCGCTGAACAGGCTGCAGACAGCTTTGCAGTGCAGCACTCAACCGCTGTGCCAAAAGGGAGGCCCGCCTATCCATATTTTTAAATAGAGTTTTTTGAATTTTTAATTTATCTTTTTTATCGTTAGTGCTTTTTGCATCATATTTAGGAAGTCTTGGAAAACATTTTAGCTTATATTTTCTTCTAGAAGCTTCACAGTTTTAGCTTGTGCATCCAGGTCTGTGATCCATATAAATTAATTTTTGTTTCTGGTGTGAGGTAGAGGCTGAGATTTCCCCCCACCAAATTATTTTCTGGTTGTTTCAGTGATATTTATTGAAAATATTTTCTTTTCTTAATTGAATGGCTCTGGCACCTTTTTGTTGAAAATTGATTGTATAAGTGAAGGTCAAATGTTGGACCATGTATTCTGTTCCATTGGTAAACTGTCTTATACAAGTACTATATGTCTGGATTAGTGAGTTTGATCATTTGAGACCTCCAACTTTGTGGTATTTTTGTTTTTGCAAGATTGTTTTGACTATTCTAGATCCTTTGTATTTCCATAGAATTTTTAGAATCAGTTTGTTAACTTCTACAACAAAGCCCACCAGGATTTTGATTGTTATTGTATTGAAGCGGTAACTAAGTTGCTAATTACCACAACCTCATAATAGAGATTAGCAATTAAAACTCAGAGTGTCATGGAACTTAGAATACTACAGCTGGAAAAGATGTTGGACAAACCCTACTGTCTGCAAGTGGTCCCTAACCTTGATGCACACGGGTATCACCTGGGCATATTTAAATAACACATGTGTGGCTCCCACTCTGAGATACTGTGATTTAATTGGGTTGGCTTACAATCTGGGCATCAGGATTTTTTTTTAAAAGCTCCCCTGGTGATTCTAATGGCAGCAAACTTTGGGAACCAATGGTTTAGTGCTCAAATTTATAGGTGTGGAAATTGAGGCCCAGACAGAATGTGAGTTACCTCGTTCTACAAAACCTACAGATTGACTTACTTTAAACCCACAGTTAATCATCACACATTGTCATATGAATGTTCATAAAAATTTACGTAAACCTTACAAAACTACCACCACTGCAGTCTCAACCAAATGAAATACCGCTTTCTTGCCAGCAGAGAATGTTATCTAGCTCTTTGTGTTGTACTGAGCAAAGTTCTAAATCTGAATTTCCTCAGGGAAGTAACAAAGAGAAGGAATAGAGAGAGGGGGAAGATTGAAAGAAAAAATACAGGCACTGGAACTAGGTGTTGTTCTACCCTTAGATGCCAAGTCAATGATTGTCTTTATGTTGTCAATTTTCAAACTATAAAAACAAACGACTATTTGGAGAAACACCATGACGCCTGAAGGCTTATGCTTCTTGGGTAAAAGCAGAGACTATGTGACAATATTCTAATTTCAATATTAGCAGCTTCTTTTTAAAGTTTATTTAAAGAAAATTGCTTTTAAAAATCACGGGAAAAAGAACATTGCTCAGCAGGCACATTTATTTTTTCTCTCTATGGGATTCAACATCCTTCTGTTTGGAAAGTAGAAATTACAGGACAATAGATAGAAAAACTGATGTTATACAATTTTTAGTTCTTTAACTTGAGTATATTTTAACTTGTAGTGCCCCTTTTTTCCCAGAATAAGATTTTCAAATCTCCTTGAGGGCAGAAAGTATACTTTCCTTCATTTACACAGTGCAGGGCACAACCAGGGCTGTCAGTGAGCATTAAATCAAACCTACTGAAGAAGGAAAACTAGGGCCTCATTAAAATGTCTCTAACAAAGTCCCATAGCTTCTACTTTAACAATCAGTGTTCTTTCTAAACTTTTCTAAAAAAATCCTGCTAAGTGGATCTTCTACCTTGGGTATCTCTCAAAATAAATGTCATAGCTTCACAATTATTCTCACTTCAGGTTAGTCTAAGATATAAGAAGACTGTTCCAATGTATCTATACAGTTGGGAGATTTCAGGATTTTATAAGTTGGTTGTGATTATTTGTGTTTTTTTCAAAAGACATCTTCCAAGCTGTCCATTAGTAATCAACTGTCAATTACTGTGACCAATAAACAACCCATTCTCTAGGTTTGGAAATAAAGCCAGCTTTAAAAAATTACCAGTGATATGCTGGAAGCATAGTCAGAGTCCATCTGCATTTTCCTAGAGTAACAGTGATTTTTCTGAACTGGCGCTGTATGTGGGGTCCACTCTCAAAGCTGTCCTGTTTGGACTTGGCCAAATGAAGAAAGAGGAGGCATGAGATCAGCGGCATTCTTAAGTTTACTTTGGGGATGGTAGAGGATAAAATGAGACTACAAACAGACATTTCTTTCTGTTATTTTTATCTCCCAGATTAGAGGAGAAAATCGTGATGAAATAAACATGTACTTAATACCTAATTTGGGGATTTTTTGAAAACATAGATCCAAGGGGGTGACTGAGAGAGAGGGTGACTGATGGGTGGGGGATGAAAAAGCAGGGAAGGAAAGGGTCCTTGGGGGCCATTTTGCCAGAACCTGAATTGTGTCTCTCTGCTGTTGTCTGCAAGACTGCTAGAAAGCCTGGGCGATAAATGTTCAACATGAGCTAATAAGCTATTTTGATCACTTTGATGTTGCTATGAATGAGTAATTCTAAGTGACTTATTGGGAATTGCCTTAAAAAAATTGATTGATAATAATAATAAAGAGCCAGTTTATCTCTTGATATTTCCTTGATAGATGATTAGTCATCTAAGGAAGCAAGGGGTTTTTTAAACCACCCTCATCAGGCGCACTGACACACAGAATGGTTATCATCCCTTGCTCTGGCTGGTAGAGTCATGTCTTGAAAAGTGTGAGGTGACCACTGGGAGTGTCACCATATCTCTTATCAGAGACACTGCAGACCATATGACTCAATATGCTCATCCGTAAAAATTTACCTACACCGCTAGCTTTCAGGCTTTGATCAATTCACTCAGTCACTTCTTCAGAGATACCATTTGGGCTAAAAATATGATTCCATGGCAGTGAGCCAGTTTCCTTAAACTCTGAAGGACTGCAAACTCAGTTCTAAAGCAGTACACACTGCATTTGGCCATATTTGGGTTTAACTGGTCCTGTTATTCATTATCATGAAACTTTGTACACAATTCTTTGAACTTTAATGTTATCCTGTGTAAAATAGAGATATGTATTCAGATTTCTCGTGGTTACTGTGAGGATTACATAACAAAATGTACATATAGCACCCAGGGCAGTGCCTGTTGCATTGGAAACACTCAATACTTGAGAACCACAACTATTATTATTGTCACTATATTGTAATTATTATTTTTAATTATTCTATACTGGATAACTCTGTAGATCAATATATGAATAAGAAATGGCCTTAAATAAAAGAAACAAGACTGACTTGCAAGTCAGATAAGTATCTTGCAAGTCAAATAAGTATTTTGTTATTGAATATTATTGGCAACATTCAATTGCATATTGTGTGACAATAAGGGCTAAGTAAAAAATGACATTTTAGTTGTAGGGGTGAAAAATATTCTAAAATTCATTCTATTTAGATTTGTTCCTGGAGAATTTCAAAAATTGAACCAACAATTGTTTATAAATAAATCTTTACACAAAAACTGGATTGACCAAAATGTCAACTGGTGATCATTTTTTTTTTTAATGTGTCTATGGAGACTGACTTGAATGGCTCCTATAATCTATATGATTTCTATAACTGGGGTTTTAGAAGTTTAAGTGAGATGGTTAATTTTATGTCAACTTGATTTGGCTAAGAGATGCCCAAAAAACTAGTAAAACATTATTTCTGAATGTATGAAGAGATTAGCATTGGGATTAGTCGACTGCATAATGAAGATTGCCCTCATGAATGCAAGTAGACATCATTCAATCTGTTGAATAGAACAAGCAGGTGGAGGAAGGACAAATTTGCTCTCTGAGCTGAGACCTATATATTCTGCCCTAGGACCTTTGGAACCTGAACTAGAACGTACACCAGTGACTGTCCTGGCTCTCAGAACTTCATCTTTCCCAGCCTCCAGTCAGCAGATCCAGGGGACTTGACAGCTTCCAAGATCATGTGAGTAATTATTTAAGTCTATTTATATTTATATATGTATATATATGTATGCATGTACACCCACGTACACATGTAATATCTCTGTATATAATATACCTATATCTATATCTGGATATATCCTGTTGGTTTCTCTGGAGAACTCCAGACAAGGGATAACTCACAAACATTATTACTCTGGAGCACACAGCATACTTTTTTTTTTTTTTTTTGAGAAGCCTCCTTTCTCTTTCACAAAACAAAACAAAACACACAAAACAACAACCTCAACAAGCATATAAGCTTAGCCTGTAAGTCAAAATATATAATGAATAAAAAAGAATTCAGGCAAGAGATGAGCTTTTAAGAGGAAAGGGAATCAAATGTTTGTGAGTGAAGAATAGAAGAAACTTTTTGTGAAAAATAATATTAACCACCTTGATAACTGCACAAACTCCAACATGAAGTAAGGCTTAAGTCCTCTGTTATGAAACTCTACCTTAGTTGTCTCATGCATGTTACACACAACCTGAGCTATTAGATTTGAAATTTTAAGTGGCAATTCCTAAGGACTCGTAGGAAGGATGGTTTTATCCCATGAGAATTTGGTGACAATACCCTTCAATACTCCAAAATGGCCAATCACCACTGGTTACCAATAAGGCATAGACCTGACCCACAACAGGCTTCATGCATCAGCTCATCGATTCCCTTATTTACTCCAGCCAAGAAAGCAGGAGTTTAGTTATTCTTCAGAGATGAGATTTCAGCCAAGCCTGCCTGCCCTCCAAATCCTGTGTTCTTAACTGTGAGTCCATTAGACCAGAAGCCAGAATGAGTGGGAGCCTCCTCCTTGGGCTGAATGAGTGAATGCATTCATCCTGAGTCAGTACAATTGCGTGGATATTCAGAGCTGAGGGCAAAGTCCAGGTAAACTTGCAAGCTTCAAAGAGACTAGAGTGAGGTTATCTTTGGGTTAGAGAGTAGAGAGCTTCATCATGCTCCTCAGTGCATTTGCTAGCATTAGATAGATATCTGGGAGACTGACTTTGGATCATTCTGGCCTGTACCAGCTCTGTGATATTGGAGCAGTGAAATTAGCTCTCTGAGTCTTGGTTTCTTATGGGTAAAATGTGGTTTGTAAGAGCCCCTAATTATAACTGTTACTTGTGCTATTCAGAATCCAGAGTCAAAGGTCCCCCAATTTTCACTAGGTTTCTGTCTTCTATCTTCTATCTTGTCATGTGCCTTGGGTGCCATTGTGTAAGACTAGGTGTCTAGCCAGAGTGTTGTATTGCCCTGGCTATAGAAATGCAATGAGACTGGCCCAGGCTCTTGGAAAGCCATTCCTTGTTGAAGAGGAACAAACAGAAAGGAAATCGTTATCAAGAAATAGAAAACATGTGCAAAAATGAAAAATGATGTAAAAAATGTATAAAATAAAAATAAAGACATTGAAGAAATAGAAAACATGTCATTTGGGATTCTAAATCAAGCTGTATCTGAAGCCAAACTTATTCTGAGCTTTTTCAGTTAAATGAATCAGTTGCTTAGCATATTAGAGTTGAAAATGTCCTAACCATTACTTATATACTTATTATGAGGATAAAACATGGTTTTACATAATGAAATTTCTAACACATTAAGTAAATACACATTAATATTAGCTATTGTAATTTTTTTCAGAGTTGGAACCTACATGTTGGGAACTTAATTACTTTTGTGCTTTCAGGTTTTCCCTTTAAATTTTTTTGATTTTCTTTAGGTTTTTGTGATATTACTTAACAATCGGGTGTTGTAGCTAGCAAATATGAAACCAGTCAGCCTAACTAGTAATCACATATGTAAACGAAAGTGAAAATAACCATCTATTTAGAGTTAATAATTGTATTGTATTCTTGAAATTAATTTGATTGTACTATCAGCATTCTTAAAATGCCCATCGTTTTTGATCTAGAAATTCACTTCTGGCACTCTGTCTTATGAAAACTATATATAAGAAGGAAAATAGACATTTATAAGATTAAATGAAAAAGGAAAAAGGAAATGTACATATATTAAGAATTTAGTCATACAAAACAGTTTATGCATAATGTATCATATACACAGGAAAATGAGGGAACACATCAAAGTATTTGTCAGAGAGATTCAGGGTATAAGTAAAAAATGTCTTACAGAGTTAGAATTTGCTGACTTTAGGGTCAAAGTGATGACTCAGGCTGGTGAGATGCATTAACAGCTATATCTAGAAAAAATGTTTGGGCTGTTGAGCTAGGCATCATCTATCAGTTTTCTCTGGCAGGGATTTAAAGCAAAGAAATTAAAGAACATTATCCCAGACAGTTGGGGTTAAGTGGAATTAGGATCCTTCCTACATGGAATCCACTTACCCCTTGTCCTTCCCTCTTTCAGCCTCCAGTCAAACTTGTAACTCTTGAATTGGTGGGTGGAGAAATTCCCAGGTCACTCCAGTTGGGGGAAGTACCTGTTGTCATTTTATTACAAAACCACGTTTCTCTTATTCAGTTTTGGAATTTCTGCTCTTTTACTTTTCCCAGTACTGCTTATGGAATGTCCTTTTTATATTATAGCCAGTGTTTGGCACCTTGTACATTTTATGTAATTCACCAGCCTGTGAGTTGAGATATAATTATTTCTCTTTACAAAAGAGGAAGCAGACTCTGGGAGGGTCCATGACTTGCCCAAAGGCATAGGCTAGTGAATGTAAGAGGTGGGATGCGGGTTTTGGTTGAGCTGGTTATGACGCTACCTCCATAAGTCACTCTGGTCTTTTGTGGGTACCGGGTCCCAACTCACCTTCACAGCCTCAAGTCTTTCAACACACCAGAGATTCGGGCCAGAAGTTGGTCCTCTAGTCATCTTTTTTAGGTTCTCCTGCCTTTATTGGTCACTTTTACAGCATTGGCCCCAAGAGCAAGATGCTTGAGAGTGATGGGTGGATGCCACCTTATCCAAGACAGAGGAGCACTCTTCTAGGTCTGCTCATTGCTGCTGTGTGACTCTGAGCTGTCTAGAGCATGCATTCATTCAGTCAAAAAATATTTGTTGAGATATTCCCCTGTGTCAGGTACTAAATAAGGGGGATTCAGAGCTAAATAAGGAAGAATGGACCCTGATCTCCCGGAATTTATACTCTGGTGGGTTCAACAGAAATCATCATCTAAACAAGGATGTACAGTTAAGACAGTTTCAGGTGGTGGGAAGGGAAAAATAAACTTTAAAGGACAAGTTAAGGTGGAAATGCTCATGTGGCTGGCATGGTAAGGAAACAGATGTGTGAAAAAAGAAATGAATAATAAGATAGACCCAGCCATGTGATTATCCGAACGAAGAACATTCAGGCTGAGAGAAGAGCAAATGCAAAGATGCTGAGGTTGAAATGAGCTTGACATGTCCAAACCAGAGGGCAGCAGCTGCCCTGCTAGAATTGAGTAAGTCAGGATGAGCTGAGGGAGCTATGGTTGATGTGCGGAGGAGGGCAGTGTGTGGGGGAGACAAGCTCTGATGGGTATTTTGGCCATTGCAAGAAACCTGGATTGTATTCACAGTGTTCTGGGAAGCCCTTGGGAATTTCTAAACTGAAGAAGACAAGCTTGGATTTTTGTTCTAAATGGTTACTCCTGGTTTCTGTCTGGAATCTAGGCTGTAAGGGGATATAAGTGGAGACAGAATCAAGGCTAGGAAGCTGTTCTAGGGGTTCAGGGAAGTGGCTGGGACTGCTTGCCTTGTGAGGAGGCTTTTCTCTCCCTGGGGTGGCCATTTCTTTTTGAGTTAACAACTCTGCCGTTTTTTCTCCTCTTCTACTGTCTCTAAAGGCTGGTTAGGACAGGAAAAACCTGTAGCTCAAATCTGTGGCACCGTCTGTCTCTTGCTGGTCCTCATGGCAATGACATGGGCCTGGCTCTGGACAAACTGCCCCTCATCAACTCTTTCAGGCTCCCCCGTGAAGCCCCACTGCCGTAGGCCCAGGAGAGCCTGCTAACCAGAGCTGTTGCTCCTGGTCTCTGAGCAGACTGGGCCTGTTCACTGGCCCTTTGGGTGCTCTACTTTGTTTACATGTGCTCAACTCAAGCATGGACAGGCTGGTAAAAAGGGAAAAAAAGCTTTCAGTGGCTTATTAAGGGCAGTGGGGGTGGGGGAGAAGACTCCAAAAGATCTTTGGACACCAGATAGCTCTTCCTAAACAGAGCTTAATGAGTTAAGCGTAAATGAATCAGAAACATGTGCACTGGATTTCTCTTTTGCAGGCACTTTGGTTTAAAAATGAAAGGCAGGGTTGGGGGAATGAGGGGAGAGCATGGCTGGGTTTTGCAAGGACCTGAAGGAGAACTTCACAGGATGAAGGGCCCCAAACATGGTGAGCTTTTCTTCTGTTATAATTTCTTTCATCCCCAGACTGTGAGAGTTGCTTGATCTATGTGGCGTTCGGCTGCATTTCCCTTGCAGATGCGATGTTCCTGGTATTCCTTGTTTCCTTGCCAAAGGTCATCTTATGCTGTGGGTTCAAACTATGCTTCACCAAAGCCCTTTTGACTTAAGTGTCCTAAGTAGCTCACAGACTTTGTTCTGATGGGATCCTGGCTTTTGATGGCAAGAATTGCTATCTTTTCAGCTGTGCTGCAGCCTTATGTAGTTGAGAGTGAGCACTGTCTTAGCATCATTCAGTTATTCATACCAGCTCTGTGACCTTGAACACCTCAGTAGTTCTTCTATCGCAACCTCAGCCTCTGCAGCGCCGGTTCGTTCCCTGGCTGCCGGCGAGGGTCCCCCCCCCCACACACACAAAAAGCCTTTTATAATGAGTGTGCCAGAAGATTGTGAAGCAATAGGTGGTAGAAGGGGTGTGAAATGAATCTGTGGTCACCTCGAATCTCTTATGCTGAGAGAGACGGGGGTGTAATCTAAGTTAGAATGAGATAATAAGGGGTGAGTTCAAAAAAGAGCATCTCTTCCTTTCCATATTATATGGTCATCCCTGTCTTAGAACCCTAGAATTTTAGAGCTGGGGGGTCATCTTATTAATCCATTTATTTCACACTTGAGAAATATGAGGCCCAAAGATGGAAATGACTGGCTAAAGTTCACATAATTACCTCACTAAAAATGCTATGGTAGCGATGTTTGAGAGAATAAGGTCATTTCTCAGCAGTGAGAACTTATCAAGGAATGGGTTCAGTTATTTGTAATGTATTTTCTAAGCATCTTAAATTTTTCATTACTTTCTTAATCTCTAGGGCTTAGCACAGTTTCTGGTATGCAACAGATATTCAATAAAGTTTTGCAGAATGAATAAATGAGTGAAGAGTATTAATCAGATAGGAGAGGAAAGAATAGAAAATAAAAAACAAAGCAGGATTTCCTGTCCTGGAGGAACTTACAATCTAGATGTGGAGATGAGACTTAATGAAAAAGAACTTGAAGCATTGTAAGTGAGAGAGATGACTTTTAAGTAATTGTAAGCAGGATGAAGATAGATTTTTTTTTAAAAAACAAAATGGGATAATTCATGACTTAAAAACAAGCAACACATAATGTTATTATTCAGGGGATAAACTTGCAATTTTTCCTCTCTCCTTAAGTCCTGCTTGAGCAGGTGGGTCCATGACTCAAGTAGGTCTGGACTCCTGTACAACACTCTGGTTTTAGCTCTGGGTACAGGGAGAGGTTGCAGGCCAGCAGGCACAGTGCTTCCATGTTATCTGGCCTATGGACAGTGGTGATAGAGGGTCTTGTTTCCTTCTGGGTTATTCATCTGATGTACACATGGAGTAGTCAGTGGCCTTTTCCTCCCAACGTGCAGAGAGATACCAATGGATATTCAGACATGGAACTAAGAAGAGAAAGAAGTGTGTAGGATGACAAAATTTAAGTCTCTGGATTCAGACACACATCAGTCCAGCCTTAGGCTTCCAGTCACAGGAGCTCGTAAATTATATCTTTCCAAAAGGAGCTCTGCAAATTTTATTCAAAAAAGTTAAACGCAATTGTTAATGAGCTCTGAAGCTTTGCTAATATTGTATGGGGAGTCTGTGCAAGTTAATGCACATAATCAGATTATTTATGGAAGCCAGTGATGTTTGTAAGGCCTCAGCAGCTGAGAAGGAGTTAGGGTGGCGTGTTGGTTCTTGGAGCCTGGCAGTTACTTCTGGTCTCATCTGGGAAGCAGGAAAGACTTTCCTCCTTCCTCCTACCTCTAGACTGACCTGTTATCACCTTAAGACCTAGGGCCTGAGAGATCCACCCCTGGAACCCACCATTTATATTAACTCAGAAATTCTCAAAGTGTGCTCTTCTGAGTACCACATGTTAAAACACTCATTTTTTATTTATTTTTTTTACTTAAAAGCCTTTTTAGGTCTAACTTGACTAATATTCTTAGGAATTTCCAAGACACTATTGGACTGTATAATGTTTCCTAAATATTTTTTGTTCCAAAACTCTGTGTGTTGTTTTCCTTCGTTTGGGGAAGCCATTCCTAAGAATATCCTTTGATAGATGAGGTGAAGGCATCCTTTTCCCAGAATACACTTTCAAAGTTACATATGGCTTGGGGGAAGGTAACATTATTTAAGCTTTCTTCCTTCCTTCCACAAAGCAGCGGAGATACGAGTGGAAAAAGTAGAATTATATGACTAAGAAACCAAGAATAGAGAATTGAAAAAGAAAAGGAGGGAAGACGAATACTGGATCCGTTCAGGAACCACAAGGGGAGTGATGACAACTGAGTGAAAGACTGGACCCTGGACTTGTGGTAACCAAGGCAGCAATGAGATAAAATCATGAGGATCCTTTCCTAAATTAAACCACCACTCTACTAATACTTTTGAATTTTGTGTCTCATTCCCTCCTAAAAGCAAGTCTGAGAGCAAATTGTACAAGACAAAGAATTTTTTTTTTTTTAGCACAAACTTGAGGAAAAAAATGGATCATATGGTTCCTTATATAAGGAGCATTAAGTAACATAATGGATGGTTTTCAACAGCAAATTTACAAGACACAGAACTGTCCTTCATATGACTGTTTAATTTACTAACATTCAGCAAAAACCAAGGGTATAGCATGAAATCACAGCTCTTTGCAGGGAGCTAAGGTCATGTTGCCGGACACATTACTCAGAGATTTCAATCCCTAGTGGATAGGTAGGGCTTAGGGATGCCGGGAGTGGGGGAGGGGCATGGTGCAGGGCAGGGGTATGGACCTAACAAGTTAACCTACTCTGCACAATTGGTGGTTTCCTCTGGGCTATTAGTTAACTGCAACTGGAGACAGCTGAGAGAAGCGGCTGGGTCATCTTGGTAGTAGAGGGTGGGGTCAATAGGAAGAGGGAGAGAACGAAAAGCCACGAAAAAAGGGCTCAGGTGCATGATGATTCACCAAGGATATGTCTTGGAGGACAGAGAATCAGAGTCAAATAAGCATAAATTCTCACAGCAGATGGCCTAACCGTACTGTTGCAGTGAGATCTCTCCCTGAGGCCCCATATCAAAAATTGAAGGGATAATATATAGCCCAGGGTTAAAAATGATTGAATGCTAAGTAGAAGAGGCCTCCAACACTCAGATAATAGTGTTATTTACAAATTACTCAAGTACCATTAAAAAATATAAACACAATAAAATTTCATTGTTTATTATCTTAAAAATTCTATACTCTAGGGCTTCCCCTGGTGGCGCAGCGGTTGAGCGCTGGGCTGCGAGGCTGCCCGCAGCCTCTGCAGTGCCGGTTTGTTCCCCAGTCACCGGCGAGGGTCCCACAAAAAAAAAAAAAAAAATTCTATAGTTTAATTTCAGAGAAACGCCCTTAACGTGACCCTCCTCACTATTACACCTATTTTTTTGTGTGTCCGCTTCCCCATCAAATGCTGTGCCCTTTGCCTGGTCACCTTGCATCCAGGCCGTGATGGTCCTAGTCTGCTTCCCCAAATTCCTAACCATGGGCTTAAAACTCCAGCTTTATTAAATGCTGCATCATTTGCTCAAATCTTGGGCTGCTTCTTAGAATATCAGGTAATCTCTAATTCCCACAAAACTTATAAAGTATGTCAACATTTGTAATGATATTTAACTAGCATAGAAAGATGTGGAGCAGAGGAGGAGGCAAATTGTTCAGAGTGGCAATGATTTAGAGGGAATATGAAAAAAATGCTGGAAGGATGTGATGCTAGGGCCAGCGTTTTGAGGAGGGTAATGCCATTTAGTTCCCAAAATGAAGTGTTTGTAGAGAGAAGAGTAAGTACCAAAAGGCGTTATGGGTTCTAAACAAGAGGAACTACAGAAGACAGACTGAGTCATGAAGGGGAACTGAGACCATCTCCTTAACTGTACACAAGAGAGAAAACCGAAGCCTGAATGGAGTGATTTTCCTGAGATCATACAGTGGTGCTATGGTTGGAATTAAACTTCTAAACTCATAGCACAAGACTGTTTGCCTCAGTACGCTGTGGGGCTCTAGGTGTGGACAGCGCTTCCTTGCTATGCTGAGGACTAGGCTGACTTTGAGTGGGCTGATGAGCATGGGGACTATTGGCTATTCTTGGGTGGTTTCCCCAAATCAACAGAAAAAGATGCAAGGAGGGTTAGGTAAATGGCAGACTTCTTAAAATTTGCTTCTATCTTCTTCCTGGCCACCCCCTCCCAAACCAGAATTGTTAGAAAATACCAACAATAAACCAAGACTTTTCAAAGTCTGAGAGTTAGAGTAAGCTTATGATGCATGAAAATGTCCATGCCAGGCCAGGCAGGCCTGCAGCCAGAAGACCCAGCTGTTCATATTTCAGGAAAAGGGCAGAGATATCGACAGAATCCGTCTGCAGAGGCAAAGAGGCTCCACATATTGAACAAGTTACATAGTTCAGCTTCTTCACCGACAGCACAGAGCTGCTGTGGTCACTTAACCTCGCTCTGTGGCTTTCTCTGCAAGGATTTGACCCACATTTACCAACCCTGTCATGGGAAGCTACTCTTTTTGCAGGTCACCCCAGTGTCTTTCTATCGCTCTAATGTGTGGACAGCTCCTATGGACCCTGGCCTCCCTACACCATCTTCAGTGGCTGGAGGGGGGACAGTTGCCCCCACAAAACACTTTCCCTCCTCTTTTCTTTGCTCTTTTTTTTTTTTTTAACAAAAATGTAATGTCACATATACAATGGCCACCTGGGAGGTCAGACTTTCCTTGTTGGTTGGTCCCTCCAGGGAGTCTTTTAGTGCAGAACTGCGGGAAGCCCTTTGGGGTAAGGCGAAGGTACAACAGCAGGTATTGGAGGGACTGTGACAAATGAGAATGGTGTCAAGAGAAACTGTTCAAATAAACAGTGGGATGCTTGCGAGCATAGTTTGAAGACCTCAGATCTTTCTCTCCCTTCTGTTTTTTTTTTAATCCCCCAAAATAGAAGATTAAGTTTGCTGTGAACATGAGCTGATGAAAAGAATTCAAATAGCGCTTTGAATAGGACCCCAGTCAGACCCACAGGAGAGCTACAAATTGCTTTTGGAGACACTAGTCTCCCTTTACAGAAAGTTAGCATAAAGCCCACATATCTTCTTTCTATAAGGTACTAACTTGTAAATTAACCTTTAATGGTGTATAAATGATGTTCTGAAAGAACTGCTTATGCAGCTATATTTATGATCTAGAAAATTGCAAATATTTACAAGATTATAGGTGTTAATGGTCTGTCAAAAATGTTTGTATATTGTACATACATTAAACCCCGGTTTCAGACCACCCTGGTATAAAAGACCACCACTCTCTAGTCCCATATAGTGTTTCACTTTGATTCCATATATGCCAATCCCTATAATTAGCCTGTTCCCTAATATAGATCAAGTCCACTTTATAGGGAATTCTCCCGATAGTTTTCATTTAGTTTAAATCCAGTACGCAGGCCTCCTGTGTAAACTGTTTGCTAAATGGCCCAGGATGGCCAATCGATCTTATGTCAGCTCTTCGGAGGCTCCTGGGCAATGGCCTGTGACTTGTCTGTCTTGTTTCTGAGTGGGCCTCACTGGAGGAACTAAGTGCCCCTGGTTTGATTGCTTTCCTGAAATAAAATGACGCACATGTGCCAGCTCCCGTGACAGCCTCTCAGCTGAAGTCGGGTCCCTTGAGTGCTGAGTGTACATAAATAAGCCACAGAGCAGCGTAGAGTGACCACAGCACCTTAACTCTCGGGCTTGGCAGTGGAAAGGGCACCTGGCACAAGGGGAACATCTTTTTTCTCCTGTAATTGTTTATCCTATCATGACTCCTTCCTCTGAACCATCAACCAACCGTTCTGTCCTGTAAGGCGGTATGGCAGGAAGAAAATAATAAGGGTCACAGGTTGTTTTGAATTGGCTCTTCCATCCTAGTTTATTATCTCATTTGCACATTTTCATTAACATCAAACTCTTTTCCATGGCTGTCTCAAGATGATCGGTCTCTGGGGGCATTTACCAGAACTGTGTCTGCTTTGTGGGAATTTAAAGAGCAAGCTCATTTTCAAATGTTACCAAAGGAACAGCCTTCCGACCTACTCTGATTAAAAAAAAAAAAAAAAAAAAAAAAAAACCAAAAAAAAAAAAAAACCATACACTGGAATATGTTTGTTGGAGCCCCAATGTGAAAAGATTAACTTTTGAATTTTTATGTAAATCTTCCAGTGATCCCTGCCTCTCATTCCCCCACCCCACCCTTAAAACACAGAGCAGGGAAACAATAAAATCAATTTTCCCTTAAGCCCTTTAATGAGGCCTGACGACACACACTTAATTTTCTTGAAAATAAAATAGGTGTTTGGGTGGCTGCAACGGATGGAAACCATTGACATCTCTGCAGAGGTCTTACAGGGAACAGGCCAGTGGCTCCAGGCCCTAAATGAGGAGCAGAATGCTCAAGTCAGGGGCAGAGACTCTGGGCCACTAAGGAATCCCAAACCCTGTGTTGGGGAGAGAAGGGCCCCACCAGTAATCAGCCTCTCTCTGAGATAATTCTCAGAGAAACTAAGTCTTTCGATCTGCTTAGTATTTAGCAGAGATTTGGTTGGCTGCTATTAGGATGCTTGAAGGGCAAAGACCTAGAGAATTCCATGGGAGTGGTTCTGGAACACTCTCACCTTGAAATGCCTTTCAGATCCATTAGGCTAATGACTCCCTAACTGGGAATCCCTCAGGAACCCAAGCAGGGACATTCCTAGCATGTTAGAAACATTCATTGAAGCTATGGTGCTAACGGGGTTCAGACCACAAAGGAGAGTTAAAATAGATTTTCTGTTCTTTAATCCAAATTGTATCAACTCCAAGTGTTTATGTTGGTGTTTTGTTTTTCCATTGGCAGTTTTTGGCTCATAACAAAATAAGGAAATTATTTCTCAATCTTATCTGGTGTAGAGACCCTATCATTCAAAATATGGAATCTGGAAGAGAGGAGGGTAATAAATTTCATGGGGGTGAAAAGTGGGGAGCCACTGGTTCTGGGGCACTCTGTGCAGACTGCAGAACACCAAGCCACTGCTTATTTTATTCAGGAGCCCAGCGAGGAATCTGACCTCCCACACAGGACGCAGCTCCAGGTTAGGGACAGACTCCAGTCTCCGTTCAGTTGCCTTTTGTGGCTTTCTAGGAAAACAAATGGGTGAAAAGCTAAGTGTCCCCTATTTGCATGCTCTCCAAAGAAGGAGCTAAGTTATTAGTCTTCTCCCTTACCCAAGAAGTGATCCCCTTTTGTGCAGAAGGAGCCCACTCTACAATTTGAAAACAACCTGGGACCCAGGCAGGTGAGGCTGGATCTGGCTCCTGCCTCCTGTGGTCAAAGAGGGAGAGGCCTGGACTCCTCACACAAACAGCATCTATTCTGCCTGGTGAGGCTGGCAGGGAGGGAGAGGGACTCATCAATTGTTTCAGAATTTTTTTTTAACATTATGGGTTTGGCAAAATCCCAGACATACTTTACCAAGTGCTTTTTTCCTTCATTTTTTAATCCCATGTGTATTTCAAATGCAATCCGTATGTTACTGATTCATTTACACTTAACTCATCAAAAATGTTGGTTGGGATGAATTAGTCGATGCCCAAGTTGCGGTATGGTCCCCTTTTAGAGAGAAGTTAGGAACCTTTTCCCCGTCCCACCCCCGTTTGCCAAAGGCAGTTCAAAGTGAATCAGCTCCCCGCCCCACCCCATTACCACCACCAATTTTTAATAACATTAGAAAAGGCAATTCCAAGGAGCGCTAAATTTGGGGGAATTCTTCATTCCACTCTCGTTCATTTAAAAATCCTTGTGTATTTTAAGGGAAATCTAATCCATATGCTTCTGATTCATTTACACTTAAATCATTAAAATGTTGTTTTGAACAAGCCACTTGGTGAACAGAAATGAGTATGAGACTTCTTTTATTATTATTTCTTCAAGCTCTTTTCTGCAAAACAGGAAGTCACATTGGGAAAGTTGAATATCCAGAAGTTTAAATTTGGTATGATAATTCTTAGGCCACCATGGTTTAGATAAATCTATTTTGGGCTATTCCCCCATGAAACCCAGGGTAGCGCTCTGCTTGGATGGCAGATGTGTGCTCATAATTGCACGTAATCAGCTAAATTGCATCTGCCTGTAAGTTACTTCCTTTAAGTAATTTAAACGGAGTGTGTGTGTGTGTGTGTGTGTGTGTGTGTGTGTATGTATGTATGTATGTGTGTGTGATACCATAATCTTTGCAGCCTAAATATTTCTAGTAAAATAGGACTGAGAAAGGAATTGCATGCTGAGAAACAGGTAAGATTGACTTGAAATGCTTTATGTATTTGCCACAAACATTAATGGGAAACATGGGATAGAGTCTTCTTAACTAGTCCTAGTTAAAGACTAGTTAAGTTTACTGATATGGTGTCAGCAAGTTCACTGGCAAACCAGAGGGGCAAATTGTTACCATCTTTTTTTCCTCTCTTCTCTCTGATAATACATGCTATTCTCTTTCTCTCTCTCTCTCATTCTCATCCTGAATTAAGAAATTATACTGGGATCACTTCCTTACTCCAACCTTTACATTTAATAGAGGAAAAAGTAGAAATTCAAGAGTAGGTGGCAAGAGAGGAACTAGGACATAGAAAATTTGACTCCCAAAGTCAAACTGTGGCATAGTGGTTAAAAATGAGGAATTGGCATTTGAATACTGACTCCCCCATTCAATAGGTGCTGATTCAAGGCCTGTTACTTAAACTTGCTGTGTCTTTGTTCCCTCAAAAATGGGGATAATTATAGTACCTGTACTATAGAGCTGCTGTGAAGATTATATAAGATACTCATGTAACAGTGTCTGGATATTAAAAAAACTCAACTCATAGCTGATACTAGTTAATAAATGATTGCTGTGATGCTATTTTTTTTCCCTCTTCGTTGTCTCCATTTTGCTTTCAGGCTGCACTAGGATGTAAGGGTTTTGTCTACTCTATATAGACACACTCCAGGGCTAATAATTTGCAAAATTTATCAGGGCAAAGGTATATGCCTACCATTTTATGAAAAAGAGACCAATGGTAGCTATGGTGGGGCAGATAATTCATGTATATCCTGAAGTCCTCTCTTTCTACTGGTCCCTAAATTCTGAATCCTGCCAGAAAGCACTTGGGGCCAGCACTGTCCTGACATGAAACTCTGAACAGAACCCTTACATCCTAGGGCAGCATGAAAGCAAAATGGAGACAATTGAGAGGGGAAGAAATAGCATCACAGCAATCACTTATTAATGTTGCTATTTTTTCCCCATCTACGATCTGCTGTTGCTTTTAGAATATAATTTTGAAGCCATCAAAGGGCATTCATGTTTCTCTTGTAGTTGGGACTGTGGGTCACAAGAGTTCCTAAAAGTTCACCTATCAGGGGCCTCCCCGGTGGCGCAGCGGTTGAGCGCTGGGTTGCGAAGCTGCCGGCGACCTCTGCGGTGCAGCGGTTCGATCCCCAGCTGCTCCCCGGCCACCGGAGGAGGGTCCCACATGGCGCGCAGACCTCTCCTGCCGCCCCCTGCTCCCCTCAGCAGTGTACCTCGGTCCTTCTGCCTGCTCTGCTCTCCGCTCTGGCTCTGGTGAATTCTCTCGCCCTCCCGCGCTTCTGACTGTACCCAGTGCTTGTATAAACAAAACAAACAAACAAATAAATAAATAAAAACATGCCTCTATAAAAAAAAAAAAAAAAAGTTCACCTATCAGGTAAAGCCATCTGAATTGCATTAGAACTGTGGGATGGAGATTTCATGGCAAATAAAAACATTATATATTTTTTAATAAAATCATGATGTGCAAGTGAGCATGGAGGCAAGAAAGAGTTAAATGTATAAGCCCTTAACCAGTTCTCCTTTCAGAGGAGAACTTCAGTACATATATATCATCAATTTGCTATAAAAGCTGGGCTTAGTGGCTAGATTTGTTCATTTCCTAAGTCCAGGAATCCTACTGAAGGTGTCAGGGTATTATCCGAGTAGGGAAAGGACAAGCAGCTAACAAAGTGCTGGGGGTGAGGGAATGTTTGGTTGGTGGGGGGCAGGAGGGTTTCTGCATGTTAGATAACCACCGCCTAATTCCCCTTTGATTCCACAATCCACTGCTGGAGCTCCAAATGCTATTTGAGAAAACCTAGGGTGACCTGTTTTGTAGATCCAGGGTGACACATCCTTTAATATTAATTTCTTAAATTGTCTAAAGGAAACTGTGGCTATGCCTGTTTGTCTAGTGCCAAACATCTGGATGAAGGTTGTAGGGAGGGAGTCCCCTGAATAGTCCCCATGTCCTCATTTGCTTGTGGCCTGGGGGTCAGCAACTGTGAGTAAATTGGCAAGGTTTCTGGACAGGGCAGCATCCTGGGAGAGAAGCTGAATCCAAGTGGAGGGATTTACACACTGCTGGAAAATGCTTCCCCATGTCATCTGGGTGTCTGCAGGCCCTAGCCTGTGGGCTTTACCCTCTTTTTCCAGAGTCATGAACAAGAGAAAGACTACTCATGTTTAAGGGCCAGTGAATAAATCAGTCAAGTAGCATGTCACATTATTGTGGCCCCATTTACAATTCCAGCTTCAACCAGAGGCAAGGGACAGGTGAATCCTAAAGGCCCTTATCAGCTCCAAGAGTCTCTCACCATTATCTTAGTCTGCTTTCCATAGTGAAGAAATGACAGCTTGACCTCAGGACCACTGTATTATCATCTACCACTACCATCAACTAAAGCTGTTGAGTGGTTATGATATCCAGCACCAGGCCAAAAACTTTACATTATTATTTCATTTAATCCACAAATACCCCTTGAAGTCATACCATCACAATATTTATAAATCAGGAACCCTAGGTCAATTGAGTTGACCATGGCACCAAGAAACAGATCTACCATGTCACCTCAAAACCTATGTTGATCAATGTGCAGTTATGTCTAACTTAAATGAATGAATCAGCGAACCCCCCAAATTAAAATACTTTTTAAAAGCCCATTCTGATGACTCACTTCAGTGACTTTTGATAATCTTGGATGATAGTGTTGTCTGGTAAAAGTTAGTCTTAGGTTTGAATTCCAGATTTGTCGCTTTCTAGATGCATGGAATTAGGCAGGTAATTATGTCTCTGAGCCTACTTTTTATCTTTGAAGTAGTGATGACATTAACCACTCTATACAGTTGGTATTAAAGTTCTTGTGTATAATATATAATGTTCATAGTTGGTCCTTAAGATATGTCACATAATAATTGATGTTATATATTAACATATGCTTCAACACATTTAAAATTTTTATATTGATACCTGCATGTGACTTGAAATTATCCTTCAAGAAAAGAAAACCATGGACAAAGAAAGGGAAGCTGACTGCATTTTCTGACTCCTCACCTCTTCCTAATTTTACATCTTTGGAATGTGAATTTCCTTTCTTTTCTTTATTCTAAGCTCTCAGCCTCAAATAATTCTCCACCAAGAAAAAGCAAAGCCCGTGAATTCCAGCCTCTTTTCATAAGGCAAGAGAACTTGATGAAGAAAGGCTTGTGTCAGCCAGGAGGAAAATGCCTGAGTTTTCAGAGACTAAAAGAAATATTAAATTTTTCTTATTTTGTAATTTGCAAATAATTATTTCCTTCCAAGCTCACAAATAATGGATTAAAACCAATACTTCCCTAGTTCCCTATAAAATGGCTTGAGTCTTTGAAAATGTTTTCATTAATCTTTTCTAACTCCTCCCAGGCTATTCTCAGACTAACTCTAGTACTGGTGATTTACATTGCTGGGCAATGAAGGAATTCAGAATAGAAATAGTCACTCTTTGGGCAGGATTCAGCTCATGACATATTCTTTCTTCAGGCAGAACTATTATCTACTGATTTTTCTCCATAGTAAATTTACAGTTCTTATATAAGTTCCTATTATTGGCTATAGAGCCTAAACCAGCATTGAAAATTATCATCAAGGTAGCTTAACATTTTAGACTTGTCTTGAATGTCTAAAATTTAACAAGCTTGTGTAAAAGCTGTGTGATATGTAATAGTCCAGTGAAAAGTTGACCCATTTACAAAGCATGATTGGGTTTACCACACTTACCTCGCTGACCTTAGTGCTTTGTAGCCAGGTTACTTTTTCACTGGGGTGACAAATATTAATATTCCATTAAAAATTAGCCACTTCTAAATTTATACAATTAATTTTGACTTCCTTGGGGGCCCAGAGATAAGGTGGAAATGTACTCTTTTTACAAGTCTGTTGCTCACAAGCAGCATTCTTTCCCACACTGCCCCAGCCTAATGGAGGGGTGAGTGCCCTGGCTTCTGGGGCAAATGTCTATGCTTGCTGGATTGTGTTGGCAGAAAGAAGAATCCCAGGATTAATCCCAGGTTAATCAGGAGCAGTTGGTTTCTCCTTGGAATCTACATTTTTAAAAATATATAAAGACTAATTTTTTTAAGGGCAGTTTTAGGTTCACAGCAAAATTGAGAGGGAGGTGCAGAGATTTCTTATCTCCTGCCCCCCATATTCATCCTGCCACAAGAGTGGTACATTTATTACAACTGATGAACCAACACTGACATGTCATGATCACCCAAAGTCCATACTTACATTAGAGTGCTGTTTGGTGTCGCACATTCTAGGGAGTTGGAGTAAATGTGTAAAATGACATGTAAATAACATGTATCCACCATTATTAGCTCATGCAGACTATGTTCTGTGCTCCATCTAGTGATCCTTTCCCCCTCCCTCCTTCCAGAAACCACTGAACTTTTTCTGTCTCCATGACTTTGCCTCTTCTGGAATGTCATCATAGTTGGAATCAAATAGTATGTAGTATTTTCAGATTCTCTGTTGTTTTTTATCTGATGCCTATCAGATTTCTTTGCTTGCTAGGCTGCTAGGAAGTATAGCATCAACTGCTAACTCATTTCTAGCAGCTATGTAGACCCTTAGAGGTATATTTAATATGTCAATACTTTGATAAATTCTGTTTCACCTCATTTTTCTCACCTCCTCTTTCTCATTCCAGATTTCCTTGTTATTTTTTCTTATAGTATGCATTTCATATTTTAAAAAAGAGAAACATCTGAAGTAGAGGGAGGAAAGCAAATAAGCAAATAAATGCAGTTGGCCTGGGAATACATTTTTTTTTTTTTTTTTTTTTGTGGGACCCTCGCTGGCGGCCAGGGAATGAACCGGAGCTGCAGAGGCTGTGGGCAGCCTCGCAGCCCAGCACTCAACCGCTGCGCCACCAAGGGAGGCCTGGCCTGGGAATACATTTTAAATATTTTTTTTTTTGTTGTTGTTGTTGCAGATTTCTTGTCCTAATTTTTTCTTTAGTGAAAGAGCATACAGTGTTGTTTCCATTGCTGGTTAGCTATGTAACTAGACACAAGCCACTTTCCCTCTTCCAGATATTGTGTTTTGTTTTTTTTTTTTTTTTTTTTATCTGTAAACAACTGGAAATGCGTGACTTTAGAAGTGCTTTTCAGTGGTGACAACCTTGGACACATAAAGAAGTTTGCATTCTTTGAACATATGGATTCCCAGTCCTCTGGCTATAACTTTGTTGCATATCTGCTGTTCATTCACCAATCTCAGATAGGGAAACACTTCCAAAGGTTTATGATACTTTGGAAAAAGCATTTTCAGCTATTTTTCCTAGCAAGTACCTAAACATCTTTCCTTTCATGTTACTTATAAGTAAAGTTCAGTTGTTATGAAATTTTATGATATAAAAAATTCTATAGTTTTTACTAATGATAGCTTTTGAAAAAGAATTCTTCTTGTTTGTTTCTGAGGGAATGTTTCAGATCTTCTATTACATCGTCAAAGGGATCCATAATGCAATACAAAGAGATACAGCCCACAGATTTAAAGACAAATTTGTAACTCAACCCAACATCTGAATAGGACTTCTTGGCATTCATTTTATAAGCTGTCCTCACCTCTTGCTTCACTTTCTATTTTTAGTTTCTTAATGCTCATATTCCAGGAATATTTTGGATGGAGCCACCAGATCTCTTCCTATAGATGTTAGAAGCACTGGTTACTTTTTTTCTTTTAACTCTTCTGATGGAACATGCCTTTCCATATTGGCATTCAAGCTTCATCTGGTGTGAGAACTGAAACTAATGAGATGAGGTGAAATGGATGGTCTTTAGTATCAAGACAATAAATGGGAATGAAAACTGTGCATTTCTGAGATGGATGCTGAATCTGGACACTTGGACATCAGAAAGAAAAACCCGGCAGCAAGATTTGTACTCTTTGCTAATTGCCTAACACAAGTGTTTGCTGATAATTCTGGAATGCAACTAACACAAAAATTGGCTTAATTAAGATGAAAACTACCTTGGAAATAGAGGCTTCATTTAAAAGAAACCAACATACACTAGATTTCATTTAAAAGAAACCAACAACACTTACACTAGATTTCACTTATTCATTTACTCCGTAAGTCACAAATCATTTTGGGAGCACCCTATATTTGGGGAATATATTATTTTACACCATTGCAAAGGCATGCAAAGTTCCCATGTTAAAGGAGATCAACTCAAGAAATAGTGAGTAAACATCATTTGACTTTATGTGGGAAGAATGGCCAATTTTTTTTTATTAACAAGACTTTTTTTTTTTTAAATTTAACTAGACTGTGGCTTTGTAAGCAGCTTCAAATTTCTTTTTGGAAAGAGGTGATATGTAAATCAATAAATAAAACAGCATACTGGCCCTTCAACTTCCTGCATGGGAAAAATTGTTCAAATTGTCTAAAAGTAATAGTTTCATGTGATATTCAATAATGGCTATACTGTTAAGTACATGGTCATACATAATCATCTGTTATATGTAGCAGGGAAGTCCTGGGTTGCACATCGAATTCCCTAAGCAACTGTTGTCTTGCCGAAGCCAAATAACTTAACTCTTGAGAGTATGCTTTTCCCTCTCATTTGAGAAGAGCTGTAACATGATGTATAAATCAAGTTTGTGTGGCATATTCCAACCAGATGCTTTAAGAAACCACTTTGTGGGCAGAAATTGGTATTGATTCACTATTTTGAATAATACTAAGCTCCCTAGATTAATGATGTAAACTTTTGTTTATATTTGTGGATAGAAACATGTCAAATTAAGGAATGAGAAATTCTTGGCAAGCATAATGTCATTTTCCATTACTGTGCTCATGGCAGACATTACTAATCTACTCTGCCATTCTTTTTCATGGGCTGGAACTTGAATTTAAGAGAATTTGAATTACTGTTTCATTAGATTGTAATTCGCACATTTAAATAAAACTTACTTGCCTTGAATTTTGAAGCAGGAAAAATATAGCAGAGGGTCTATTTGGTATATCAAGATGGCCTGAATCCTAAGTAAAAATAAAACTGTGTTTTTAAATCCTAGATTTCCATAGGAAAAAGAGAGTGGAGGATACTTAGATTACACTGTTTTTTTCCCTGCTCCTTTTTTTTTTAAATGAGTAAATGGACATTTTGTTCTTATGGAGATGCTGGTAGGGTTTGTTGAAGGGATGGCAAGCAAGTGGGGTGCCAATGTCCTAACCCTTCTTTCAGCTACTACGTAAATAAACACTGTAAAATTATTTCATGAGTTTTTCTTCTCTCAGAAAAAAAGCAAGCAATGGTATAGCAGAAAATCCAGAGGCACTGAAAGCTGTCCCAGTGATTACATCTCAGTAAGTGCTGTGGGACTATTGACTTCCTATGTGGATAAAAAGCAAAATCTTTTTTCTAATTTATCCCCATATGAAAAGCCAACATATCTGCAGCACTTACCAAACATTCCACCCATCCTTGGGTGTTCATGACCTCCTCCTTTATTTACCATGCCTTCTACTGGCCCATTGGGATCTCTGTCCTATTCTAGTATCTATTTGTCTCTCCCCATGACAAATCATATTATCTTAGTGACTATAGATTTTTAAAGGTAAATATCTGTTTTTGGTAAGATTGTCCAACTTTTGTCACATTTGGAACTACCCCGGCTATGAGGGGGCTTTTGTTCTTCCATATGGAGTCTAGAATCAATGTATTAAGCTCTGTTAATATTCCTGTTGGCATTAGGAAAGGATTTGCTTTAAATTTACATATTAGGAGATAATTTACACTTTTATAACATTGAGACTTTCTGTGTATGAAATATATCTGACATCCATTCTTCTTGAAACAACTTATTCTTGTAAAAATCTTAAGGGTTAGGATGATCTTAGCTACAAGTAAGTTACTTGTCTAATGATACCCTAAGCTGTTCTAGTCAGACTGAATGTGACTTTCCTTGCTGTGCCCCTGTCTCCATTGGGACTTGTCCCTCCAGTGGGATTTAGTTCCAGGTGTCCACAATGCTAACTGTGTGCTGATAATGCATCTTGCAGCCTTTCCTGCTGGGGCTCACATCTTGGCTATTACTCACGTTTCCTGTGATCATCTCCTGATAAATCATACTTACGGGTCTCAGGATCTGCTTAGGGGTATCCCTGACTAGTACTAAGTAGATTTCCATGCCAGAGGTAATAGCATAGAATTCTCAGAACTCCTTCAGGTTGGGTCATTTGGAGAAGAGGGTCATTTGGTTTGGGGGCCTGATAGATGCTTGAATTTAAGCTCTGACTTTTCTCACTGTCAGGCCTGGATAACCCTCTGCCCTCCCCTCCATAGTAGAAATACAAAATAGTAATTCAAGCCTCATAATGTTGTTGAGATTATTAAATGATGTGTTAAATCTTACATTCATTCAACAAATATTTCTCCAGGTATATCTTAGTGAGGAACATAGTCAAGCGACTGGCACAAAATGGAAACTATGGTTATTGCTATACTCTGATGAGTAAGAGTCAGAACAAATCTTTGAGGAATAGAACTTGGTAGTGGGGACATACATCTGTCATAGGTGTACCCCAGTGCTCCTGGTGCTTTGCCTTCAAAGGGGTGAGCCTTTGACGTCAGTAGACCTGTGTTCAACTACCCTCTTATTAGCTGAATGGCCTTGCTACCATCTCTGGGACTTGCAGGGAGAGAGTGATCATGATGATTTTTTGTCTAAGGAACTGTGATGAGGAGCCAATGAGACAATGGCTAGACACTGGCAATGACTGTTTATAATCTCCCTTCCTGAGTATATTGTATCACTTTCTCCTGACATGATAATATGTCACATCCAAAGGTATTTAGACAAGACCAGTTGGTGGACACCGTTCTGTTCAATTCTCCAGAATTATCAGTACTTAAAACAGAGTATTGTTTTTTATACATTCATTGAGCCAACTAGCAGGAACCCAAGAAATTTTCTAGAAGGTGGCTTTAGAGAAAACACCCAGACCAAGTTTGAAGGCAGGGGGACTGTACCAAATCTGTTCAGTCTTTTTTTAAGATTTATTTTTATTTATTCATGCATACAAGAACTGGGGTATGGGCCCAAGGTGCGGTGGGCAAGAAGATCCACCAGAGACAGGTGGGGAACAGAACAGATGAATCTACTGAAATGCACTGCTGAGGGGAGAAGTAGGCGAGACAGGAGAGGTCTGCTGAGCCATGTGCGTTAGCTCCCTGGCTGAGGATCCAACTCATGCCACAGTGTTTGGTGACAGCTTGATTGCACTGAGACTTTGACTCCTGTGCCACCAGAGAGGCCCTTTATTCAGTCTTAGTAAGCAGTATTAGGAAGAGGACAAGAATGGAAGAAAGAGCATGGTTTTTGTAGTGAGATGGATTTAATTTGAATTCCAGTTCCATTATTTTCTAGTTAAATGTGCTCTTAGGCAGAAAGCTTCATATTTGAGTTTCAGTTTCTTCAGTAAATTGCTGAAACAATCCAATTTTGCACTGTTATTTTTTAAAATTTATTTTTATTATTCAGGTAACATTGGATTATAACACTGTATATGATTTAGGGAAATAGGTTGACACCTCCTCAGATGTCTGTCACCACACCACACTCATCATCCAGGTACCCACAGTCCTTTACCAAAGATGATTGGGACCTCTCACCCACTTTGTTCCTACCCCCCTCCACAGTGCTATTAATAAGATTAAATCAGGTAATTAGGATAAAGCATATGTATAAAATACCCAGTTTAGTGCCGGAAACATAATAAATATTCAATAACAACAAATGGTAATAATTGCATTTATGTAGCTAGCGTATAACTGAAATATTTACTTTACAATCTGTTTTTTAAAACTAGGATTACTAGCTTACAAACTCCAAGGTTTGATGTATATGAGGGAAATCTGGGTCAGCTTTTACAAGTTTAACTTTCAAATGCCTTGTATTTTTCTCCATCACATATTAAAGTATCTAAATCTCCTTCCCCTACTGAACTCCACTTTGTACCTCAGTACAAACAGCTCTACCTGACGTTTTCTTTGTGTGGTGCTGCTTGTGTCCAGTTCAGCAGCAATGCCATCATGGTCTTCAAAGCAGCACTTTCTAGTTAGTTATCTGAGTAGTTTATTGCATTTTCTCATTGTATAAATATGAAAAAAGATGAAGAAATGACAGAATGTGAATCTAGTGATAAGCGTAGATTTGGGCACAAAACCAATCTACATGATGAAAGCAGATCTTTACTCCAGCTGCTTAATTGTGTGTTCTAAGGTGAATAAAATGAAACAAAACTCTGGAATAAGTAATTTAGGCTTGAAGCTCATGCCTGAAAGGAGAGATGGAAGTAGGGATTTCATGTTATTCGCTAAGTTCTCTGAAATGGAATCTCACTTACAACATGCATAACTACCTTTGAACATTTTTAATTGCACTTTAGCATAATTTTTAGAGATGTATTATATATGCCAATAGGAAACTGCCTACATTTTCAAAAAGCATAATCAAGAACAGGAAGTCTCTTTTTTTAAAGGAACTTTTTATGATTTGCCATTGGTTTATAATAGTATGTAAGTTTTGGAAGTACAGCTTCATCCCTTCATTCACATATATATATATATATATATATATATATAAAGTGTGCATATGTGTGTGTATGTATATATAAGTGTGTGTATCACATCACACACATCACCAAAGTTCTAGTGCCAATCCTATCAAATTGATTATCTCTACCCATTCTTCTCTCCCCTTCATGAAACTATAACAACCCACAAGCTAACACATCAATAAATCAAACTTGCCAAACTTCTGATTGGCAATATCTCATTTTGATTTGTAAAAGTTGTAACATTTATTATGAATTATTTGTTTGGTAGGCTAAATTCTAGGAAGCATGAGCTCCATGGGGAGAGGGACACAAAAGGAGTTTGTAAAGAAAGTAATAAGAAAGGTTGGACATCAGATGGGTCCAGCATACAGAGCTGAACAACTTTGTAACTTTAGCTGAAGCAATTAAGTTGAGCTACAGAAATGGGTCTGGCTTGCTGCTGTATTATGTCTCTGTCAGGCACTTGATGTCTTCGAGGAGATTGGTGTCTTGGGGGCAGAACAGATAAAAAAACTCAGTTCACACAAGCCTCCTCTTGTGATGCTGGGATGTGGTAGGTTTGCTCCAAACATACAACTTAGGATGCAGACCCCTACCTCGGCAGCCTGCACCCCAAGTTTGAGTTTCAGGGAAGTTTGGAATCACCTTGCAGATACTACTAACACTTTTCCTCAGCTGATGGGAGGTGGGAGTAGTGTGTAAGAAAGAAAGGAACAGCATGATTGCAAAGGCCTCTTTTTGGGTGAATAACACTCTTCTACAAAGAGATGCTGTCTTGACAGGCAGGACCATTTCACCTGATTCTGGGAAAAAGACCCATCTGCTTTCTTTCCCTTCTGACCTTTCAGTAGGTTGATGTTGCTGTCTTCTCTTTTAATAAATTGCAACAAGCTCACCCACTAAAAGAATCCATAAAACATGACTTAGTGCTGTAGCAAAACTACAAAATCCAATTACTTGGCCAGCTCCCGCAGGTTTATGTTGAAATTTCAGAATAAAAGGAGGATTCTCCAATTTCCTTAGAGAATTGCTTTTCTCTTGATGGTGTCTCTTAGCCCCTGTTTCTATTTAGTCTTCATTTTAATGACATAATTAAGTGTCTAAAATGTGTTCTCCTTTAAAACATGGTAAAATGAAATTCCCCCCTCCTGTATACAGATAAAATAGTATTACTTTGTGATCAGCTTTACAATGTTACTAACAAAATTTAATAATCACAAGGGAGTCACAGGCCATGTGGCACTTAGTTTTTAAAGTTGATGTGTAGGGTAAAAATTGTCAAAGTGACCAGTGCAAAGTCACTATATTACCCTTAACCTACATTCTGGAACCCTCCTTCGCTAAGTCCAGAATAACCAGGGAAGCAAAAAAAGATCACCAGTGAGCACCAAGTAGTTACTAGTGTTTGGGTGCCAAGGTGTTGAAAATGATCTTTAACTACCAGAGTCAAACTCCACTTGGCGAGACCTTCACTCTTTGAGCGCTGTGAGTGCATGAAGGAATGACCTGAGGATCCACCAGCATCTAGCTGCAGTGACCCTTGTGTTTGGCAGTGGATCATTGAGTGGGGTGGGACTGACATTGCACACACAATTCATCTTTTTCCTTTTCTTTTTGCTGTATACAGTTCAATTTGCAGGTTGGAAAAAAATGAAATATTGACTATTAGAATTTAAAATACATGTAAGTGGTTTGGGGAGCTTTACCCAGGATATTTTAAGAGACTTCAGACAAGTAAGCCATCAGCAAATAATTGGTATTTCAAATATTTCATATGAGTGCAAGTCTTTTTGGGGAGAACACATACTGGAATTAGAAACAAATTAATTGCTAAGACTGAGAAAGTATATTGATATTTTAAAGCAACAAAAATTTGGCTGTCCAGCTGATCTTTGCTGAAGCAGAGCTGAAGCTTACATTGCCTATTTTGCAGAGGGTAGGATGGGACAAGTTGTGATTCTAAGGAGCCTGCTCCCTCTACTCTGCACCCCCAGCCAGTGCTCTTGGGAGAGCTGCTTGGCCGCTGGCTCCAGTGATGGCCAGCTCTCCCTGCCTGCTGGCTGCATGCCATCGGCCTCCTCTGCATTGATGAAATAACTAGGAATCTCAGGAACTGATAGCAATAAAACCTCTCGTGCTGAGAAATAACACTTTGCCTTGAGGCTGCTAGTTCTACTGGCTGATGTGATGCAAGAACTTTGAGTCATGAGAATTTTTTCCAGGCATGTGACTTTGATTACCATACACACAGGCAAGGAGGCAGACCCAGGAAAAGTGACTACAGGTGGTTTCTTCCATTTGGGGTAAATGAGATATTCTGCTCTATCTTTGATGCTCCTACTGGAAAATAAGCTCTTTGCAGTCAAAAGTATGAATGTCTATAGTTAAGTATTGAATTTTCACCTAACTTACACAGCACAGTGTCTTGAATAGTACATTTATGCACATTAAAAAAAATTAACATGTTGAAGTTATAGGCTATTAGCAGAGAAGAAAAGCCAACCATGTTCATGGGATTTTAAGTCACCACACCCTTCCTACCATACTCACACTTGGAAACCTCCCTCCCAACAGCACTTACCCCCTTCCTGCTTTCTAAGCTACTGCCCACCCACCTCTCCCCGCCCCATCCCTGATACTTCATTAGGGTATGTGGCTGAATCCTGGGGTCAATTTCTACCCAGTGCAATGAAGTTTCATTGAACTGAAAATATATTCAAAGGCACAGAATTACAGAATGTGATAGTTATATAGGTTTTTAAATTTCAATAAAAAGTATAACATTCTTCAAATCCCCCCTAATGTAACTTGAGATTAAAACTCAAATTTTTAGATTTTAAATATATATTTATATGTGTATATATATGCATATGTGCATATCTAATTTTTATAAATGTGCTCCTTAAACATTTTTCAAGGAGTTTATTCTTATGGTGAGAAGGTGACTCACAGCCCTCCTAACCTCTTTATAATTAGTCCAGTCTCTTTACCCAAGAGCTTTTTGAGCTATCTGTTGAATTTTAGGTAAGCCAGTTCCATTTCTGGCTTACAAATCAAGCCAATCTGGCTTACAAATCTTGGTCCAACTATACTTTGTCCAGCTATAGCAAGGGGTATGTAACTGACCTCATATCAGCATGTGCCCCTGTTTTGCCACTGCCTTTGCCCTTCTCACAAGTATGATGTCCTCTTCCCTGTCCCTGATCACAGGCATCACTGTGATCCCTTCCCATTGATACAGATTTTTTTACTTGCTTTTGGTCTCCTTCTCTAGGCTTTGCTTCTCTTTTGCCTCATTCTTGTTGTTACAAATTATCTGGCTAAGACCTTGGCCTCATATGCTGGGCATCTGGCATCCATGTCCTGTCCTAGCTCACTGACCTCTCAGCTTTGAATCTACTCTGTTTTATGGTCTTTCTAATCCAGATTCTGGAAGATGGTCATTTGATCTACTTCATTTGATGTGGCATGAGAACATTTTGGAGGGAAAAAAAAAGATAAAATGAAAATACAGACCCACCAAATAAAGATTTGGTCTGGTTGCAAAATTCCCCAAATGGGTTCATAACGATTTGCAATTACATTAGCACTTTCCATTGTTTCACATCTTTGATTTAACACTTTGTGACTCTTCATGTGGTTGCATGCAGTTGTAGATTGTATATTTTTCTTGCTATGTAATATTTCACTGTGTGGAGATACCAAAATTGTCCACCAGCATTGCATGAAAATGTCAATTGCTCTACATTTTCACCAGTACTTGCTATTTTCTGTCTCTTGTTGTAACTTTTTTGTAGATATCATTTTTTATCTTTTATTTTGAGGCAAATATCTGGATTATATGTTTGAAGTTACTTGGAGATACGTAAAACTGGTTTCTATTTATGACCTGGTCAGTTAGCTTTTAGTGTTTCTTCTATGTACCATTTACTCTTTCTCTTAGATTATCTCCTTTTAAAAGACAACATGCTTTATAAATCAGGAATAAAGTTACCTTAACCTAAAATTAAATCACCATGGAGACACAATAATCTAGGGATTCTTTTCAAAATCAACTCTAAAGTAATAGTCTTATTCTAAATCATACTCTAACTCTGAGATGTTAAAGATCACACGGTAGCAACATATAATTTCTACAGTGATCATTGATGTGAAGAAGTAATAGCTGACCTTAAAACAGTCTCTGTGTGTGCTCTGGTACTTTGAAACCCACTTGAACCCACTGAAAGGTATAAACTACTCAATCCTGAATATATAATGATCCTTGGTTCCATATGTTAAATCATGGATATAAAAAGGAGAAATGTAGGCTATATATTCACTATCTTCATGTGAATATCACTTCTTTCAGAACTAATAAAGTGTGATTAAGTCATGTAAAATTAGATAACATACATGTCATCAACCACTAAATAGGATAATTATAAGTCCTAGAATTATAAATATTATTAGTTGATGTAAATTCTTTTTTTTAAGATTTATTTATTTGTGCATATAATATTGGGGTACAGGCCAGAGGTATGGGGGTGAGAGGATTCACCAGAGACAGAGTGGGGAACAGAACAGGTGGATGTACTGAAATACACTGCTGAGGGGAGTAGTGAGCAAGACAAGAGAGATCTGCGCCACGTGGGTCACCTCCCTAGCTGGGGATAGAACTCTTGTCTCAGTGGCTGCGGATTGCTTCATAGCGCTGCATCATAATCCCTTGTGCCACCAGGGACACCCTGGTGTTGTAAATTCTTGTTTGTTTTCCATACTAGATATATTCCACAAAGATAGAACCACACTTATCTTTTTTATTACTGTAGTCTCAGTACTAATTTAGTGCCTGATATTTTACAGTGCTTAGAAGTATTTATGAGATTAAATTGGAGGGAGACAAAACATGAGTTAGAATAAGTAGTTAGGGAAAGATGACTTAGATTTTGGTAGAAAGAAAGGCAAATGGGGTTTTCTCAGAGAGCTTTCACCAGCTTTACACTAGCCTTTCCTTTTAGGTTATTATCCTTTATATTTTTTTGCTTAATATAATGTTCTCAATTCTTTGCTTTTAAAAACAATTTTTGTTTCAAGAATAAATTTTCAGCATCAGAGTAGGAAGAAACAAAAATACTCCAAGTAAGATGCTCAATAATTTACATCATACTAAAATGTAAAAGTCTCCATACAAATATTATGACACATAAAGACAGTTCAATGTCTGGAAAAGATATTTGCACATAACACACAAAGATTGACTACCTAGACTAGATAAATAACTTATACAAATCAATAAAAATAGAAGAGCCACTGTCTTAAAAATAGTAAAGGATGGAAAATAGGAAAACTGAACATTTAATAAACATGACAAGATGTTCAACCTTACTAGAAATTAGGAAATTGAAAAGTAGAAAAACTAGACACCATTTTACAACCATTTGATTGGAAAAGTATGATGTCTGAAAATAAGACAGGTTGACAAAAATTTGGGTAAACAGGAACTCACACACCCCACTTATGGGAAAGTAAGCTGGTCCTATGATGAGAGCAATTTGGCCACATGCAGAGATGTTTATGAGTGACATACCCTACATCCCCCAAATCTCACATTTGGGTATATTGGAGAAAATTCTGCTCTGGTGCACAGGACTACAGGGGTAATCATTGAAGTGTTGCTTTTTTAATACCAAAAATTGGCTGAACTGCACTTCTGAAAGTTTAAAGATCACAGCTACTTTAACAGAGAGAAACATGGGTAAACATTCAGGATTGGGGATGATAGAGCAGAACAGGATCAGGAAAGGGGGCAAATGAAGATTTAATTATAACATTTATTAAAATCCATAAAAACCTGGGATATTGAAAAATGTCAAAATTAGTTAAATGTGAGTGATAAATACATGGATATTCCTATGTTCTATTCCCATATATTTGATATGTTTCATAAAACTTTCTTTTTTTAAAGATTTATTTATGCATACAAGAACTGGGGTACAGGGCAGAGGTGCAGGTGTGAGACGATTCACCAGAGACGGAGTGGGGAGCAGAACAGGCAGACCGACTGAAATACATTGCTGAGGGGAGCAGCAGGTTAGACAGGAGAGGTCTGCTGCACCATGTGGGTTGCTCCCTAGCTGGCCAGGATCGAACTGGTGCTGCAGAGGCTGCAGATAGTTTCATAGTGCGGTGCTTAACCCCTTGCGCCACCAGGGAGGCCCCACACTTTCTCTTTTTAATGGAGTTTGTGGATATGGTACTATGCCAATTGTAATGTTTGTCGATTGTCTAGATTTAAGAAAGTAATTTAGAGAATGTTAATAATACAGATTAAACAAAAAGGAGTGTTATGTCTAAAGCTGTCACCTGGCGAACAGTACAGAAAAATGAGGATAATATTCTGTAGTGTTCAAAATCTCTTTCCAGTTTAGTAAAGAAGTTGCTCACATTACCAATGAATGAGCGGACCTGTGACACATCGTTTTTTCACTTTTGTCTTATTTACTAACATAAGCAAACAAAAAAGCCATTTATATGTAAAATGCATCAGTTGCAGTAATAACCTGGCTACAGTAAAAAAGTTCGGCAAAAATCGATGAAGGCATTCTGAGAATCAGTTAGCTATATAAAATTTATAGTAAAGAGTATTACATATTTTATGAATCTTTGTAAATTGTGTACTACATATCCATTATATCAGTAAGATTTATAATAATTGTGTGTGTGTGTATGTAATTCTTTCCAGAAGCCACATTGAAAGGTCACATTGAAAATACATAGGAAATGGAGTTGTTGGAAACAGAAAACAGTAGACTAGTAATTTATTAACCCTGGAAAATTGGGCATGATTAGGAGAGAAGGGAGAAGAGAAAAACAAAAAGCAACACGAGCAAGGAAATTTTGTTATATAGAGTAGTAGGGAGAAAGTGAGGTGAGATTTTTGAGCAGCTACCATAAGGAATTGGGAAAAGATCTTTAGACTATTTTGCTGTGGAATGCAGTATTTCCTTTGAGGGACCGCAGTAGAAATTGACATTGTTTTTACCTTTTAGATGTTTTCATTTCTTTTGATTGCATACCTGGACTGAGATGGACCATGAAGTAGCAGAGCTATATTTGTGTTACATAAGCATTTTGGTAATTAGATTATTATTTGGAGTCAATCTGTGTTGATTATGAACAAATTATGTCAAAATGGCCTTCATTCCTTTTAGGAGAGGGTGGTTATAGCAGCATATCTTGAGACAAGAATAGAACTTTTAGTACTATATTGCTTTTATATTCTTGGTAGCTGTTCTATATTCTTTACATGGATTGATTCACTTATTCATCACAACAAACTTAAGAAGCAGATACAGATAATTAATGTCACCATTTTACATGTCAGGAAACAGACTTAGAGAGTAACATGTTCCAAAGAACACAGCTAGCAAAGTCTAGTAAGGCAATCTAGCCCCGGAGGCCACACTGTTCGTGAACTACATAAGGCTACAAAACCACCAGGTGTTAGCAATAGAGTGTAAAAGTAGTCTTGTTAGTTTCCAAAGGACACTGATACCAATCTAAAGATAGCATTCTGTCAGGGCACTGGAAAACTGCCTGTATCTGCATTTTGTTGAATAATTTAATAAAAACAATTCATTAAGCATCAGGTTATTTAACAAGAATGTCACAGACTTTGCAGGAGAGACAATGACTAAAACATGACTCTACCTTTGAGGAGCTTGAAATTCAGATATTCACGATTTTTAATCCATCTCTTAAGTGAAGTCAAGAGGCAAATCAAATGTGTCCCCAAACTGGGACAGGATTTAAATGAATTCAGATTCACAAAGCTGCTAACAGTTTCCACTATTGTTCTGAAACCAGTGAGTGTCATGGGAATAAAGTTCTGTGTGGTTCTCAAAACTCAGTGCACAAATACAAGACTGATGGAAATGTACTTTTATAGCAGTTCTATATATACGATATCTAGAGGTTTTAGGATTAATGTCAGGACTGATGTGCTGTTAAATTTTGTGATGTGCTCTTAGGTGGTAGTAATAGAAATAACATGTCTAGAGCGAGAGCTTTTCTTCCTTGGGAGCTCTGCAATGCTCAGCCATCTTGGCAGATCTCTCCTTCCTCAGGCTACAGAGCATTTTGAGAGGCACACTGAAATTTTGTGACTGGGACACACAGTAAGGAATGACTAAAGCAAATCATATGAAGAATGGTTAGAGAAATTGGGAATGCTTAACCTGGATGAGGACCACTCAGGATATATGGGGTTGTCTTATGGAAGAAGGCTCTAACTTCTGACCTACTCCCAGAGGTAAAAAACCAACACAAAGATAATTCTGTGTGTTGAGCTATTAAATGGAAAAATGGACTGGCCTTCTGTGGGCTGGGGAGAGGGCTCCAAGGCAGGGTGTGGAGAGGAAAATGACTTGGGGTGAGCTGTTGAACTGCATCATGTTGAGAGAATCTTTCAAAATTAAAATCCTAAAATTTACAGTGACAGAACAAAATGATTGCCTAACACATGTGAGATTTAGAACTTCCATGCACAGGAATATTAGACTTCCTCCAAATATGTGAAAATTATACAATTAACATAGGAGCAGCAATTATCTTTATATTCCTTTCAGAAGAAAAAGCAGTAGTGACATTTAAGCCATGCTTGAACAGAGGAGAAATTAGTGACATAGGCAATTGTTTTGGTGCACAGAGAGCCTTTGAACTCTGGACCTAAGCCCCAGGGAATCTACTGTGCTGTTTTGATATAAAGAAATGAGCAAAGAAGGTTTATGCTGGATGCAACTTTAAATCCTTCAGCAGTGCCCAGCAGCCATAAAAAAAGCAAACAGAAGTCGGCAAATCCTTTCCAAAGGTGATGAAGAGAAACAGAAGAAATTATCTCTCCCCAAGATAAATGTTCCATCCCTGCACTGCAGATGGGGCCACAAACTTCCTCTGCAAAGAACATTCAGCCTTGGGAAAAGGAAGAGCAGGCAGCCAGAGTGAGGGCAGGGAACCAGGCACATAGCTCTTCAGGCGATTTGCACCAACCAAGTTAATATAATAACCAAGTTAATATAATTGGTCACCTAGAGACAGAGTATTTAACAAGGATCCCACTAAGGCCAGAAGAGGCTGGAGGATGCCAGTGGAAAGGAGTCACTAGGCTCCTTGGATGTAGGAGACAAAAGCAATCAAGACAGAAATCCAGGGCCTCCCTGGTGGCGCAGCGGTTGAGCGCTGGGTTGCGAAGCTGCCCGCAGCCTCTGCAGCGCCGGTTCGATCCCCGGCTGCTCCCAGGCCACAGGAGGAGGGTCCCACATGGCGCGCAGACCTCTCCTGCCGCCCGCTGCTCCCCTCAGCAGTGTACTTCGTCACTCTGCCTGTTCTGCTCTCCCCTCTGGCTCTGGTGAATTCTTTCACCGTCCCACGCTTCTGACTGTACCCAGTGCTTGTATAAATAAATAAATAAATAAATCTTAAAAAAAAAAAAAAAAAAAAAAAAAAGAAATCCAAACTGAGCCCAGTGGACAGTCTAGAAGAGTCAAGAGGAACAGACCTTTGCTTAGCCGCTGAAAGCCCCCAGATAAAATCCCAACCACACCACCAATTTATTAAAAGTTATTTCTTCTCTACTAGCCAACAGGCTTCCACTAATCTCAAGCATTCTTTCTGACTTATTTCATTAACGTTTCCTTCTTTTTCTGGAGTGGTCAGAGCCCCAGGAAATCTCTCTCTCCTTCTCTTTCCCCTCCCCCCCACAGCCAGTGGGGCGTTGAATGAGAGCCAGCATGTTGTCTGTATAAAGAGAAATTGCAAAACCACAAATTGCAGAAAATGCTTACTGCCAAAAATCGAAAGGAACACACAATATCACCATGGCTCTTAAAAAGCAATTGCGCATTTTACAGGCCTCTGGATAATTCAGGTTTGTTTGGTGACTTTCTCACCCATACCACCCAGAAGACAATTCTCTTCCACCAGAGGCAGTGGTCCTGAAGAATATGAGTGGTTAAAAAGAAACAAAGATGTGGGTGCAAGTCTTTCCAGCAGCCTGACTTGGCCCAATACGGCTCTATTTTCTTCTATTGTGTAGTATTTACTTTAAGGCCCACAGTTTGCCCCCAGAGTCCCATGGACTCCAACCAAAACAGAGAGCCTCCAAGAATCTAATATGAATCCCTTAAAAACACACGGCATTTTTAGATGGTAAAATTTTCCCCAAACATTATCTTAGGTGAGTATCACAACCACCCTTTGAAGGAGGCAGGAAAAATATCTGCCCTATCTCTCACCCTATTAGGGTGAGGATACCAGAAATAAGGATACTAGAAACTGAAAGAGTGATCTGGGACTCAGCATGAGGCTTCAGGCTTTCACTCTGAGTTCCTGCCCTTACCGGCCTGGCCCTCTTTCTCTGAGAGGCACCTCTTCCCGACTTGGCTAAGGATGTCCTTCATTGGTGGGGCTAGGGTTTTATGAATCCCATACCCAGTTCCAGGTGCTTTACTTGGAAAGCCTCCTGCCATTCACTATAGGTGGAAGGAAGTCTTGTCCCAGTGGCGTGCTGATTAGGTTGATTGTATCGGTTGTAGAAAACAATGCCTCTGAGGACATCACGCCAACTCCGGAGGGGCTGATGGAGTCTGGCTGCCCAAGTGAACCACGTTACAATTGCCTGGCAACTTGAATAATGTGTTTCCATGACTCATGAGTCAGACCAGCTTTGAGTCTGTTGCTCAAAGATGAATCGGAGAGGTGTGTAGCTTCAATTTGCTTAAAATTCTCATGCAAGTTTGCCTATCTGAATATTTACTAATAAAAATAGGTTACCAAGCATTTTGTATGTCCTTGAGAAAAAAAAGTGAAAATAAAGTCATCACAAATTGACCTCTGCATCTGAAAAAGTAAAAGGGGCCTTTAACTGAAACTTTAATAAAGAGATCTGGAGGTAATAGTCACCTACGTGTTTATAGTTGAATATTTGCATACAATGGCAACATACTGCCTTAAAATTGCCCTTCAGCTAAATTTCACTATGAACATACATCAAGTGTCTTTAGCATTTACCATCAAATCATTTAATAGCAGTGCTAAGCCTAAATAGACAGAAATAGTGTGATAAAGAGCTACCAAATATGAATATGTAGGAAACCAAACACAGGAGGTTCCCCCTGAATAATTTCTGTGTTCAAAAGGAAGAATGCAGTCAAAAGTTAACACTTGTACAATTAAACTACTTAGGATGGCACATAAAAAGGGAAATGCTTATAAAGTCTAACATGACTATTGGTAAAAGCTGCTTAAAATATTCATAGCATGCAGGTGTCTTGATAATGCAATAAAGACCAACACAATATGGTAGAGATTGACATTTTTTAAAATTCCAGTGAATGCATAATACTTTGACATAAAATTTAAATGGTTTCGAGGGTAAAGATCTCTTGTGCTAATGTTGGACTATTTGGGGAATAGCAGTGCCATCAATTTATTCTAGAGAGCAAACCAAATCATTACCCGGGGAAATCAGTTAAAAATGAAGACTTTCTTGGGCCTCCCCTGGTGGCGCAGCGGTTGAGCGCTGGGTTGCGAGGCTGCCCACAGCCTTTGCAGCGCCAGTTCGATCCCAGGCCACCGGCGAGGGTCCCACAAAAAAAAAAAAAAAAAAAAGAAAAAATGAAGACTTTCTTGAAGGTTAGCTAAATACATAGTTTTCTCAGGAAATGAATGACTCAAAAGGAATTTATTGGGACATGTATAATATATATAATTCAAGTGAGACCTTTAGATCCTCATGGACCTAAGAATGTCTAATGAGATGTTTTAGTGACTGCTGAGATGTATCCTCCATTGGGAATTCTGTTTGAATCAGGAGCTGGGATTTAATGTACACTACTAAGTTTACCTGGTTCAACCTTGTACCATATCTCTAGTGACAAGTAACTTGCTACCTTTTTGCTCTGTTTGAATAGCTGGAATCTTTATCTTGAATCCACAATCTACCTCCTGCTTTTTGTACTCAGATATAATCAATTTTTTTCCAGAGACATGAGGAATATTCATATTATTTTTGGTTAAAATCATTATAAACATTTTATTAAAAAATTTGCATCCTAATTCCCAAAAGCAAAACTCTAAAACACTCATAACTTCCATTTTGAAGCTGGTATGACTTTATTTGATTGTTTAGACTAGAGGGAGCTTGTAGTTTGGGTATGGACCCTGGGAGTACCAAAGTAAAGAAACGTAGCACACAGGAGATTCCTTCTAGAAAGAACACTGGTTTACAGAGTGGCTGTAATACAGTGCTCACAGGAAGGAATTATTAAGAACTCCTATGCTATTAAATGTGAAACCGCCTGTGACTGTGAGAAACAACTGTGAAGAGAGGAATAAATTAGCCATTTGAGAGAACCTGGATATTCAAATGTTTGGTGTCATGCAGTGGTCAAAATATCAAACAGAACATTGCCTTAATATTTTCCTTGTCACATTTTTTTCTAGCTCTCTCGATACAATATCTTTGCGGTCATAATCACATTCAATCTGCTTCCCAAATTGTTTGTAGAACACTCCATGGTACTATTCAAATCCATAGTATGAAATGTTAGCTTCAAGCTGTGGTTGCATTTATTGAGCCAGACTTTAAGAATGCAGCCGTGTGAGATGGGAGCCTTAAAGATTAGGAGGACTTAGGAATTATAGCTGAGAAATAGATACCATTTCAAGAATGAAATGTACTTACATTTTGCTGCAAGTGAAATGCTTGTCTTTAAAGGGTAGTCTCTGAAACAGAGAGAGGGGGGGAAAAGTATGTTAAAAACAACACTGTACAGTAACTGAATCAAAATGAAAAGGGCATTGAATTGTCTTTGAAGGTGCAGGCACTGACTGATAAAATGAGAGGCCTAGAAATGAAAAAATAAAACTTACTGGGAGATTTCCTGGAGGCATAGAGAACTGTAGCTCACAAGGAAAACACTTCTTCAAATGCTGTATCTCATTGCGTGCTCAGCTCCCTGTCCCTGAGCAGCCCAGAACTTCAATACCACCTGGTTCTCACTTTGTCTCCCAGTCTGATCATGGCTAGAGGAAATTTGAGTCTAGTTTTCTATGTCACTGACTTAGACTTGTCCTTTTTGGACTTCTGGTTCATATTGACATTGTACCTTGTTCTTGTAGGTCCAGTCCTGACACATTGTTTCATTAAACTCCTAAAAATTATGATTTTCTCAATTCATGCTTATTGGGATGAGTGGATAGTTTTCTTTTCCAAGAAATAAAAAGCTTTTCTGGGGGTGGTGGTGGGGCTTGGAACCAAGGCCAGGTTTCTCTTTATTCAAGATGGCAGTGAAAGGGAGAGAACAATTACTCTGCCTGTGCTTGCAAGGTGTTTGCCAATTGTGCAGGCAGGCAATTTCTTTAGTGTGGCAGCCCACCAGACAATAAAGCTTGCTTCCAAATCCATTTTATTTTTTTAGGTAGGAGTGGGGAGTTCTATTGAGGTTATATCCAAAGGAGTACTTTTCAGAATAGAAGTTTTAATTGGGGATGCCGGGTAAATCCCCATGGTTGATATGAGTTATTTGCATTTTGAGAGTTCAGTGGTTCCAGATCATCTCTAACACTAAGTCATGGTCTTACGCTAAGTCACAGAGCTACAGAAAGATCTTGCCATATCACCCACTTCGGCCTGGATGAGTCAGATTAGTCACTTCAGTGAACAATATTTTTGTACCCTCTGCCACTTTTAGTAATAGCATGACTTTGGCAGGTCGATTCAATATTCTGGGATTGGTAGAAATAAAAATGATGACTATTTTAAAGCACTGTTATAAGGATTAAATAAGATAATCTAAAAGAATGACACGAATTTGGCTTATGTGTGGGGACTTGATAAATTGTACCTAATGTTGTTACTGTTAGTGCTATTATTATTATTATCACAAGACCAATTAGGGAAATCAAAAAGATAAAGTAAGTCCATGAAATTGAAGTTCTGAGAGAATACTGTTTGGGTAAGATGGCTCTACTTTGGGGAGTCAAAGTTGTACCATTGTCTCAAATTCCTCTCTCAGATTGCCTTCCTCCAAGTTTTATGCCTCTAATGGATCAACATTCACATTGGAAAATTCCTCAATGTTCCAGCAAGTCATCTAACTCCTCATTTACTGTCCCTGGAGATGGTTGAGGACTATAATTACAGACTGACAAATTAAGGTATTGAACTGTTGGGCCCACAAAGAAGTTCCTCTTTCAGAGATCTTTACACCAGATTAGGCACTCCACGCATTTTTATTGAGCTGAAATTTTTAGATGGATCCCATAGTGTGACTCAGCAGGATAGCACATGTCACTGACTGGAAGAAATTAGGACACTTCTCTGACTACTGTTTGATATACATTTCCCTCAGCTTTCAACTCTCCCCTCCATACACACAAAAAACTGTTCTGCAAATTCCTGAGATGTGTACCTTCAGTTCCTTTGATGAACTTGTTGCTAGGAAACAAATTTAGAATGCTCTCACCCACTGAGCAAAGTTTTTCCTACTGCCTCAGATAGCAGGTTCTTCTTTGCCAAAAAGTGTTAACAAAGAAAATTGTTACTTTACGCATTCATTGGACACGAACTCCTCATTTGGGCAACGATATCACAGCACTAGCATTGATCACTTTGAAAACTATTGAGTTGGTCCGCTAGCGCTGCGGCGCCCCGAGGCAGCGTGTGGCGGGCTCTGGCCAGGAGACTCCCGGACCCCGGCAGCTGCCTCCGTCCTCTGTGCTGGACCCCATCGCCCCCCAGCGCTGCTCCCGAGCCCTGGCGCGTCTGTGAGAGCAGCGGCAATGGACGAATCTCTGGTGAGCTGCCGGCCCTGAGATGAGAAATGTTCCCTCAGAAGGGACGGTGTCATTTGAAGACGTGGCTGTGAACTTCACCTGGGAGGAACGGCAGTGCCTGAGTGAAGCTCAGAGGACCCTGTACCGGGATGTGATGCTGGAGACCTGCAGTCACCTGGTGTCCCTAGGGCATTGTGTTCCCGATCCTGAGGAGAGCATCAGGTTGGAGCAGGGAGTACAGCCGTGGTCTGTGGACGATCCCCCAAGCAGGGACCTCTAAGGTCACAACCTCAGGAGATTGTTTAAGCGTGATATGAAACCACTGCCATCCATGGAGGGCCTGGAAAGATCTTAGAATATTGTCATATGTCCTTGGGCAGCTTCTAGGAGCAAGGAAGGCAAACAGAGTGTATACTAATGGGAGAAGAGACAAGAGACGGTGGTACTAGAAGACACTTACGAGCTAAGAAATATCTGGAGGATATGGAGAGATAAATCACTGCACCTTCCAAGATGATTCTGAACAACCACACAAACTATTCTTTAATGCCCAGAAATGTATGGCTTCTTCTACTTAATCCATTTCTTCTATACAACGTGAAGAAAACAAGTGCAAAGGATAGACTAAGATCATGGACTACAGGTGCTTTGCTGGTTTCTAAATTCCTGCTATGAGTGAGACCATCCAGTGTTTTTCGCCTTCTTTCTGGCTTATTTTGCTGAGCATGATCCCTTCCAGCGCCATCCATGTTGCTGCAAATGGCATGAGTTTGTCTTTTTTGAATGCTGAGTGATATACCATGGTGTATATGGACCACATCTTCTTGATCCAGTCATCTATTTTTGGGCATTTGGGTTGTTTCCAAAGCTTAGCTATTGTAAACAGTGCTGCTATAAACATAGGGGTGCAGGTGCCCTTTAGAATTAATGTATCTGTGTCCTTTGGGTAAATACCTAGGAGTGGAATTGCTGGATCCTATGGAAGCTCTATGTTTAGTAGGTCCAGAAATCTCCACACAGCTCTGCATAGTGGCTGGACCAGTTTGCACTCCCACCAGCAGTGCAGGAGAGTTCCTTTTTTTCCACACCCTCGCCAACATTTGTTGTTGCTAGTTTTTTTAATATGTGCCATTCTCACTGGTGTAAGGTGGTATCTCATGGTAGTTTTGATTTGCATTTCCCTGATTGCAAGTAATACTGAACATTTTTTCATATGCCTGTTGGCCATTTGCATTTCCTCTTTGGAGAAGTTCCTTTTTATCTATTCTGCCCATTTTGTGACTGGATTATTTACTTTGTTTTTTTGAGTCTCTTCAGCTCGCTAAGAGCATTCATTATTCTATGAGGACATCAGAAGTCTGCATACTTAAATCTCTAGAAACTTCTAAATATTGATTTTACACACGATCATCACCAAAGAAATCTTTCAGGATCAGTACAATCCTGATTACTTTCTGAACTGTGTAGGGTTTTCTTCTGATTCATCAATGAAAAATACTTTAGACTTGAAAAATCCCCATACTTTGCCCCCTCTTGTCACCGATGAAGACATGGAGGTGCTGCTGAAAGCCATCTTCCCTCAGCGCCCAGGGGCCCTAGGAGGAGGCAGTGATGATCACTGAGGGAAGGGGAGGGCAGGGCAGGGCAGGGCAGGGCAGCGCAGCGCAGCGCAGCGCAGCGCAGCCATAGTCTCTTCTGACTTGCTGGAGAAGCACCTGTCAGTAGTTCTCCTGAAGCCTCCTAATAAAGGTTAAAGGCTCCATTTAACTAAGCCCTGGCGGGGCCTCCAGGATGGCCTAGGGGTTAGTCTCAGCGCTCTCACCGCTGCGGCCTGAGTTCAAGCCCCGGCCAGGGAGCTACCCGCAAGGAGCGTGGGAGTTAGCCCCCAGAAGGGGGCATGGAGCTAGAGCGCATGTGGTGCAGCAGAAGGTCTCTTCTCTCTGTGCCTGCTGCTCCGCTATGCAATGTGCTTCAGATGGCCCCGCCGCCCCGCCCCTCCTCCCCGGCCCCGCCCCTCCTCCCCGGCCCCGCCCCTCCACTTGTTTGCTAAATATATTTGAGTTCTTGGTATATATGATCTTGTCTGGTTAATGACAGTAGAGAGTTTGGAGGGGTTACATGATGGCATAATGCAAAGTTACAGCAGTGGTCAGTGAGGTGGGAAGGTGGTCTTTAGTGAGTAGATCTAGACAGAGAAATCAGGCCAGTCTAATTGGAAGTATGGGGATAATAGTGGGAGAAATATTCATATCTAACAATAATAACAACAGCTAACTGTTGGTTCCTAATGCATTAGGAACTGTCCTAAGTGCTTTTACATGCATTGATTTATTACTCATAACACCCCAATGGAGGTACCACTCTTCCCCAGGGTAAGAGTTAAGAAGGCAAATGGGGGGTGTGGAGCACACCAGGCAAAGGGACAGCATTAGAGGCAGGGACTTTGGGCTGGAGGAACTAGCTCTTTGAGAGGTCCAGAGACAAAACCACCACTTGCCTTGTTTTGCACACATCAACAGTCTATTCTTTTTTTTTTAAAGAGGCATGTATTTTATTTGTTTGTTTGTTTTGTTTATTTATACAATATTTATATTTTGTTTATTTATTTTATTTATTTATACTGGGTACAGTCAGAAGCGCGGGAGGGTGAGAGAATTCACCAGAGCGGGGAGCAGAGCAGGCAGAAGGACCGAAGTACACTGCTGAGGGGAGCAGCGGGCGGCAGGAGAGGTCTGCGCTCCATGTGGGACCCTCCTCCGGTGGCCGGGGAGCAGCTGGGGATTGAACCGGTGCCACAGAGGCTGCGGGCAGTTTCGCAACCCAGCGCTCAACTGCTGCGCCACCGGGGAGGCCCCAACAGTCTATTCTTGTACTTTGTAGTATTTCAGGATTCATGGATGGGCTCTCTTGATATCACGAGTAGATTGTTATACTTACAGAAGCCTTGCTCTGCTCCTGCCTCAGGGATATGCTGGGCACTTGGCTCTCTGCCTGCAAGACCAGGTGTTTCCATTCTGCTGTCATGGTAGCTAGGTCCATGGAATGGACTCGGAATACTGCCTTTGGTCTACTTGCTAGGAATTCAATATCCTAAATTGCCATATCACTGGAATCTGTGAATTGAGGATTCTAGCAGCAGATCTCTAAGGGAAAGTGTGCAACCAGAGCATTCTCTGCCCCACCCATCTTGACTTCTGATCCTTGTTCCTGTGGCTTATCCCATCTACGTAGGATCTATACCCTACAATTGACACTCATTTAAAAAATAGGCTACTTAGTAATTTCTGAGTGTTTTATGGTGATTGAAATATCTGGTTTGAATTGTCAGCTATTGAAATTTTTTATGATATACAAACGTTGTATCAGGACAAGTATAACTTTATATAGTGTAAAATAGAGTCAAATCTCTTATAGCTCTATTTCTTTCGATAATGCTACCAGCTAATTCCTGTATATCTAATATTACAAATTTTGAGATGAAGTAAACTGAACTTTCTTAGTCTGAATATTGAATGAATTTTTCTTTACGTTAATTTTATTTATTTAATGCTGTGATAGGAATACTTGTTTTCTATTCCACACATTGCCAGAACTAGTGACCAATAGTCTTTTAAATTACTTGGGAAATTAATTTAAAAATGAACCAATGCAGGTTTTATTTTTTTCTTTAAAGATTTATTTATTTATGGATACAAGATCTGGGGTGTAGGCCAGAGGTGAGGGGGGTGAGAGGACTCACCAGAGACAGAGTGGGGAGCAGAACAGGCAGATCTACTGAAATACACTGCTGAGGGGAGCAGCAGGTGAGACAGGAGAGGTCTGCTGCACCTCCCTGGCTGGGGATTGGACTCTTGCTGCAGTAGCTGCAGACAGCTTCACAATGCTGACGCTTAACCCCTTGTGCCACCAGGGAGGCCCCCAAAGCAGGTTTTATATAAGGAAGAATATGTAAATTATCAGGTAATAATATTTTGTGGATTGTGGATCTTCTGTTCACTTTTTTATTTTATTGAGGTAACACTGGTTTAAAAAGTTTCTGTGTTTTAAAGGTAAAGGGTCTCCTTTGGGTGTTGTTGCTACAGCATGCCCACCACCAGAGCACCCAAAGTCCTCCCCCATAGTCCACTGTGCTCCTTGTCCACTTTGTCCTCACCCCTTCCCCTCCCTCCCTAGTAGCCTCAGCTCTACACTCAGATTTCTAGGGTTTGTATTAGTTTGGTTTTATCTGACCTTTGTTTTAACAGTTTGTCTATATTCCATATGTGACATCATCCAGTATTTGCCTTTCCCCTTATTTTACTTAGCATAATCCTCTCCAGTTCCATCTATGTTGTCAAAAATAATAAGGTTTTATGTTTTTTTAATAGCTGAGTAGTATTCCATTGTGTATATAGACTACCTCTTCCTGATCCTCCCACCCTCCATGTGCTGCAGACACAGGGGTCTGCTCTTGAGAGTTTGAGGCCCTCTATCCATGACTGCGCTCTGGAGATAGGCAATGGTACCGAGGGGGTGAGGAGTTCAAGTGTTGTTTCTTCTACTAACCTCTAGTGCGACTTTTAGACAGTTATCTAACCTTGTGTTTTTTGCTTATGTATGTGGACATACATGCATATATACATACATACACCATACATAAACTTTTATGTATCTCAATACCTTTTTATACAAAATGGAAATAAGTAGCACCTACAACTTGTCTAAGATGTTAGATTAATATCTTAGGAGGGGAATAATGCCTATAACATAGTGACAGACTTTGCCCATTTTTCAGTGCTTAAACTGTGATGATTATGATTGTTTTTATTAAGTCCAAATTGAAAAATTACTGTTCAAAGTAATTTTTTGGTTAAAATGTTCCTTAAGTGGTTATAAATCATGCCACCTCTAATCTCTCTTACCTCTGACTTTGGGTCTTGATTTGATCTAAAGTGGGCTGGTCTTAAAAAAGGTCACAGTAGATCATTTTTCCATGATTGTTAATAATTTTGCATATATATATATAAATATATATATATATATTTCCCTGCTAGTATTTATGAACATTTCCAATTGGATTGCTTATGTTATTGGAAACTCTCTTTTTTTTTAAATTTATTTTATTTATTTATACAAGCACTGAGTACAGTCAGAGCGCGGGAGGGTGAGAGAATTCACCAGAGCCAGAGCAGAGAGCAGAACAGGCAGACGGACAAAGTACACTGCTGAGGGGAGCAGCGGGCGGCAGGAGAGGTCTGCACACCATGTGGGACCCTCGCCCGGTGGCTGGGGATTGAACTGGCGCTGCAGAGGCTGTGGGCAGCTTCATAACCCAGCTCTCAACCACTGCGCCACCAGGGGAGACCCTGGAATCTGTCTTTTGTCCTCTGTGCCTTTGCTGAGAGAGACCTCAGCAAACTGTTCCATGATCTTGCCATATTTATTTATAGATGGCTTTTGTTTTGATTTCCTTTTTGGATTTTTAATGGTTAAATTTTTAAATTAAACATACAATCTTCATTATAGAAAATTTGTAAAATACAAAGAACACCAACATGAGGTAAAAGAGTTGACAACCTCACAGATTTATTTTGAAGCGCATAATGAAGTGAATAAGTCTTGCCTGATATTCCAGTCCCATTTTCCACAGGTAATTGCTGTCAATAGTGTGTGAGGATAACATGGTTTTCCTGAAAATGCTATGGAAGCATACATATAAACACAAACCTTTACAGAAGTACACATATATCATTAACCTTTTTTCAATAAAAGAAGTCATGCTGTATAATGCTCTATAATATGTATTCTCTTAATATTTTTGTGAATATACATGCCAAGTTGGTATATAGAGAATTCATTTTTTTTAGAATTCATTTTTTTTAAAAGATTTATTTATTTATACAAGCACTGGGGTTCAGGCCAGAGGTGCGGAAGGGTGAGAGAATTCACCAGAGACAGAGCAGGGAGCAGAACAGGCAGAGGACTGAAGTACACTGCTGAGGGGAGCAGCGGGTGAGACAGGAGAGGTCTGCTGCACCATGTGGGAATCTCCCTGGCCTGCGGGAGTTGAACCAGTGCTGCAGAGGCCGAGGACTGCTTCACAGCACTGCGCTCAACCCGCTGCGCCACCAGGGAGGCCCTAGAATTCATTTTTTTTAAGTGGGTAACTAAGAATCCATTTATGGACATGTCCTAATTTATTTAACCAGTCCTATACTGTGAACATTTAGGTTTCTTGTGACATCTTTTCATTACAATGCGCTAACAATGAGAAAACACTTTGAACATTTGTTTTCAGGTTCACGCTCTGATATTGCAGGGTAGTTCTTAGAATCTGTGAGTACTTTACGATAGAGTACATGCAGTTTCATATTAGATGAAGAGCCAAATTGCTTCTCAAGAAGGCTGAACCTATTCACATTCCACCAACAATACAAGCTCCACATATATCTTCCACTTTGTACTCAGAATTTCTATTTGAGTTTTTCTTCTCCACATAATTCTTCCATCTGAGTTTCAAGATATTTAATTCCATTTCGGCAATGTTTTTGAATTCTAAGAACTCTTTCTTAGATTATTCCTTTGTATTAACTTTTCTAGTCTCCCCAGGAATTTACATTATTTTCTTTTCAAGTTCTTTTTAGTTCTTTCTTTAAAGATATCTCACAGAGAGCCACCTGTTCTGGTTACGGTGTTTCTTTCGTTCTTAAAATTGCCGTGCCGCCTTTAATGTTCTGTACATTTTTTTCTTTCCACTACTACTTGTCTGTACACATCCAAAACGCCTGACCCATAGTGAACAGGGCTTCTCAGCACATATGCAGGTAGGAAGTTGGGTCTCTAAGTAGCAGTGGGATTGCAAGTGGTAAGCGGTAGAAGAATCTTTTCCTGGTGAGTAGGCTGGTAGGTTAGGACCCATCAACAGAGTAATATGGGGGAGATCTCCATGTTCTCAGGATCCCCTGGCAAATGCAGCGTATAAGTATTCTCTTCAAGTTATTTGCACTTGATATATTATTTAGTCATGGTCTCATAAAAACAAAACACAAAGCAATAGCAATAAATCCAAAACTACTCCCAAAACAATAAAGAAATTTCTATGCTGAAGCAAGTTGACATGCTAGGCCAAGATGGACTCTCATCTTTAGGATAAGGACATGAAGAAATTGGCATAAGCAAGGCAATGTCAATGATGTCAGAGAGCATGTCAATGATGTTCTGAATTGTATTCTATCTTGGATGTGGAGGTATTTAGGCAAAACAATTTCGTTGTGCACACCATTTAAATAAGATGTTAATGATAGCAATACAAAAGATGGTCCTTTTTGTTCAATTATATATGTATTTATCAATATCTAAATTTCTCAGATATTCAAAATGTGCTGTTAGTAGTATACATATAAAACGACATAAACATGGTGATGATTTTATCACCAGGTGTTTGTTGTCTGTCTCTTTTTTTTTTAAAGATTTATTTATTTATACAAGCACTGGGTACAGTCAGAAGCGCAGGAGGGTGAGAGAATTCACCAGAGTCAGAGCAGAGAGCAGAGCAGGCAGGCTGACAAAGTACACTGCCGAGGGGAGCAGCGGCATGGTAGGAGAGGTCTGCGCGCCATGTGGGACCCTCATCCGGCAGCTGGGGATTGAACCGGTGCTTCAGAGGCTACAGGCAGCTTCGCAACCCAGCGCTCAACTGCTGCACCACTGGGGAGGCCCTGTAGTCTATCTCTTGCACCAGAGATCTAAGAGAAAGTGATTCCACAATTATAGTAATGTAGTAGTATTAGGATAGAGCTGGACCTCGGGCATTATCGGAGCAAAACAAGTTCTTGCTAAATCCAAATAAGAAGGATATATCCAAAGAAGGGTGATAATGGGTTTGTGAATAAAAGATTTTAGATGTTCAAGCAAATTTGGGAAACTATAAATTCAAGATCGGTAAATAGTTGTTTCTGCTGTAATCTTTTCCAGAGTGCTTAATATTCTAACATTTATTATATCAATAAATTCCCCACCCCCCCAACTCTATTTAGACCATTGCTGTATACTTTGCCTTTAACTTATATAATGGGGTTGAATTTAGAACTCTGCTAATTCCTTTGTACCACTAAAGAGTGAAACCCAGAGAAGATGGTCTTGTAACATTCCAAATTTATGTGACAGAGAGCCTTTCTTACCAAGCATCTTGAGGGACACATCCTGAGAACAATGGCCTAGGCAACCCAGGGGTGCTCTGCCAGAGACACACATAGGGTTGAGCCTTCAAGATGAATAGGCAGGAGCTACAAGAGGTGGCCAAGGGAGCTAGCAGCAGAAGAAAAACCTGTGCAGACACAGACAGATGTGAACCCAGGTACCAACACACAGCAGAAAAGTGGACCCACAAATTCCACATAAAAAGTGACCAGACAGGGATAGACATAAGCAAGAGGTGTCAGCCCAGTCCACCCAGGTAAAGGGCTGAATATGACCCTGAAAGCCAAGAAGGGTTTTTCGATTCAAAACTAGAGGATAAGTATGAATGGGTTTGCTAGTCAAACACATCACCCTGGCAGTAGCGAGGTGAGCCTGGAGAAGGAAGAGTAGACAGGAGGGGTCTTTGAACTAACTCAGATGTTGTGTTGAGAGAAGAAAGGAGGGAGGGGCAGGGGAAAGGAGAGAATGAGAAGGGTGGATGAAGTGGGGCCAAAGAGAAGCACATGGAAGTCCATGTGGCCAAGTAGATGTGAGCAGGTGGGGAATAAGGGGTGAGGTGAAGAAGGGGTTAGATGAACTGGGGAGACTGGGTGGGTGATCTAGTCATTTAGTGTGTTGGAAACTTTGGAGGGAAGAGTATGTTTGAATTGAATGTAAGGACTTCATAGGAGATAGAATTCGGGTGAGAAGGGTTGAAGACCTGAGTCAAAACTGTAGCCAAATATTTCTAGACATGTTGACTGTGAAGTGCTGCTGGAACTTGTAATTGTTAGGCTCCTAGCTGGTAAATCTAGGATAACTGCAGTGCAGGGGACCTGGAGGTCATGTAATTATTCCTCAGGAAACAAGCTCCTCTAGAATTTCTATACTCCAAGCCCCTCAATTGACAGAAACAAGTAAGAATTATTTTTAAACAAACACAGCATGGTGAAAAAGTTATTATTTTCAACACTAACTGACTAGCCTCTCCTGACATCTGAGGGTGGGTAGGGGTCAACTTGTCCATTTCAGTGGAAAAATATCTCCACTTTGGGGTTTCTCCACTTTGGCACTGTTGGCTGTTTGGGGTCAGGTAATTCTACATCATGGGAACTGCCCTATGCATTGTAGAATGTTCAGCAGTGTCCCAGCTCTCTATCACCTACATGCCAGAATTACCCCTTCCCCAGTGTAGGCCAGAATATCCCCAAACATTGCCAAGTGTCTCTCCCCCACCCCCCACACACCAGAAGTACAAGTGTGCTCTGCACCCCGCCCCCCCCCGAACTCTGTTTAGACCATTGCTGTATACTTGGCCTTTAACTTATATAATGTGGTTGAATTTAGACTCTGCTAATTCCTTTGTACCACTAAAGAGTGAAACCCAGAGAAGATGGTCTTGTGTTCATTTGAATATATTAATATGTGTTTGCAAAGGCATAGTTGGCCTGGACCTTGAATAGATGGTGTGGGAGTTAAACTCTGCTATAGAAGAAAGTGAGAAGAACTAAATTCCTAAATTAAAGGAAAAGGGAGCATGTTGAACAGCAGGGAGGCTGGTCTCTTCCAGAACTGAGAGCAGTGAGAAATTCCTGGTGGCTAGGAGTACATAGGATCTTTAATTACAGGGATGCTTCAAATTCAGTCCTAAACTATTTACTGTTCTGTGGTGAAAGACTCCTCCATTGTTCCTAAAGTAGGAAGTCAAACCAGATGTGGCTTCGAGAATGTTCTTTCCTAAGATTTGGCAGAGATTTTTAAGTGTGGGGCTCAAGCTCTATCACTACTGTCACCATTGCCATCTACTCTTGCTTCTTATATTTTCCTTATATTTCCTCTTTTTTTTTACATCTTACAACAAAACCTTCATCTTTGAGGCTAATTCATTTGATTGGCATCACCGGTGAGCTTAACTTTCCCTGACATGTAGCAGGTCAGAGACAGACACTCTTACTTTCCATGGGCAGAGTTCAGCATAGATATCTTCTCCCCGATAGCTCTCTTCACAGATGGGTAAATTGAGGTCTGGAGGCCTGTGGTATTTTGTTTTAGGAACAGAGCTTAGATCTCTTGGCTCCTAGCAGAACACACTACTTAGGAAAATCACCTTTCTCTGATTCCTTGTGGCTTCAAAGTAATAACCTTCCTAGAATTAAAAAGCACCATAAAAATCCTTTACTGATGGATTCACTCTAAGGATGTCTTAAAACACTATTTGTGCTCAAGGTATTCCTCTATGACATCATTAAAATATCATCTGGCTCAGAAAATTTCCTTTTAAACATTTATTTTCAAACTTCCATCTTCTGTTAGCTGGCTATACAGATTCTTAGAACCCTTTCATATCTCATAGGCTATTGTCTAAACTTTATAATTAAATACGAATGTCTAAGGCTGAATTATTCAAATGTCAGAGATGCTTTCTGGCAAAGGATAAAGTATCTTTCAAATCTGCTGTAGATAACAGGATGCTAATCGATGGCCAGTGTTTACATCTCTAGCTATCAATTTTAATGAAACATTTCTTTTGAAATCACTTTAAAAATTTTAAAGTCCGTGTGTGTGTGTGTGTGTGTGTATAAAATCTGAAAATCCTATTGATTCTTTTTCTCACAAATGGTGATTTCTCACACCTTGGTTGCTGTGGTTCTAAAAATTTTCCAACAAGACAGCAATGGCTCAAATTCCTTATTAACCAGGACATGAGCCCAGGGAACTTCCTTTCATCTTCTGCAATGTCTAGCAAAAATATTCGATGTATCGTGGCTCTTCATTAGCTCACAGCTAAATGAATGAAGCTTCCTTCCCTAACAAGATCCTGTCTGCCCAGCAGCTTCCCAAGCCCACACTGCCTCTATCTTGCATACCACACCCAAGATCAGCAACATAGTTGGCAGAACTCGGTGCAAATATGAGGGCCTCTTGCTCTAAAATGATTAAAACTTCACAAGAGGGACAACAAAGCATTTACCTAATCATGGGCATCAGGTCCATGCCCATGGAGCTGGCTCTGTGCCCAGTCAGCTTTCTGGATTCCTGATTCCTTTACGCATGCTACTTACACCTGTGCCAAGTGAAAACCCACATGTGAACTGCCCTTAGCCCCTTCTTTCCTGTCTCAATCAGAACCCTTCCTGCTTGTCTTCTCCCTTTCATTATGCTTTGTGAACCCCTGTTCTACAATGAAAAACCCACTTTTGTCTTCACCTTCTCCATATCCTAACTCTCCCAACTCCAAGCCCTCTCAAAAGGGGCCACTGTTGTGTCTATTCCCCACGTCCCAAAGCATAATGCACAGGAGCTACCTGCTCTTGAACCCTAGCACCCCTTCCGGACCATTGGTTATGCTCTCTAACTTATTCTATAACTTGCTCCACAAAGTTATTGTACCCCCTTTTCCATATCCTGCCCTTTATCATTGGCTTCTTTTGATGGATCACTTGGCCTCCTGTCTCATTCCATCATGAGCTCTCAATGCTCCTCTGGCCTCACCTAGGTTGGGAATCATAATGCTTGCATGGGTGGCCCATCTGGCTCTCTGACACTGCAGTGCAGTGATTTCCACCCATCTTTATTACATTCGCTCTAGTCACTCACTAGCATACCTCAAACCTCATTATTACCTGGAACAACTCCACGTACAAGAAGTATGTTCTAGTCACCAAACATCTTGGAAAATATAAATAGCAAAACAAACATTTTACAACAACAACTAAACCAATCAACCAACCATCCATAAAACAAGGTTATCTCTCACCACCACCCACTGTTAGAAAATTCCCCTCCTCCCTGTCTTTTTCCTGTGCAGAGAAAATTGAAACCATCAGAGTTGTGATGATGTGTCTACTAGATTGACAAGGGATTGATCTCATCTGAGGTACCATATTAGGGCTGTTTATCAGGAAGTGCTATTTAAGCTGAGATATGAACGCTGGGATGGAACTGATCGTGATCAGAGTAAGACTGGGAGAGGTAAATTACCCTGCTTCAAATCCCAAATTACTTCCCTCAGCCTCAAGCCCCTCTGCTGTAAACAGGAGATCATATTAGCTTCCCCCCGGGTTGTTAGAAAGATGACATGTGTCCCTATATGGAAAGTACCTCAATAGTCCTGGGTACACAGTGGGCTAGATGTGGAAGGCAGAGGCATGGAAGAAGCCTATCTGTACTTCCTTCAAGTGCTGTTCTTTGCTGAATTGTCCTTTTGGGTTCCATTTGGAAAGCTCACCTCAAAGTGGGGAAGAAGGAATTCACATCCAAAATAAATGACTCAAACACTTTCAGTTTAAAAAGGCAATTGGCACTTGGAACAGCTCTCTGAAAGAGGGGAAAGATTAGGTAGCCCAGATAGTCCATGTGGAGAAGATGCGTTTCTCTGGCCTCCCCCTGTTGTGTTCCTGAGGAGAAAGCTGTCAGAATGACCACACCTGGCTTTTCTCTTCACTCCCTTTCTCCTCTGTCCAGAAAGAGGTTGATTTACTAGACAGTGGGAAGTCAGACATCCACAGGGCTGTATCTACCATGGGGGCGTCTCCTGGTGACGGGCCACTGCTCTCGTGTGTGTGTGTGTGTGTGTGTGTGTGTGTGTGTGTTTGTGGTTGCATGAGTTCAGGCTTCCTGTGTCAAGGTTGTGAGTCAGGTGTCTGCTTTCTCAAGTCCATTTTCTAGCCTCTGACTGGAGGTCCAGTCACAAGTCTGACACTGGGCTCCTATCTCTTCAGTGCAGAAGAGGGTAGTTGGAAGTCCTGACTTGGCTGCTCAGGGAAGCTTCCCAGTTGCCATGTGTTTTGGATTTAATGGATACTCTCCAGTTATCAGTGAGGGAAGAATGAAGATGAGGGGCTGAAGGATTGGAGTCCCAATCTCCAACAAATTGTGGCATGGTCTGGGAACATTTTTTTTTCATTTTTATTTTTTATATATTTTTGACATAATTGTTCATTTTATTTTATTTTTTTTGTTTTGTTTTGTTTTTAACGATTTTTTTTATAGAGGCATGTTATTTATTTATTTATATGTTTGTTTGTTTGTTTTGTTTATACAAGCACTGGGTACAGTCAGAAGTGTGGGAGAGTGAGAGAATTCACCAGAGCCAGAGCGGGGAGCAGAGCAGGCAGAAGGACCGAAGTACACTGCTGAGGGGAGCAACGGGCGGCAGGAGAGGTCCAGGCGCCATGTGGGACCCTCCTCTGGGGGCTGGGGAGCAGCCGGGGATCGAACCGGCGCCGCAGAGGCCACGGGCAGCTTTGCAACCCAGCGCTCAACTGCTGCGCCACCGGGGAGGCCCATAATTGTTCATTTTAAACAATGTTTGCTTCCCCTCCCTCCTCAGGTGTAGTCCCCATAGAATTTCCTTCACCAATGCACCCGCGCACCCTCACCTCAGTCCCCTGTGCTCCTCCCTCCCTCCCTGTGATCCCTCTCCCGCCTCCTCCCCTGCAGGATATCTCTGGTTTATAATTGTCTGTTTGTTTTGTTTTGTTGTATTGTGTTTTGTATTTGTTATTATTTTGTATATGTTATTATTGTTATTATTATTGATGTCTTATAGGAGGAATATAGAGGACCCAAATAAGTAAATCCATCTGATATACACAATGGAATATTATTAAGCAATCAAAAAAGATAAACTCATGCCATTCATAGCGTGGATGGAGCTAGAAGGAATTACGCTCAATGAAATAAGTCAGAAGGAAAAAGAAAAATATCAGATGGTTTCACGATCTGGGAACCTTGTAAGTACAAACATCTGGAGCACAAAAAAAACCTCAGATGTGAGACCACAGATCTTAGTACAGCTCTTGTGACCAGCTAGAGCATGAACGGGCAGTCCAGTCTTTGCTTCTGACTTCTGTGATGGCATTGACATGCAGCAAATGTGCTGCTGAGGCCAATATTGGATTATTTGGATTTTAAGCAGCAAACAGAAACTACCCCCTCCCCAGTTAGATTCCATCCAGAGTAGAGAGGAGTGAGTAGTACCTAACACTAAGTCTACTTAGTGTAGCCCACCTCCACTAACCAAATTATGTTCCTGTCTATCTTCTTGAGAATTGTACAGGCCCAAGGCAGGAGTGTGGAAGGACTAACTTCCCAGCTTATGTAGCCTTCCCAGGTGGGGCTCTCTGCCAAGTGGTTTCAAGTTGGTTTCTTTCGTAAAGCTTATTTCTTAAATAAGAGATGAATTTTATAATTCATATCTGATTATGACATTGACTAAAGGTACTCTAGCCCAGGCGAGAGTGAAAGAGGAGAGGGTCCCGTGATCCAGCTGGGGAATATCTTTAAAAGGTTGTTGTTGAACTATTTCTAGGATACATTTGCTTACAGAGTTAAGAAAGAATGGAATGGGTTTAAAATAGAGGCTTTACCGCTGCTTTTGTGAGCTATTGTAAATGGAAGGAAAATGAAGAAAGATGCTATGGTTGAGAGGTAGGAAGGGAGTTATTTGTTCAGGAAAAATGTTGAGATCTCAGAGGCTAGGTTGGATACATGCAAACCTAAAATATTTTAAATGCCCTTCAAGTTGGAGTTAGGGGAAAAAAGGTGCTATCGAGGATTTAAAAATCCTTCACAAAAAAAGGAGACCAATGTGCCAGAAAGTACCCAGATGTGAAGGCTACCAGCTGAATGGTGGGGCAGGAGAGTCAGACTGGAAAGTTATGGGATACACACAGGACTACGAGGATGACTACAGAGAGCAGAGCAGAACCCTGCAGGGATTATTGTACTGTTGCCAAGTAACTGTTATTGTAGTGAGGAAGCAAGCTCATGAGTTCATGAGGAATAGTACACTTTGGTTCTCTAATGGACAGTCCAGGGACAATGTCATAAGCAGTCTTAAATGAATTGCACCCCCAGAGGAACACGTGGCAATGTCTGGAGACATTTTTTGATTCTCATGACTTAGGGGATGGGGGTATCTACTGACTGTTAAACATCATGCAATGCACAAGCCAGCCCCCAGAACTGTCCTAAGTGCGGACAGTTCAGGGATTGAGACACTACTTCACAAAAGCCAGGCTCAGCTAGGACATTTGAATCCAGATGCAGTCTAATTTGGGGCTGAGGGTAGAAATTACCCAACTTGGAGAACGAGATGTGGACAAGATTTGTTTGACCTATAGATATTTTGGCAGCTTCTGAAGTTGCTGCCTTCACATCTCTTATTAAGGAGGATCTCAAAGGACAAAATCTGGAATAATATTATGAAGAAAACAAATGAGTGGAGCTGAAAGCAAAGAGAAAGAGACAGGAGGAGGGGGCCTATGATCCCATGGAAGGTGTTAGCATGCATATGAAAAAAGTAGGGAGCCAAGCGAGGAAGCACATTACATTTTTCAAACCAGCTGAGATTGAAAAGAGCGGAGAACGAGCAAGACATATGAAACCACTAGAGACATTTGCTACAGGAATTGGTTTGAAGGTGGCAGGCACAAATGTTCTTGCTACCAATGAAGTAGTACAATTCACTGAGGCCTGGAGATCGAAAAATCAAGGAAAGGCACGTTTTGGAGAAAGAGCAGATATTAAAGTTTGCTCTTCCCCAATGAGCATGCAAACTGAGGCTGCGTTATTAAGACCAGCTTGAGGGTCTGTGGAGGACAGGTGCCCACTGTGAGGAATGTGAGTGGGGAAGCAGGTACATTATTCAGCACAAGTCTATAGCGGTGGTCCTCAAACTCACCAGGCATCAGAATCACCCGAAGAATCCTTTGAAACCCCGATTTCTAGATGCCACCCCAAAAATTTCTGATGCAACAGCTCTGGGTAGAGCTTGAGAACCTACATTTAAAAAAAAAAAAAACTTTATATTTATTGAACACTTACTACATAGCCGTGATAAGGTTAGGAAACTTTTTTTTTTAAAAAAGATTTATTTATTTATACAAGCACTGGGTACAGTCAGAAGCACAGGAGGGTGAAAGAATTCACCAGAGCCAGAGCGGGGAACAGAACAGGCAGACCAACGAAATACACTGCTGAGGGGAGCAGCGAGCATGGCAGGAGAGGTCTGCGCGCCATGTGGAACCCTCGCCTGGCGTCTGGGGATCAAACTGGCGCTGCAGAGGCTACGGGCAGCTTCGCAACCCAGCGTTCAACCACTGCGCCACCAGTGAGGCCCGACAACTTACATTTTTCACATGCTCTCAAATGATGTGTTGCTGCCACATTTAGAGTACCACTGGTCTACAGAATTCCAGTGTAGGAATCAAAGATGCCAGACACTGCCTTGGGATCCTACAACAAATAGAGAAGTACAGAAAGCAGAGCGAGACTGAGTCTGGGGAAGGCTCAGCAGGAGCCTTGCTTAGGGAGGTGCCTCTTCTTGAGCAGTCTGCTCCCAGAGGGAGAGAAAGTAGAGTCATTGTAAAAGCCCACTCATGACTCAGCATCAGGGAGAAGGGCACACCTGCTGTGGAAAGTTAAAGGGTTAAAATACTCAAACCAGAGGAAGACCTAGGAAACATAAGCTACCATAGAAATGTCTTCATTTTGTAAGTAAAGGAGTATCTCAAATGCCAGGCTTTGAGAGGTAGCTAGGCAGATTTCCTTTTCCCTCTTTATATGGAAGAAGTTCAAGCTTAGGAGTGAAATGAATTGCTTTCCATCTTTTGGCACAAAATGTCTGGGCTTACTCGCTTATGCACCCCAGTCATGGATACTAGATAGGTGTTCCTACTTAGTCAAAACCAGAAACATTTTCCTTCAAATTTTTCAGTTAACTACCGCCCCCCACCCCCATATCAGTGTTTTGCTGTGATCCATAGTTGAGAAACACAATACTGGTGCAGAACTTTGCATTCCATCTGCCTCTTTGTTGTGGTTCATAGAGCACATTTTCTATTTGCAGGGAAGGGGATCAAGTGGTCCAAATCAGGCACCAAACTCTATCCTCTGCTTCTCAAATTTGGTAAAAGATGTTTGAACTGAATTATAATCCATCCATCTATTGTGAGGTCACCACATAACCATTAAAAAAAGACCAAAACACTATGAAGTTCTTCAGGAATTAAAATTCCTTATGAAGAACTGTACATGGAGGAAATGCTTATATATACTGGCAAGTGAAACCAAACCAATAAACTTGACTATGTAATATCACAATTACATGAAAAATATAAAGGAAATAAACTTTTATTCATGGATAAAACTATAGATGGGAATGTATCAGAATATATACTAAGACTATTAAGTTGTGGAAATTTTTTCTCTAGTTTTTCATTATTAACTTGATGTGATATATCACAGGAATAATAAACTTTATTGATCTAAATTATTTTAACACAAGTGCTCTATTAGAAAGTTAGGAGGACCCTTATTTCTTGAAGACAAGAAAAGAAGGTTGGTGATCAAATTTTTAAAAGGCATGGAAGATTTGGGTGGAGATGTACTTTGAGGTGTTTGAGAGATGTGACTGGAAGAGGCTTGGCAAGAACAAGAGTTTACTCCTGTACTTCTTCAATAGAGAAGGGACTATTAACCATGATACTCTGAAGTTTCTTGATATTTCAAAACTTGTATACATTTGATGTGCAGTAATAGAAAAGATGTCAAGCAAATCTGAACTGATATTGCTAACCAGTTGCAGAAGTGTGAAAGAAAGTTTTAACACTCTACAGATATAATGAAAATCAACAATGTTGGGAATTGCTTTAATGAATACCACATGGGAAAATAAAATGAATTGGCTATGGAAAAAAAAAATCAGAAATCTCTCTGAAAGGAGGGAAAGTATCACTTTCCATTATAAATGAAAGATATAAACACATTGTCAAAACACACATTGTCAAATTAATTTAAACAAAAATATTTTAGCTTTCTGTCAGTTGACTAGAATAAGTTTAGATTTTAATTTAAGCATCAAGAGAAATGATCTAATGGTTTATGAGCAGCTTTGCAGAGAGCAGAAGTGATAAAAATTGCAAACAGATGATATGTAAATAAATATTTGCATCAACTGGCATAAATATTTAGGAGTGCTGACAACTCCCAATTATCTTATTTTAATTGTTTCACATAGAAACTAATTTTCAACAATTGTACTTGGCCAATTAACACTTCAGTAGCTCAGCAAAGGTCTTTGATTTTAAGAGTGCCTTGGGGACAAGTATCTTGGTAGTCACCCCTTTGTACCTTGGAGAAGTAAATTCTTCATTCAGTCATGAAAACAGTGATTGGTGTGTCTTTTTCTGCAGCCAACAAAGTCTTGGTCCAGGAGAATGGAGCCAGAAAGGGTGTAGTGATACTAAATAGTCAAAATGAGTGGATTGCAGATAGAGAGGAGGGACACAGCTCAGAGGAAGAGTTGGATGTTGGCTTTGAAATGTCTACACCGTGACGATGATTTCTAGTCAGTCATGTATGATCCTAAACAATGCCTGGGTGTCTGAGAGGAACAACTTAGATGTTACTTCAGAGTGAAAAATCAGATACAATCTGCAGGCTTGCCCATTTCTTGCAACCTGTCTCTTCCAATTAATATCTCACTACCAGTTTCCTTTGCTTAGTCATATACTTTTATTAAAAACATAGATACCCCTATTTAGATTGCACCACTCTTGTATTCCAAACTAATATCCAACTTGTATTGTGCCCACAGTGGTCACTCATGCCAAGTATTTCTGACTCCCCAACTTTCTAAGCACATGGAGGGTTGCATTTGTCCTTTGTTGACAAATGAGGTCATATGGCTACTTCTAGTTCCAGCACTTTTACCCTTATGCAAACAATCCCCTCTGTTAAATCTTTGTATTAAAAGTCCTACAGTCCTCGTCCTCTCACCCCCACTGACCCCAATCCTGATTGGTATGAATAAAACATTAAGTCACAACTCCCAGAGATGTAGACAGAATTAGATATACCAGTTAACTAAAGTTTTGTTTTCCATAAATAACTTCCGATTAACCAAAGCACTCATTCATTCTTCACTTTTGCAGCAAATCTTTATAAAGAGTATGAATGCATAGCCCTTGCTTACTGGTAATGTAATCAACAAATATTAAAAGTGTATTGCGTGTCAGCATTGTTCTAGCCATAGACCTTCACAGAGTTTACGGTTGGGTAGGGAAGACAGACATTGATCAAAGAATTACATAAGCAGATGTGGATTCTTAATGATGATGAAGAGAGATGAAGAGGAGGAGCTGAAATGTGATGACAGCTTTTGACATGCCCATCTCCTCAGAGCTGAGGAAGCAGAGATCTGAAAGATGTGTGTTAGCCAAGAAAATAGGAAGGGGAAAGTTTTCTAGACAAGGGAACAGCATGTGTAAAGGCTGCTAGGAACCTGGAGGGAGAAAGGATATGGATTTGAGGAGCAGAGAAAATGCTGGAAAAGAATGCAGGATGGGGGAGATTTCATTGGAATTGCTTATATTAGGAGCAAAAGGATGTCTTGAAGGCATTTAGGTTATGGTAGTTGTGGGAAGGCTGGGAAGTTTGTGACAAGACTAAGTGTACATTTTGGAGCCGTCATTCTCAAAGAGGCAGGCAAGCTGGATTGCTGGGCCCCCACAGTGGGTGGAGAGGTAGACTCATTTGGAGGTAGTTGCAGTAGTCTATTGCACAGACTGGACCTCCTGTGAGGAGATGCAAGGTGAGGTATAGCCTATATGACAGAAAGTAACATTGTGGGTGATGCTTTAGCTCAGGATCTCAGATTATTATTGTAACTACCTACCCCCATTAGATGAGAGTGCAACTGTAGAAAATTGGGATGAATTCTGACTAATTGGGATGAGTTCTTTTCATCAATGAGCACAGAAAGCAATAATCGGTTACTGTGACACTGCTCTCTGCCCACGTGTGTACCTGAGTCTTATCAGGAGATGGGCCTGTCTACCACATGTACATATAGCATTAAAAGAGGATAGGATGCTGGCCTTGAAGACTGTGTAGCCCCGTGGAGGGCAGCATATTAGAAGGTTCCTTCAGGGCTAATCAGAAGGCACAGAATTGAATTGGGAGGTGCTGGGCCTGCTGGCTCGTCAATGGACTAGTTCTTCCTCCATCTGAATTGGATAAATGGGGTTCTGGGGTGAAATATCAAAATATTTTATTTTTGAATGACATCACCACTAAAACAGCTTGGTAGTCATTCCTATGCGAATTGTCTTGCTTTACAGAGGAAGAAACTGAGTCCAGGAAAGCGAAGTGACTTCCCCAGGGTCAAGTAGCCAATTTGTGTTCAAGTCAGAATTGGATTCAGGATCTTCTGACTCCAGTGCTCCTGACTCCTTCTAATATCCAAGAAAAAGTGATATACTTCTGTATCTTCTAGGTAAGAAAAAAATCCCATTTTGGAAATCTGGAAAACTGACTGTCCTTTTCTCTTTTCCCTGGATGTTAAGTAGAGCCACACACCTGTTCCCTGATTTAAGATTAAAAACTTCTTACAGGCTGCATGTTCCAGTAATGCTCAGTGAATATTTGATGATCTGCTTGCCATCATTCATGCATTTTTAAAGTTCATTTAACCTAAATGCCAAGGATATGTAAACCAGGACTAGGTTCTGGGGCTATGGAGTACCCGGTTAATATATAATTACAGGATATTATTAAGAACTGGTAAGAGATAACTGTCCCAATGTGAATAGAGCTGTGGGATCAGAAGCAAACTTGGCTTAATTGACTTCACAACTAGAACTGCCAATAGCATTGCCAGAGTTACGGAGTTAAAACACAGGGCACCCAGGCTGAATCTCAGATAACACATCATTTATCTGACTATAAGAGTGCCCCAAATATTTCATGGGATCAACTTATGCTAAAAACCTTTTTGTGGTGTATCTGAAATCAAACTGGTATCCTGTATTTTATTTGCCACCCTAACCAGCGCAGCAGGGCTGACTGGTAGATGAAGCTCCTTGGGGTCAGTGGTGGAAAAGTTAGTATCAAGGCACCAAAGAGATGATGGAATTCATTAAATTAAGTTGAATCAAAATGCTGGGAAAAGTGATGATCTTTGGCGCTGGGGATGGGGAGAGAGGTGCATCAAAGTTGGGAGATCAAAATTGAATTTGCAGTTTCACATTGTTCTGGAAGTTCAAGCCAGTGTAATGAGAACCAGAACAGAAATGAGGACTATGACCTTTGCTTAGTGGGAAAGAGGGGGAAAATATCACCATTTTCAGAAAATATCTTTTTTTAAATAAACATGAGAATCAGCCCCCCCAAATGTTGGAATATGTGAGTTCAGTAAGGCCAGGAGGTATAAAATTAACATTAAAATGCCAGTAGCTTTCTTTTGTAACAACAATAACCAGCTAGAAAATATAATGGGAAAAGATTGCATTTGGAATGCCATCAAAAGTATAAAGCAGCTACCAAATCATGAGCTGTACTGGGCTTAGGTAAAAAACAAGTTTAATGTTGTCAGAGGCAATAAAAGCAACTGCAGAGATGGGGGAACGTGCCCCATAACTATCTAAGAGCACCAACTACTGTAAAGATGTAAATTTTCTCAAAATTCATTTGTAGGATGAATGAAATTATAACCAAGATCTCTGTAGGATGCAGATGGCTCTTGAAACATGATTTTGACACTCTCCTGGAAGACCAGACCAATGAGAACAATTGAGAAATTTAAGAGAAAGTATTATCAAAGGGATAGCTCAGCCCACCTGATGTTAAAACACTCCAACAGCGAATCTTTCCATCAGCTTTGTGTTGGGGAAGAATAGCAGAGAAGACAAGAGATAGAGCTGTGAGTCCAGAAACAGACGCTGGCGTCTAAACCACCAACTAACAGGATAGGGGAGAAAACATAGATAAGGGGAGAAGAAAAGTGGAGAAGAAAAAATGCTAGATGGTTTTACATCTATTTGGAAATGCTTTCTTTCTCATCTGATAGGAAACACTAATTTCCAGATGCATTTAAGAGTGAAATAGGAAAATTAAATCAAAGAGATGCGAATAGGGCAAATATTTCTTCTGGTTTTTCCATTTGTTTTTCTGCTTGGTGTAAAGGACTTTGAGTGATGTAAAGTCGGACAATCAGAAGACTTTAGGGTTTTTGTTTTCCTCAAATTTCATTGATTTGCCAGTCCTGTACATAACTGTGATTTGGAGACTACAGCTTGAGTCGATTATGCGAAGTGACTTTAAGGGCTAGTGGAGATTTGTACCTTGCAGAATGCTTAAGGACTGCAGAGGAAGGAACCCTGAGGCTGCGTGGAAGACCAGTGGAATAATCCAGGTCAGGAGTGCAGGAGTGTAAGGAGAGAGGCAGGAGTCAGACAGGAGGACATGGAAACTAACTGCATGCAGCCTTCTGAGGAATTTGCTGTGCGAACGCTGCGTCTAGACGCAAAGAAACATGTTAGGAATATCTGTCACATGGTTTGTAAAAGCTTTTTAGTGAAACTTATTTTTATTATTCCCACATACAAGACCTCCCCACAATCTGGTTCTTTAATGCCCTATGCCCAGCATAATCAAATTCAGTGTTTCCCACTTTCTATGTTTTCTTTTCTCAGTCTCTGGAAATACGATATAACTAAGTTTCACTGTAATCGATAAAATATTGTATAGTGTGTGTGGAATCAGATATGTCTGTGTTTTTATAAATGTACATTAGAGAGGGACAGGAATGGGACAGAACAAGGCTGACTTGTTCATGCTTTTTAATATAGATATGCTATACTAAACAGCATGATCTGTCATAAAACGAAACCTAATATTCGAAAATGAGATTGCAGTCTCTCCATGTTTAAATGGTTTTCCTGGGAGACAAATCTTCTTTTCATTTGAACAAACGCACACAAGTGTTTTTGTGGAGTACTAGGAAATACCCAGCAGTAAAATTGTGCCAGTGAAGTGAGAGGGGCCAGTCAACAGCCTGCAGGGCTTCTACCAATGCCCTTCCAGCCCAGCCACACCGTGACCCACTGGCAAGAGAATTTCAAATGTCATATTAGAAAGGGGGGTTGGAGGAGACAATGTGCATGGCCTACTTCTTGATCACAACTTCTTCCTGAAGTATTTAATATTGGATTAGGCCCTGGAACAGCTTGGGTGGTTCCAAATGAAGATGAGCATTGGAGTGCTCCATCTTGGGATTGAAAGGAGCTTGATTCAGTCCAACTGGGTCTCATGTTGAATCTTAAATTCCCAACTTTGTATCTAGTACCTTTTCTTGCCTGAGTATATAAAGAAATAACTCTTTACATGTACACATATGCCAGATGGAATCATAATTACAAATATTGGATGTCCTACTGAATACCACCTTTTTCTTGTGAAACATCCACTTCTACTTAAAGAGAAGGTAGTGTTAAAATACAGAAAGCTCTCACGTCATTGATGGGTTCTTGGCAATTGAGACTTCAAATGAAAAGATATATAAGGGAAGCAGGTCCTCAAATAAGGTCGTTCCATTCAACGTTAGGTCAGGATTTTTTTTTTTTTTTCATCAGTGTTACACACTGCTGGACAAGGTGATGGTTAGTAGAGGTTCAGCCATATCAAGGAAGGAACTAATTAAAATCTATTGGTAATTTGATCTGCATACTATTTGTAGGCAATGTCTAAGCAATTTTTGTTTTTTCTCTTTATTTTTGTAAGACATGCCTGGAAGAGTCCATTCATAGATCTACCCCATATCATGGAATGGAAACTGAAAAGCTAAAAGTTTCCATGAAGCAAAGTGAATATTCTGAGTAAGTCATTTTCTCTGAGTCTGGCTGCTGTCACAAACCCTGAAATCACTTTTAGGGGAAGAGGGAAATAGGCTTACAATTTTTCTTTTTGCTTTGAGTGTTGAATCACCTGCTTCCTTCTCAGGTCCTGGATTTTTATACAGAGCATTTAAGTAAAGACTGGGGTTTGATATGAATCATGGGTTGTAGGTAATGACGCAACAGAATTGAGGACATTAGAGATGGAGACCAAGGAAGAGCAGGCAGGAGGCACAGAATTTTCCTCTGCAGTCCATTAACACATAGTAGAATCCTCTAAAAGATACTCATGTTACAAGTGTTTATCAAGAGCTTATCTGCAGGAGCTACTTAGACCCTTCAATGCACAGAGAAGAGCATAGAGTCTAGTGAGGGAGAAAAAGATGGATTTCTGGATTGCAAGTCAATTTTTAACATTCAAAGTGGTAAGTATTCTTCATGTGTTACATGCAAAGTACAGCTTCATGGGAGAGTAAATATACATGGAAGAGTTTGAAGGCCAATGGAATACTAACACTCTTAGTAAGCTGTTGAAATGTGTTGAGTAAATACTTTCTTATACAGAAAGTGCGCCTAAGAGATGCATCTCAGGTGCCTGCTTCTAAGCTTCCAAACATTCTTATGTTTTGCTCTTCTCTCTCATTAGGAGATATCTTCATGTGTCTGCATGAGGTTATTAGTACAGAACAGAGATGGACAGTGGGAATGAGGGGAAGGTGGGCTAGCTTATGCTGCTGAGATGCATCATTCTATGTATGACTGTGATTGGGGCAGAAATGACAGGCTGAATCTCAAGTTTTATCCCATCTGTGGCAGGCTGAATAACAACGCCCCAAAGATGTCCTGTTCTAACCCCTAGAACCATAAAATAGGTTCCTTACATGTTAAAGGGGCTTTGTAGAGGTGGTTAGTCAATTACAATGAGATGAGGAGATGATGCTGGATTATGAGGGTGAGGACGCTGTAACCACCCGGGTCTTTCTGAGAGGGAGGCAGGAGAGAGGAGCAAGTAAGAGTCCCCACGGAGTGCAGAAACTGCAAACATCTCAGATTAGACTTCTGAATTCCAGAATTTAAAAGATAAATTGGACTGTTTTAAGCCACCAGGTTTGCGTCACTTTGTGAAAGCAACAGGAAAAGAATATACCAGCTCCTCATTGATATGGACAGAAAAAGTAGTCTGAAAACTAACCAGTTCTCAAAAAGGTACCATAATTTACATTAATCTCATGTGATCTTCATGGGCACCTTGGGAAACAGAACACTATTAGTTCCTCATTTTGCCCATGTATCTTAAGGGGTCACACGAGTCTGTGTCAGAACTCACATGTACGAGATCCTTAGTTCTGTGCTTTTCTGATGTCTAGGGAACTAGGTGAGAAGTCCATTTCCTACGTCAAATATTTTTCTTCTACACAAAATGACTTTAGCGATTTTTGCTCAAATTCATACCACAGTTCCCATGACAGTGAAATGTTCTGGAGCCAGAACATTGCTGGAAGGTCTGACTGCCTCCTAGTAGCTCCACAACCTTGGATAAACCACTTAACCACCCTTGAACTGTAAAATGAGATAATAGCACAGATCATTCCTGAATCAAGGGTTGTTGAGGATCAAACATGACAATATATGTACAAGGCTTTATAAATTCTATAATGCTATTCAGATGTGGAGAATTTTTTTTTATATGCTCAAGAAGGCTGGCATAGCCCCTCTCCCAGGTGACTAAAAAGCACATGTGATTTTATTTGCTCCAATAATTTTATTCTTATTAGTACTTGTTCAGTACACTACACGGGTATACACAATGCACAAAGCATTCATTCTTCTGGCTACAGTTGCTACATCCCTCTCCCTCCAAACTTACCCTTGTAAAAACAAATAAGACTCCTAAAGCCAAACAAAAGCAAAAAAGGGGGTGGCGGGTGGCATCATTCATGAGAATGTACGTCACCCAAAGCACTCACCTGTCTCTTCTGCAAATGAGCTGCTTGTGATAGCGGACAGTTAATTCTTTTAACCAAATAACTCCCTAAACACAGAGATCTATTACTTTTCTTCCCTTCTCTCTCGCTTTCTTTTTTTTTTTTACTTTAATTTTTAGCGTGGTTTCCTAACCCTCCACTTGAAGAGGTAAATACAATTCTGGCAGAGTCCCGGTCTAATTTAGTTTATTAGGGCTTTTACTACAAGTTTTTAAGCACTCGCTGATTTTCAAAAACATATTAAAATGGCCATGGCCAATCTCGTAGATTGGTACAAGTCCACATTTCCCAAAAGACTTAATAGTCTGCAACTTGTGCCAGACAGAGAATGATTTCACCATTCTCTTTCCCACAACCTAAAGGCTGGACATTGTTTTTTAACTCTGTGGTGGGAGGAAGCAGTTTGCTTTGCCACGCTGGTCTCCTCCCTAGAAATCCCCCCTACACGTTTTATAGGTTCTACTGTCCTGGAGGGCACATTAAGTCCCCAAAGAACTTCTTTGTAGGCCATTTCTGGGACGACCAGCCCTGCCTGAACCATTCTTAGAAGGTGGAGCTCCCAGGAATTTTTCCAAAGTTTGGGGAAGTGGTATCACAAAGTATATAGAAACCCTGTCCTATGGTAAAATAATTAGAATTGGAATTTTGTCTCTAAATCTTTCCCCCTTTTCTCCAATATTTTCTAGTTGCCAATATAGTAAATGTTTACAGAGAACAAATAAATGAATGAATAAATGTTTGAACATTTCTACTGCTGAGCTCTGTGGTGAAACTGGATATGGAGGTAAACTCACACTATTACAGGGGGTGGGGGGGTACATCGATACATATGTGCCATATGGCACCCTGGCAGGATAATTGGAATGAGTGTTTCGGTCCAGCGCCAAAGCAGTGCAAAGGAGACAGTTAACCACAAGGGCAGACACCAAGGAAAAGAAAACAAAGATGGCGGATCCCTCAAAAGAGGACAGATTCACCATGTTACTCTGCTTCACAAACGCTGGGCCTGAAACTCATGCTACATTTTTTAAATTTTTTTTAAAAAGGTTTGTTTATGCATAGAAGAACTCAGGTGTAGGACAGAGGTGGGAGGAGGGTTTGTGGGGGGGCAGAGAAAGGATGCACTAGAGACAGAACAGGTGAATCTACTGAAATACTGAATACTGAGGGGAGCAGCAGATAAGACAGGAGAGTTGTGCTGCTCCATATGTGGTTTAGCTCCCTGGCTAGGAATCAAACTCACAGCGGTGATAGCACTCAGATGTAACCGCTAGACTACCAGGGAGGCCCTATGCTACATTTCTTACATTAAGCCCCAGCCCAGCCCAGAGGGCCTAGGCTTGATGGCCTAGGAAAGGTCTCACAGCACTTAGGTATTCTGGAGTGACAGCTGTGGTGGAGTTCTGGGTTAGTTTCTGCTACAAACAATGAACTCACCTGGGATAAGTTATTCCATTGCTACTGTGAGCCAACATCTGCCGGCTTCTTGGGGAGGATTTAAGGGCCAAATGAGATCATGGGAACTATGCTTTATATGTACATTTTTAATTTTTTTTAAAGATTTATTTATGCATACAAGAGCTGGGGTACAGGCCAGAGATGCGGGGGTTGAGAAGATTCACCAGAGACAGAGTGGGGAATAGAACAGGCAGACTGACTGAAATACACTGCTGAGGGGAGCAGCGGGCGAGACAGGAGAGGTCTGCTACGCCATGTGGATTGCTCCCTGGTGTGCCAGGGATCAAACTCGTGCTGTAGAGGCTGCAGATTGCTTCATAGTGCGTTGCTTAACCCCTTGCACCACCAGGGAGGCCTATGTACTTTTAAAACGACTTTGGAACACAAAGGAGTATATCACTAAGTAATTATAGTTATAAATACAAAGAAATAGTTTTAAATATCAAAATTAAAGTTACTGTTTGTTCTATGTAGCTATATATATGCATAGAAATGCATACATATATGTGACACATGCATATATAATGTTTGTTGAGTCTGAGAAGAGAAAGCAAGCCATGGGAAGCAGCAGGCAGTGACCAGAGCACCAGACACTCCATTCGACTAGTTTGTGGCTGTAATGGATGGCTGGGGATTCATTCTCAGGAGCCAGACTGCCTGAACTACCACTTATTGCTATGTCACTTCACCTCTCCCCCTTGACCTCAATTTCTTCATCTGTGAATAGATATAATAGTATGCATCTTCAGGTTGTTGCAAAGATGGAATGGCATATATAAAGTTCTTTGTAATTGGGGGAAGGGGGTTCCCTGGTGGCATAGGAGTTAAGTCTCAGTGCTGTCACTGAGACACGATGGCCTGAGTTTGATCCCCAGCCAGGGAGCTAAAATACAATATGGCATAGCAGACCTCTCCTGTCTCACCCACTGCTCCCCTTAGCAGTGTATTTCAGTAAATTCGCCTATTCTGCTCCCCACGCTGTCTCTGGTGAATCCTCTCACCCTGTGTACCTCTGGCCTATACCCCAGTTCTTGTATGCATAAATAAAATGTTTAAAAAAAATAAAGTTCTTTGTAGTGGGTCTGGCTCAGTTAGTATTCAATACTCATAGCTGTTGCTATTTTGATGGCAATTTAATCTTTTTAAAAACTTTGGAGAAAACCCTTTAAATTCAAAGACCAAGATTTTAAAAGAATATTACAGAGATGAAGGAATAGGCTCTAAAACTTTCTAGATAATAAGGTATTCATGTAGAAAGGAAGAAAATTCGTTGCTATGTTATGCTATAGATATGTTATTGACATTATACAGAATTAACGTTATTTTTCTAATAATAACAAAAAGCATCGCTCATTCCCTAGATTAAAATAGCCAACCAGACTCCGGGGAAAGGCATATATTATGTTAGCAAATTGGAATAGAAACTCCTTTGAAAGCTGCTCAATAAAGAGCCCTTAATGTACTATATATAATGCAGGGCAACGTATTTTGCAGTTAATGAACCTAGAAGCTAAGACCAATGATGTGGCTTAAAGAGCACTACCCGTTCCTTGATGCTACAAGGTAAATTAGCATCAAGTCCTCTGTCGTGAAACTTTCAATAAAGAACCGATTATATAAGGCATTAAGCCTTTCTCTAATTACAGCTATAAATATAGATAATCAAGTCGTTCTGAGTACTAAAATCAATTTCACTGTTTATGCTCTTGCCATGCTATATATTTAGCTATTGACTTTTAACTTGAAGACATAAGCAGCTGGTGAAAAATATCCTTAGAATACTAATTATGTTGTCAGGGGGGATACCAATAAATGTTGCCTGAAAGAGAGTTAATAAGGATTGAAAACAGTATAATTGTTTTACTAACGAAAACACTATATACAGGGAGAGCCTATGATTTCATTTCATAAATTAGATGCTAAATACTTTTCTCTGGCTAGTTTCAAAAGTGTCATCTCTATAATAAAGTTCTCCTTAAGAGCTTAGTTGCCTATGCAGACCTGAGACTCAGAACATTCCACCCCGGATCATGGGGTTTGCACATTTGAGTTAGGTGAAGAGATATGACTGAGATCATAGAGGAGACTTTGAATCGGCTAACTCAATCATTAGCATGGATGCAGACCACAGACAAACTCACACACCTCATCTCAAGCAGCACAAAGAATGGTTGTTCCAATAAGGTCTTTCTGTCCATACTTTTATCTCAGAGACAGGAAGTGACCCCGCTCGCTAGAAAAATGTGGTCTAATGAGCTCTCAGTGACCACCCTTCTCTTGGGGGAGGTCAAATAAAGGGTACAGAGAAGCCAAAGAGCTCCCTCCAAGACTCCACATAGAAGATGAATAAAGGGTGACATGAGTCTCCTATTAAATTTTGGGTTGTCAGAAAAGTCATGACGTATTTTTTGTTTTTCAAGCAAAAATGTGTCAGGGCTTTTCCAGCAACCTAATACTTCTTCGTCAGTGAATCTATGGCTTTGTTTTTCATTTATTGTATACAACTATTCAGTCACATAAAAGTAATTATTGAACACCTTCTCTGATTAGTCATCAACAGATTAATTACGCTAATCAAGCTAAGGATGAGCTCCTTCCATTAGATTTCCTACGACACACAACAAGCTGAAATCAGGTTAAAGGATGTTACTTTCATTTCCTGATCTCAGGGAGGAAAGAAGGAATTTTTTTTAGGCTTAGTAAGTCCCCACTAAGCACCAGGCTCGGGGCTGGGCACCTGGCAAACATGATTTCATTTACTCCTCTGAGAATCTGTGTAGATAGTAATTTGATTTTATAGATGAAACACTGAGATTTAGATGGATTAAGTGACTTTCCCAAGGTCACACAGCTTGTGAGAAGCAGAGCAGGGATAAAAATCCAGGTCTCACCACCTAACACTTGTGAGAATGGCCCACATCACAAAGACCAGAAACAACAGATGTAGTGAGGATGTGGAGACAGGGGAACCCTTGTCCATTGGGGTGGGAAGGCAGGTTGGTGTAGCCCTAAGGAGAACAGCATGGTCATTTCTCAAAATATCAATATTAAAAATCATATGATTTTTAGTGTATGATTCAGAAATCCCACTCTTAGGTATCATCTACCCAAATAATGCAAAAACACTTTTCAAAGGGATATATGTGACTAGGTTCACTGCAACACTATTGATAATAACTGAGTTATGGAAACAACCTAAGTACCCAAAGACAGATGAGTGAATCAGGCAGGATCATGTGTTACCCACACATGAAGGACTACTACTCAGCTATGAAAAGAAAATGAAACGTTGTCATCTGTGACAACCTGGATGGAACTGGATGGGACAGTGCTAAGTGAAAGAAGTCAGAAAGAGAAAGATAGGTACTGAATGGAGTCAAGATTATATATATCTCTATATATCTATAGCTCTATCTGTATGTATACATGTGTGTATATATACATATATATATACATACCCCTTATTTGTGGAATACAGAGAAAAACCAAAGAGTCAGGTAAAAGCTAATCAATATCAAACTCTAGAAATCTGGCTATAGAATAAGGCAGGGGAGGGAGGAGGCAGAGCAGAGTAGGGAGGGGATAAGAGGGACTATGGAGGACTGCTGTGATTACACACACCTGAGAATTGTGGCGCTGTACCTCTAGATCACATACAGCACTGTCAACCAATGCTGCCTCAATAAAACTAGGGAAAAAAAGACTCCCCAACCACACACATAGACACAAAATCCAGGTCTGAGATGGCCTGCCTACCTTTTAGATCTGTTTTCCCAGGATGCCCTAGAGGGCAAAGAGGTAAGTTTCATTCTATAGATCCTACAAATGGTTCATCCCAAGTCTTGCCTGCTGTTTTTTTTTTTTTTTCCCCTTGCACTTTGGAAAAAATGTTCTCTTTTTCAAGTTGTCACTGAGTGCAGCATTTCAGACAAGGCCAGGATGCTCCTAGAGCAACCAGTGAGCACAGGGACCTGGCGGAAGTCCAGCCTGTTGCTACTGGAGGAGGAAACACACAAGGGGCTTTGCTTTCCACTCCCCTCTGTTACCAAGGGCTCAGAAGTGTTGACAGGAAATCTATTCTATCTTCTCATTTTCTTAGCCTAGCATTTCCTAAAGTATGATTCAAGGGACCGTTTTCTTATGATGAAGAAACCCATGTTTAAAGGGGTTCGGGGAACCTTTGTGTTACACCCTCCATGATGAACATGTCAAAGACAGGTGTGCAGCAAAAACCAAACAAAACCCATTCTCTTCCTTCCACCCTTGGCTTTCCACTAATGCATTCTGCTTGCTGGAATGCCTTTCCCTCCTACTCTCAGGATAAAGTTCCTGCTAGCCTTCCAGATCAAGATTAAAAATATATAGTCCCCCAGCCTCACCCTGAAAGAGTCTGACTTGGGAGAAGCCCAGAGAATTTTAAGCACCTTCTTAAGTCCACATTTTAAGCAAGTTCTAGGTAATTTTAATAATAAACTGATGAATTACTAGAACCTCAAATCTGAACCTGTTAGCCTCTATTCAGGAATGCAAGGCCTGAAATGTGTGCACACATCAGCAAAATTAGCTTGTTATCCATTATTTATATCAATAACTTTAGATAGCCAGTGATATAGTGTAAATGGGCATCCTGATCTGTCTTCCAAATAATAACTTTAAATTTTTGAAAAAGTTCTGCTGGTCTTCTTGGTGCCAACCATCACGTGGTATCCTAACCAAATGCGTAAAGGCTGGTCAGACAGTCCCAGGTTTCAATGAAAGGTAACCCAGGCTAAGTCTCCATCTTTCCCTTTGAAAACTCCTATAATGCTTTAGGATCTTTTACTTGCTTACAATAAAGCGGGTGAGGACCTGTGGGGGAGGGGGAGGGGCACCTGCCTCCCCCAAGAGACCAATGGTCCCCTAATGTAAAGGGCTGGTTACATGAACAAAAGGAATGATTTGCAAATAGTATTATAATCACTTCCATTGTGACTTCCCTTAAATGACAACTGAATCACACCCCTAACTAGAAAACACCCTCTTGGAAGTAACCTTAAAAAAAAAGTAAAAAAAAAAAAAAAATCCACAGCAACTTAAAAATAACCAGAACCAAACCTGTGTTGACAGCTATGGTAACATTTGGAACTTGGGCAGTTAGAAAAAGTAATACCCACATGGTAGAAAATAATTATATATTTTCATACCTTTAGTCCTTTTGTTGCAAACACCATGTATGGCAGCCTGTGGAAGGCATGGACTTTCTTAAACAAATGTCATATTGATCTCTTATCCTTAGACACAGTTTCTGATTGTAGCAAACAAATTCTGTAGGGGCATACCCCCTCCCCGCCACCAGAATCTTGTGCGCCAGGTAGAAGAGGGGAGTTAATTAAAGGCTAGTTATGAAAAATACCCGCTTGCAATCTCTTTTCTAGGGCAGATGGGCCAGGAATCTCCAAGTTACTCTTGGATCTTGTTTCTGAGAGGCCCATTCAAGCCCAAGGGGAGCTTGGGCTTGGAATTGTATCACAATTCCATCATGAGAAGATGGGAACTCACTCCACCCATGAGATCTAAACTCCAGCTGGGTCATGGGCCAGCAGCAGAGTGCACAGAGCCACCCACAGGTGTCCCCTGGAAAGTGAGCCCCTGGTTGCCCCAAGCTCAGCAAGGTCCTGGAGCTCTAGCACAGGTTGAATGGGAAAAACCACATCAAATCATCGAGTGCAGCCGTGGTGAGCAGTTAGCTGTTCACTCTTCCAGTCCAGGATAAGGCTGTAGTTCACCAAGGAGAGAAGGGCTGGTGGGCCTGGGGGCTGTGGGATAATTTCCATGTGATTTTTTATTTATTTATTTTTTTTACAGTGGAAGAAGGCCATGGCTGCTTGAGTTCCTGGAAACTCCAACCTGGCTTTCTTGTACCTACTAGTCGTGCTTGTTTTGTTCAAGGGGTGGCAGGGTTGGGATGGTATTGTTTAGGGGAATATCAAGTGTTCTGATCTAGGCAAGTGGCACTGTGTCCTGAGAGAATTTGCATTTCAAATGACAGGATGAATCTTCTATAATATATAATCACAGCCAAGCCAGCTACCTCATAGGAAAACAGGACATGAATTGGAACATATAGATGTTTCCAGCTCTCTCCCCCACCTGTGTTCTTTGCTGTAGACTCTACTCTCCTACAAGAAGCATTTTCCTGCATTAAGGCAGGTGGTCTAGTTCAAGGCTTCATTTGCACACAAGTCTCCAGAGAGTACTTCGGCTACCTGGGCTGGACCTCTCTCATCCCGGTCACTTAATGTCTTTTGAGGACTAGTGGTGTTCAAAATATGGGATGAAGCACACTCCCTCACACAGTGACCACAAGGAATGGTTAAGACATTCTGTTTTGCTATAAATGGAGTTCTCTTAACTCCTTGTGCGCATTGAACGGGTTCCAACATAGAACAAACACTCCAATCCCATGCATTCCCAAGTGCATATCCATCAAATCCAAACTTTAAACTTGAGTAAATATATCTGTCTTACAAAGTCCAAGGTATTTATTACAGGGATCACCCACTTCAGGAATTTAAACAATGTTCAGATCAAGGAAAAAATTCTTACCAGGGGTTTTAAACTCCATTTCCCCTCTCTGCAGCTGGCTAGCAGAGCCTGGCATGAAAGCAAGTGAACCAAGCAATCCCCACCACTCTTGCTCCCCTCCATCCGGAGCCCCAGTCTCTTTAACCCCTCCCTGGCCAACCACATGGATTTGCATCATTTACAAAAAAAATGCCGTGGGTAGGTTGGTGCCAAGCTGGCTGGAACCCCCCAGGGGACTCACAGCAGGGTGGTAAGAACACCCCGCAACCACCACTACATATCCCCCCTGCTCCCCAGTCACATCACACTCTACAAAAATCAAATAAATAGATTTAAATGAGAAGATCATAAAAAGGTATTTTCTTGTCTTTCCTCTTCCCTTCCCCACCCCCATCCCCACTGTTTAATAATAGGCTATTAATTCCAGCCATTTCAGACCGTCTGAAGTGTGGTGTGTAAACTGTGGCTGCATCAATCAGAGTTGTGTGTCTAGTTATTTCAAGCATTCCCTGTTGGCAGAAAGAAAGGCTGGTTTGTCCGCTCCAGCCCAACTGCAGCTCAGATCGCCATTGATTGATAACTGAATGCATGAGCTGGAAACTTCTACAGCTGGAGCAACGGGAGCCAGCGGAGCTGAGTGATCAGAGGAGGGAGGGAGAGGTAGGGGCTAGTGCTGAACGGTGGGGAGAAGTAGGGGTGGATGGCAACAGGGTGTTTTATCCAGGGAAGGAAGGGGGGGGTGGGGAATCTGGGTCCACCAGCTGCATCTTGCAGGCCCACCTGGCAGTCTGGCTCCATGAGCTGGGTTGTTCATTCCTGATAATGATCCAGAGTACCCTGCAAATTGTGCAGTGGATTCCCCAAATGACCGAGCCTACCACCACACAGACCCAAAGTCACACAGGCATTATCTTCTTGACACCATGAAGTCTGGGCAGAGACCTCGGGTGTATAAACAGCTGTGAGTGGCAGTGCATTCACCCCCAACAAGCTGAAGTTATTTTTTGTTATTGTCTCCCTCTTTATAAAAAAGTTTTCAGTCTAGTGCTCAAAGTCCCAACTTACAATACTGTATGTGCAGAGCCTTTTCTCGCCTAAAATTCACAACATGAAGAATAAGAAGTTAAGGAACCCAATTTTGATATTACATGTCATGTAGCTAAAATCTGGCAGAGATCAGGAGACAAGACACAGTTTTTCTTAGAGAATAATGGGAGAAAATGATCTGGATCTGAAAACTGGGAAATACTTATTTAATGCAAACATGATACAGATAGTTTTGCTCTTATTAATCTTTACCCCCAAAGTGGAGTGGAGGTGGTCAGGGTACAGGAGAAGAAATTAGAGTGTAGAGGAGACAAGACCTTTCCAATTAAAAAAAAAAAGAGAGAGAGAGAGAGAGAAAGAAAGAAAAAAAGAAAGAAAGGTCCACTTGAGCTTATGTGCCTGACAGACTAATTTTGACCTGAGTAAAACCCACCCCTGCCACCACCTGCCAAATCCCCTGGGTTAAGCTTAGCTTTCAAACATGGACATTCAGTCTGGGGGAGGGGAAGGAAAAGGGGGCATTCAACTGGGGAGATCAATCTTTGTTCATCCTTGTTCTCTGACTTGGGAGTAAATGAATAGATTTGAGGGGGGTCGACAGGGTCTGAGTGTCCCTGGGGGCTTCTTAGCGCCAAACCCAAGCAGGGCGCTGCAGGTCTCGCACTCTAATTAGAGGACCCTTAGCAGGAACGAACAGCTGATGCATGCAGCAGAAGCAACCATGAATCACCGGGGCTGATGATGAGAAGGGGTAGAAGCTGTCCCCCCGGCCGGGTGCAGAGGGACTCCTGAGGAGGGGTAATGCAAATAATTGCATCAGGCCTAGCCTAAGAGGCCTCAAGCAATTCACTAAAAGATCACTCACTTGGGAGGTTTGAAAACCAATCTCAAGCACTCTCCCTCCTGCAGTCCAGCTGTCCCGGAACGTGACTGGTCTGTACACTTGCGGGGGGATTCCAAGTGGCGTCAGGTCCGGTGTCCCCTGGCTGAGCTTCCAGAAGGCTCCGCAGACAAGTGTCGCAGGAGGGCAGAAGGGTGCACTAGCCTTTGAAGGACTGCTGGCAACAGACTGCTGTCGCAGGGGCATCTGGCTCCCTGGCCAGCCCAGGAAATAGAAAAAGGTGGGCAAAGAGATGACACCCTCTAGGGAAAGAGTGCAGGCCCTCCCCTCCCAACTGCTGCCCAGACTGCCAGGCTGACCCAAGGATTCCTGGGAAGGCAGTGAGTGCAGAGAGCGCACAGGGACCGCAGAGGAACCTGGCAGGTGGCATGGGGGGAGACTAGCACCCCCCTACTCTGGTCCTCCCCAGGGCTCAGGTGCATACGGGAAAGCAGGGCGGAACTGCCCATGGCCAAGACCACTCAGGGGAGGTTGTGAAGAATGTTAGTGTGGTAATTAATACTCAGGGTCAGACCCTCTGTAGTGGGTTCAGGGATCTGTGTTGCTGTTCCCCAGGTCTTTCTTGAATATTCATTTGTTCACCTGATGTTCATTGAGTACCTTCTCCGGGTAGGCATTGTTCTAGATGCTGGAGATGCAGCAGTAAGAAAAACAGACACAAATCCTTGCCCTCTCAGGATTTACTTTCTAGTGACGGGGGACAGTGAGGAATGGGGGGGGGGGCGGGAGGGCTTAAAGGACTAGAAGAAGAGACAGCTGGGGCAGCATAAAGTAGGAAGGACAAGGAAGCCTTGTTGACAAGGGAAGTAAAGACTCGATGAAGGTGAGGAAGGGTGTCATGCCAAGATCTGCAGCAACATGGCAGAGCCCAGGAGCACAGAAAGGGGTCACGAGTGAGAACCAAGAGGCAGCTAACGCCAGATTCACAGACACCATAATATCTGCAGCCACTGTTCGAAAACAGGGATTCTTGGAGTTAGTTGATAAAATATTGACTAATTCCCAATCTGTTCTGGTGAAGATCCCAGTTTAAGAGACTTGACTTGAGGTCAGAGAGAGGTCTAGGGAAATGGGTGAAGTAAGCTGATCAACATCTATAATTGGAATTCTTGCTGCAGGCCAGGCTCTGGGCAGGATGCTGGTTATAGAAACCCCAGTGAGGCAACTCCTACCCTCCAGGACCCTTTATCACAGTGGTGGGGATGAAAACCTAACCACACAGGCAGTGTTTGCCAAGAGCTAAATGTGTGGTGCAGACAACAGATGCTATATACTCTCAGAGGAAGGGCCTGTCCCTCTCGCTTGGCCTGGTTAGACGCGGCTTCCTGAAATGGGCTCTGCCTGACCGGTAGTATTAGGTGTCAGGTACTGCCTTTAAGACAGCATGGGACAGGGGCCAGCTGAGAAAGTTCTCCCTCTCACACACTCTCCGGAAGCCCCAGTTGGACTCACCCTGCCAAACAACTTGTCCCAGCAAAACCTCCCTGTGCTCCTGTCTCCAATTCCTTGGCAATGCCCCTACTTCCTAATCCTGGGTGAGGCCTCTGGACTCTGAGTTGACATCAGCCATGTTTTTCCGGCTCTTGGGCTCTCATTGCAACCTCCTAGCATGACCTCAGAAGCTTCCATGGCCTTGCCTTATGTTTCAGACTAAGTTTGACACCTGTTTGCTGCTTCCTGATCCTGAATCTGCTGGATATAGCTCTTCCCAGGAAGCTGTTTGAACATTTCATTTGGCTGGGAGTCAAATTCTGGAAGGTCTTGATCAAGGAGGTTAAATCTCAGTATGATGAATAGCAAAGCCAGGGCAGAGACCCCCCTCTGTGGCTCCTTTGCTAGCTCTGCCTCCTGAGAGCTTCCTTCTCAAGACCCCAGCATTGGTCTGAGTAGAGTTGCATTTTAATCATGTTTCCCTGTTCTTTCTTGTCTCCTCTTCTATGCTCACATCTGTGCCCAGACAGCCTTAATGGGTCCGTGTGAAGACCCAGACTCTGGGTGATGTGACCCAGCTGTGGACAACCTCTTGTTTCAAGACTTGGCCTCTTCTCAGAGGGATGCCAAAACAAAGAAAATAACTTTTCCTTGGCAGTTTCCACAAAGTGAAATGCCAGTCCCCAGTCTTTGGATTTTTTCCCCTTCTGTTCACCCACGCTGTTTATGGAAAATGAATCATGCGATTCATTTACACACAAATGGAGAGGTAGTTTGGGGATAAACAACACAACTTCCTGGAATGCCACTGGCTGCTCATCTTGCTGCTGGTATAAGCATTGCTGTAGACAGTCAGTTTGCACAGAGTCTACTGGGGTGGAAGGCATTACTTAGGGCACAGGGAGAAGCAGGCTTCTGGCTCATCCACTAGGCTGATTAATGCTAGAGACAGGATCCTGCCTGCGCATTGCTCCCTCCCTGGCATGAATGAAACCACTCACTCCAGGCTCTCTGACCTAGTCCCTCACCCCTTCCTCACCTCGGCCAAAGGAGAGAACATGTGCAAAGGCCCAGGAGGAGGACGTGAGACAAGGCCTTGCAGCATTTCTGCTTCCAAAGAGAAGCCTTACAGTGACAATGCCAGGCTACTTCACATCTAGTTCATTTCCTGGTGCTGGCCTGCTTCCTTCTGGGACTCAAAATCTTCCCTGGGGTTCAGCTCCCACAATGCTTGGTTACCAGGAACACCTCCTGCTTTCCATTCCCTTTCAGCTGCAGAAGATCAGTTCAAAAATCAGTCTTCCATGGACTTCTATCAGCGTGAGTTGAGTGTGTGGTGGTGGTAAGGGCAGGTAAGCAGATCTATGTGGGGTCATTTGATGTCTTAAGATATCTCACAAAGACTAGCTTTGTGTGCATCTCCATACCTCCTGATGACCCACTCAGATGCCATCATCCTCTCTTCCTCCTGCAGACTGTCACTTTCTCCTTTATATTCTCATATTCTTACAACTAACTGGTCATGATTTGCTTAATTACCTATCTCCTCAACTGAGCAGGTAACCCTGTGGAGACAGGGAGCCTGCTTTATTTCACTTTGAATCCTTGGCAGACCCTTGAAAATAGTGGGAGCTCAATAAATGTTGAATGAATGTGTGGAAGAGTGTTTTGACTAATCATCATTTTCTTTGACCTCCAAGATCATTTTTTGAAGATACTTCTATTTTTTTTTGTTCAAGATGAGCCAAGGAAGGCACAGGGATCCCAGAGTCTCAGAACAGGAGACAACTCTCAGAACTCAAAGGTTTCTTCTCTCTAGTATCAGTAAGACTGATACTGATCTACATGGAATTTCCAGATTGGCTTAATCAGGGCTGTTCTCCTATTAACACAATCCCTGCAGTCTAAGCTTTTTAATAGAACATCAGATTGACCAAAATCAATGAGTCAACTATTAGAAGGACTGCCTTTGCAACAGGCCTTCTTTTCCCTGCTGCTTCCCCAGAATTATTATCGTAAGGGCTCAGCAACGAGGATGCCAGTAGGGCACACCTGTGTCAAAAGAGCAGAGACAACAAGATGGAATCACCTTTAAGCTGAGCCCTCAACATGGCTTGGCAATGAATGTCCCCTGGGGTCTCCAGAAAGCACACCTTGTCTCTATAGTCAATCACTTTGCTTTTCTGCTCTCCTCGAATCTCCTATTCATGCTACAACCTTCCATCCTTGTTCACTCTTGTTCTTCACAGTTGGGGAGATAGGTACTTAAGCAAGAGGAGAAAGTGACAGAGTCTGCAGGAGGCAGATTTCATAAAGAAAAAAGGAGCTCCCAAATGGAAACACTATTTCTCTTGCCAAATCCACAAAACTTCCTACCTCCGTACTCTTGTTTGCTCCTTTCCTTTGATTACAAGGAGGACATGTCCCTGTTCTCACCCAAGGGCAAAACACCAGGCACATTGTCATGTCATGGCTGTCAGCCCTTTGTCTTTCTTCAGAAGTCATTAGTTCTCACTTTCTCTTGCATCTCCAACTGTCCCCCGCCCCCGCTGCAATATTCAAGCAGGCTCTGCTGTCACCCTACCAACACACGAGAAAGCAACACTCGGTTTGAGATCACTCTACAAAGGTAACAGTCTCTGGTTTTCTTTACAGTCAAAATTCTAGAAACAATTATCTAAAGCTTGTTATCTCCATTTATTAGATCATTCCTCAACCTTTCCAAATAGGCTTCCATCCCCTGAAAAGTAGCAGCTCTGGCTGGTATGACAGACAAGAATTATTTATACACAAGTGGAGTGTAGTTGGCAGTTAACCATTAGAGAAATTAAGGTAGCTTGACCAGGACTGGTTACAGGAGAAGTCTATTAACTGTGAATAGAGTTTGATGGTGTGGTCAATTGCCTTTGTTGAAAGACTGAATGAATAATAAAAGAGAAAGGGATGCCCAGAATGACATGGAGGTCTAGGCAGCCCAACTGGAAGATGATGCTGCCATTATGGAAACAAGGCAAGCTCCAGAGGGCAGACTTGATGGCAGAGGAGGCTGCCAACAATTAGATTAGCTTACTTGTCTAGACACTCACAACAATGAAGAAGAACAACCAGAATTTAAACACAGGATGATTATCTTTAAATTATAGGAGTTGATGGTCTGGAAGAGGGCTAAGAGAGCTACACAAATATCATTAAATACAGATGTCAAAAAGGTCAGAGAGATGGTACAGAGCTTGTCCTCAACATGCTCTTATAATTGAATGAAAAGCTTTTATGGAGATTTAGGAGTACAGGGTATTGCCGCTCCAACCAGGGTACTAGCAAAGATTTCCCAGGAGAATGGAGCCCACCTGAACTATGTAGATGGGTAGGATTGTAACTGAAGACTGTGAAGGGGTATTCCAATGGCTCAAAATGTTTCAAATATATTGGGGATGTGTCCTAATGCTGTTGTCCACAGTGGATTTTGCATGGAGAACATGAAGTGGGTAAGATGGCGAAGACTATAGAATTGTGGAATGCTAGAGCAGGAAACAATCTTAGCTATCATCCATCCAGGGAGGTCAAAGGGCTTTGATCTCAAGGGTTAACTCTGATCTGCTGCAAGGGTCTCATGGATGATTCTGTAGCTCATTAGTGCTCAGTGGGAAAAAGTCAAGGATTGATAAATGGTGAATTTCAAGGCATTGTATGTAAGAAATGGTGCCTGAATACCACTCATCTGGCATCTCTGATCTAGTCCAGTCATTCATTTCACTTTCAAGGGAACTTTAATCCAGAGAAGGGAAGCAACTCTTTTAAAGGCACACACACAGCTCGACTGTGGATTATTGGATAACCAGAGTTAGAAAAAAGACAGCCTGATTTCTTTTTTGTGCTTTCTCCCTCCATTGTAGACAGCAGATTCTGGAAGACCTAATGCATCTGAACTATGTTGTACATGAGGCTCTGCAAATTTTTGCAGCAGGCAAATTGCATTGAAATGATGGTGAGATGCATTAGACAGATGCCATGTGGAAGGCAAGAACCAAAGAGAGGGTTAGTCACCTAACCAAAGCAGACCTGGTGGTATGGTGGGGCCTGAATTAGAGCAACGGAGGGGAAAAGAATGGGCAAATGATAACAGCAGAGGAGGAGGCATTCTTATTGTTTTGACAAAGCTATTCTAAAACAGGACCGATTACTGTTGTAGAAAGTGATGTTGAAAGGAACATTTCCCCTAAGAAAGTCCAGATTAATCCCATGTTTAAACAATCCTTGGATGTTGTAGTCCAGGCTGAAGTTAGCTGTTCTCTGAGTGCCAAATACCCATATGAAAATTTAAAAAACCGAGTCCAGCGTTTGAATGTTTGGGCTATATGACGCCAAGTGTTTCACACAGCTGATTCCGAGGCGATGAGAGGTCATACGGTGCTGACTGTTGGCGCGGGCACTTTATAGATGAACATGTTACTCAGACAACATTCATTTGTATCTCTTTAGCAAACCTACTTCACTGGACCAGGAGCTGGGACATATAGACATCCTGTCTCTCTGAAATAAAATCCTGCTTAGGCGATAGAGGGGTCTAAGTTATGGTCTGTCTATACAATAGCCGTCCACATTTACAGAGCAGCAGTCTATATAATAACAAATATAAGGATATGAAACTCTCACTTTCTGGGTAATTTTGAAGTATTTTCCAAAAAAGGATTTGTAATTGTTAAATAAAATGCAATGGAATAGGAAGAAAGAGATCCCATGTGACATTAGGAGGAATACTGCATTTGGGCTTATTCATCTTTAAAATGCTTAATAGGGCCTCCCTGGCAGCACAGGGGTTAAAGACAGCACTATCAAGCTATCCCCAACCACTGCAACACAAGTTCAAGCCCCAGCCGACCAGGGAGCTGACCCACATGGGGCAGCAGACCTCTCCTCTCTCACCCACTGCTCCCCTCAGCGGTATATTTCAGTAGATCCACCTGCTTTGCTGCCTGCTCTCTCTGGTGAATCCTCTCACCCTCCATACCTCTCGTTTACACACCAGTTCTTGCATGCATAAATACAATCTTTATAAAAAAATACTTAACAGAATGACAGGCATGTAGTAAGTACTCCAGCAAAATAAATTTTCATTCTATAATATTGATACAGAACTTGAAGTTTATAAGGCAAGCTGAGTGAGACCCACTTCATCTGATGAAAATCAAGTTAGGTGGGCTCTGAAACATAACTAACTCTGCCCAGTGCCACCCAACTAGCAAACGGTGAGGACCAGGTTTGAACCTACACTTTTTGGCTCTAAGTTCAGCGTACTTTTCACTACACTATTATAATGAGCATATTATGTATATTACCATTTCTTCTTAGTAGGCTATAATTTTGGCAGTCCATACTGGATTTTATTTTCCACTGTGGCTTGTGCAATAGTTACCACCATGGAGTATTTTTAACTGACAGAACAGATTTCTATTGAGAAACAAATTGATGCATTATCCTAAGAAATGGAATAAACTTTGCAATGTAAGGCCTCAAAGATAACTTGGGGATCTCAGACTATTTTCAAGTTGGAATTTGGGGTGAGGGGGATATCAGTTCATATTAAAAGGATGTTGGTACTATTTTCAAATAAGGAGGCTTTCAGAACTTCCAGATTATTGATATGCAGAAAACCAAGTCTCCAATTGTTCTTTTTTCATTTTTATTTATTCATTCCATTAAACAATTTTCATGTGTCAGATACTGTGCTGGGACCAGATAAAAAGTGATATATATAATCCCAACACTCAAGGAGCGCACAGTTTGGGTAGAAACAGATCAGCTAGTAATGAACGGTGATACAGCATGAGAACAGACACTGCAAATGGACGGGTACTATGGGATTGAGTAGAGGCATCTGATCTGAGACTAAAAAGGAGAGTAGAGAGGAGGGAAGGATTCCCAGGGAATCTGCCCTCTGGGCCTAGATGAAAACCACAATCAGAAGTCATCAGGATTTAAAAGAGGATAGGGCACCTTGGAGGTATTCTTGAGCAGGGCTATAGCAGCTGCAAAGCCACAGAAGGACAGGAAAGCATGGTGAGCAGAGAGCATGACCAGAGCAGAGGGGAACTAACCATAAACTCTGAGAGTGGCAGGTTTCAGGAAGCTGGTTAAGTAGCCCAGGACCCCACCAGGGTTTTCTGCATCACTACATGAATATGATTTACTCTGTGAATTGCTCAAGGCTGGACAATGTCAGTTCTAAACAGTGACCAGGGTCAAAGAGAAAATCTGTATGTGCAGTGGAGGGGTTACTGGGTCATTTCTGCTTGGCTCAGCTCTTTGAAAAATCTCTGAAAAATATTACAGGCAAAATTGGCATTTCAGATATAAACCGGTTACCAGTTCTCACTTGTCAAGGTTCAAATGTATTTTTATGTTTATTCTTTTTTAGTAAGCTTTAGTATTGCTGCTTTTAATTTATTCAGAAAGAAATATGTATGATATTGCAGTTGTACCTAATAGCAATTCTAAGGATCAAATGTGTTTTTAAAAGAGAAATAATGGATGGAAGAAAGGCCATTTAATTCTGTTCTGATTACTTCAACCAGCAAATGTGGAACACCAAATATCTCTGCAGATATGTATTTGCTATTACTCCATTATCACTAAAAAATGCTAGAGTCACAAGGGATGTCAATTGATAGATCTAATCATTTGATTAATTCAATAAATGAGTATGTTTATAGCTGGCAGTTATGGGTTGAATTGTCTCCACACCCAACAAAATTCACATGCTTAAGTCCTTTCTCTTTAACCCCAGGACTTTAGAAGGTGGCTGTATTTGGAGGTAGGGTCTTTAGAGAGATAATTAGGTAAAAATGAAGTCAGTAAGGTAGATTCTAGTCCAACATGACAAGTATCCTTACAAGGAAAGGCCATTTGGATGCATACAGGGGGAAGATACTGAGAAGCTACAGGGAGAAGATGGTCATTTAGAAGCAAGGAGAAAGACCTGGAACAGATCCTCCCCATGGCTCTGAGAAGGAGGGTCTGCTGACGCCTTACTCTTGGACTTCTAGCTCCCAGGACTGTGAGAAAATAAATCTGTCATAAAAACCATCCAGCCCATGGTGTTATCTTATGTCTGCCCTGGGACATGAATACCACACACGTTTATTGTATGTAAATATCATTTATAATGTGAGCTTTTAATTTCAGCCTTCACTTACGTCTCTGTTTGGTTGCAACATCCTGATCTCCTTTAGGTGAATGATGTGTCCTTATTGTTTGGATTCTCCCTGAGATGGTAAATGAGATCTCCCCTCCCTCCCTCTATACTTAGAAGTGGGGTGGACACGTGACCCAGGTGAGGCCAATTAGACTCTCTCCAGGGACTTTGACTCCTTAGTGGAACTAGGATGAAAATAATGAGAAGCTTATTCATGGCATTGGCTGATGAGTCTGCTGCATATATCAGCGCTGCTGCCCACACCCTACATCCTGGCAAACATGGTTGTCTTGGGTTCTCATGGATTCTCAGAGCTGCTTGACACTCGTAATAAAATAGTTTTATGTTCAGTTAGGAAGACACATGTCCTATAGCTTGCAAGCAATTATTTTTCTAAGCAGTCCATGCAATGTTTTTCTTGTTGACATTTAAATGAAAACTTAATAGAGTTTTTATTCAATACCTTACTTTGTTTAGTTCTGTTTTATTCTCCCCTGTGTTGGTTTGACGCATTCATGATTCAGTGTTTACTAAATACATATCATGTGTCAGGTATTGTGATAGGCGATTACATCAAACAAGAAAGCTGGCGGATGTTCTGTATAATGTGAGTTACTGTTGCATATTTAGAGATGAACTATTTCATGTAGTACTAAATTGCATTTATATAGAGTCTGTATACATTTACATTAGCAACTCAAAGGCAGAAAGTAGAAACATCACATTTCTTTAAGTGGAAAACGTAAAGAATTTTAAATCAGGAAGCATTTATTTAGCACCTATAGTGTACAAAGTTCCATATCAAGTGACACAGAGTGGGTTCCAAAGAAAGATTATGATTACCAGTCCTGGAGATACTTACTAGGGTCTCCTCAGACCCATTTACCAGTTACAAATAGCAACCAGTTCTATATCCAACATCAAACCTTAGAAAATGAGAAAGGTCGTTCTGAATCCTCTTACCCCTGACGATCCTACCACAGGAAAATCTGGTGTATTTATACCACAGTAAGCACTTGAATCCCTGCTCATGTTTAGTCTTCATAGCAAATCTCTATGGGGGTGCTATTATAATCCTTATTTTACAGAGATGGAAACTGAGGTTGAGAAACTTTCCTGAATCCTCCAGTATCTTTTACAGCCCTTCCATTGGCACACAAGTCCCTTCTTTGTCCTTTGCCACCACTAACATCTCAACTCTTAGAGATCAAGAGAACCCTCATACTGTCAAAATAGTTGAGGAAATAAAACAACTTCATGCTGAGATTCAAGAAGCTGGAGTTAGGACAGTGCCAGGTACCACTGTCTCCGTCTTCTCTTGGTTTCGAACTGACTTTTATTTGAAAATTCCTTCCTCACATCCAAAGCCTCATAACTGTTTCAACTCTAAGTCTGAGCTGTGAGCTTTGTTTGCAAACTATCAAGACTGGAATTTCAGAATCAATATGCGACTCCTATGGAAGTCACTGTAATGGGGTTTCTACGTATCATCACTCGGCTCTAGATTCATTTCACAGGGGCCAAATGGCAGCTCCCATCTCTTACAAAAGTTTCCATAACACAAACCATGAGAGCTCTGTTCTGATTTTTCCCTGGGATTCTTTATCTCCTATGAGCATCAGTAATCAAAGTGGCATTTACTAGCTTGGCAAGTGAATAGACCTTTACTTTCCCACCAGCTCAGTTGTAGGCATCAAGCGCCCCTAAAGTCTCCATAGCAAGCAGGCAGCTGAGTGCTAGAGAGAAAGACAGATGAGAAAAAGAAAGAAGGAAGAAAGGGAGAGAGGGAGGGGGGAAGTAAGGAAAGAAAGAAAAAAAAAAGAATTAAAAAAAAGGAAAAAAAAAATCTCAAGGAAAAACTGCAACAAGGCCCACACTGATCCGACGCTGGTTTCCCAGTGCCTTGCCATGTTTGTAATTTTTATCATTTACCTTTCTCTCCACTACACCAATTCCTAGGGGAGGGTTCATTTTTTATTCATTCTGAAAGTTTACCATCAATCATCCTCTTAAAGAGCTTGCCAGAAACTTGGACAGAGCCTCATAATAAAATTGCAGAGACAGAGGACTAATTGATTTCTATAAATAATGTTTAGCTGTAAAGATATGAAAGGTGGTTAGAACCACATGTATTAATCTCCTTTTTGCTCCATCTGTGTCTGCAAAAGCAGACTGTACCTTGACAAAGTACCCTGACTATTTTGCCCTGCAAACACCCAGCAAGAGATTAACACCAGATGGCCTACTCCACCCATCTCCCTGCCCTGTCCTCCTGCCCTGCCCCCACCTCCTCTGGCCAAATCCTCTAATTACTCCCCCTACCCCTGCCTGTGCCCAGTTTACATCCCATAATTTAAAAATTCTATTTCCATCACCATCCCTGCATCGACAGACAGGACGGCTGACAATCTCCCATTTCTCTCTGCCCTTCTACCTTTCTGTACAACCAGCAAACATCAGTGCACACCCCAAACACAAAAGCTTTTTATCAGACTGCACCACAGACAATGTTCAAGAAAAAAACAGCCACTACTGCTGCTAAAGAATTATTAATGTGTGTTTTGGAAAGGGCGGTTAGAACTCTCTCCGAAGGACCGTCTCATGCACTGCTGACTTTAATCACTGCACAGAGACACCCAGCAGTTGCTGGTTGTCAACATCATAGAAAATGGGAATTAAGTTATATCTGGGGACATAAACGCTGGTTGGACAAAGATAACGCTATAAATCTCCTATTTATTTAAGATTTGCTAAAGAAATGTTGAGAACTTGAAGAAGCACCATCTGCTCAGGCCAACTGTGATGTACTGAAATCAAAAGCAAACTAAAGATGGGGCTGGGCTGTGTGATAAATTCCCAATTCTAAATTTTGAATATCAGGTTATCACATTTCCAAGGCCCATTTATGGAGCAGCATCTTAGCTGAGCCAGTCAATCAGCTGGTTCCAATCCCAACTGAACACAAAACAAAATGTCATACTTAACATTGGGTATCATTTTTCTGGCTATAGATTAAATTTGAAATGAATGATTATTTTCACTTGGGAGACAGGGAAATAGTCACACTAGACAGAATTCAATGAAACTGGCCCATTTTCCTTCTCTTCTTTTTTTTTTGGGGGGGGAGGGGGCTAGACAGCTCCTAGATGACAGCAGATAGATATTTTCCAAACATAAGAGCTAGACAGTCTTTTTTAATGGGGCAACACAAATAACTAAATTGATTTAAAGAAAGCAATTCCACCTCAGTTTTCGTTCTGATGGTATTAGATATTCCTGATGATTATCATACTGGAAATATGGTTATAATTTAAAAAATTTTCACAGATAACTTTCCTTTTTGTAGCTTTTTATGTAAAGCAGATCAAACTTTCTCTTAGCTTTAAGGGGAAAAAATGCATGCTGTGTTTCGTAATTTTAAGCCTCAGTAAAGTTAACCACACTTGTAAAAAATCATTTATTTTTAGCGTGGGTTCCTTCTATAACATTCCCTTCCTCCCCACATGCTGTCTAGTTGTCTGTCTATCCCCTTCCATGGGCTTGCTCAACTTATTTCAGTGGTTTCTTATTTCGATGGTAAGCGCCAAGAAGGTAGCAGCTGTTCTACTTTCACTGGCCTGCCTTGCCTAGGGCTCCCGGAGATAGAGTAAAGCTACCAAGCTCCGCTCCCACCCAGCAGTGTTTGGGATTTGCTGGCTTTTTGTTATAGTTTTATTAACTGATTCTGCAATGACCCGAACTAACTTCATCCAAGGATCAAAGTACAAGACAAAGGGAAGGGGATAACTGATTGAGCCAAAAATAGTTACCTTTCTTACTTTTCTTTTTAAATAGGTCTGGGGCGGAGAGAGCAAGCCCATGTTGGAATTGAGCAATCATGCCACTTGATCTCGGCTTTGGGATTGCTTCTAGGAATTAGGCATGATCACCCTTGGGGTGTATGTGAGGGAAGCTGATTGGTCTGTCAATTAGTGAGGGTTGTCAGGACACTAAGGCTCATCCAGTCCTTGACTTCTTAGTGTTCAAATGGCTGAAGCATTTGAGCAAGCAAAGAACGAGCACATCTGTTCATTGGATCAGTGGAAGGAGCCTACTGAGCTCTGAAACACCATGGCCGATGGGTCTGGTGAATTATTTAGCATTCCAAAAAGCTGGGATGTTCTCCATGCAGGCTGGTTGGAAAGTTAAGAGTGCCAAGAAATACAGGGTACTGTATTTATATTACCTGGAGTTGAAGAACTGTGTAACCCAGTTTCCACTGCTTACAGCAACAAGCTAAAGTCTGAAACTAGGAGTTGAGAGGTACACCTAGGATGAAGTTCAACACTGGATTCCACAATCAATGTAGCCACCATTGTTTTCTTGCCTATAAGTTCACACCTATAAATGTACCCTCAAACAATGTACCCTCATGTGTTGGAACTGAGTGCATCAGTAACCAGCAGAATCTTAGTTGAAAGGTCTATTTAATAGCATCAGTGGGAACTTAGAGATCAAAGGGAATGAAATCAACCTATGGCCTTCCTGCATGCCAGGCAAGGGAACAGTCCCTGATAAGACATCCTAGTTGCTGCAACACTTCTGAAGTCTTGAGAGAGGAAGGAGGAGCTCCCCCATGAAAATTGAGCTACAGTATCTGAGACTAGGCAAGCATCATTCCCCAGCATGCTGGTGACGGTTATTGGGAATGTCAGGTGGTATGCCCTGAGGTTTGGTTGATTACTAATGGATGTCCCAGACATACCCAATCATCAGTGAACATTCAAGCTGAGATGGTTAAATAAAACTGCTATATCCACCTGTTTCCTGAGCCCTTCTGCTGTTTTATAGCTCACCTCTGTTTTAGATAGCTGTCTCTGGGGTCTGAAGCATTTAGTATTCCTGTCCTCCCTACACTTACCCCCTGTGTCCAGAGTCCTCATCCTGTCCCCTCTGTAGGTGACCAGTGTGTCTCCACTTGCACTCAGTGGCTTGAGGTCACTTGCATTATTAGGACCTTGTCCTCCCCAAGAGAATTGAGAGAGCCAGATGGTGTAGACTAGCGCCCCAGTAAATATTAGTGAGTAAATATTTTAGCTTTTGCATGCCATGCAGGCTTCATTGCAATCATTTACTTCTGCCATCCAGATATTAAAGCAGCCACGGAGAGTGCATAAATGAATGAGCATAACTGTGTTCCAATAAAATCTTATTTATACAAATGGGATTCAGCTCATGTGTCTGCAGTTTGCTGAACCCTTGTGTAGAAGAGAAATACAGTCTGGTAAGTCTCAAGGTGAGATTCAAATCCAGGTTCATCCAACCATACCCAGTTCCCATACACCTGTAGACCACTTAGTTTTCAGTCCCTTTACTCCACGAAACATCTGACAGATATTATCTTTGGTGCACTATTATCTAACAGTTGCTGGAGTGATCAGATAGGATCACTTCCATGTGAAAATCTGTCTCATGGCCTTCCATCACACTTTGGATAAAATAAAGCCTTTCCTACTTAGAAATTAGAGAGATGGGCCTCCTGGGTGGTGCAAGGGGTTAAGATGCAACCTATGAAGCTATCCGCAGCCTCTGCAGCACAAGTTCGATCCCTGGCCAAGGAGCAGCCCACGTGGTGCAGCAGACGTCTCCTGACTCATCCACTACTCCCCTCAGCAGTGTACTTCAGTCAGTCTGCCTGTTCTGTTCCCTGCTCTGTCTCTGGTGAATCCTGTCACCTCCCACACCTCTGGCCTGTACCCCAGTTCTTGTATGCATAAATAAATAAACCTTAAAAAAAAGGCAGAGAGAGTGGGGCTCACTCGAAGTCCTTACCATGGTCTATGATCGGCACTATCTCACCCCAGCCCATCTGCTTCTCCTCTCTGCTTCACTGACTGTGCTCCAGCCCCAGCTCCTAGCTTTGCGTCCATTATGTCAAGCTGACTCTTTCGCCAAGGTCTTTACACTCACAGTTCCCCAGGCTCCAATGCTATTCTGACACCATCAGGCTGGCTCATACCCTCACTTAATGATGCTTCAATGTATACATCGTCTTCTCAGAACTTTCTCCACCCAAAAACACCACCTGCCACTCCCTGTGTTCTCCTTGCTTAGTCTTCCTGGGCACACTGATCAACCTGAGATGTATATTGTGTTTGTCTGGTCTGTTTCTCTACTCATTCTCTCTCTTGCATGGTGAGGATAAAGATTTTGTCTTGTTCATTGGTTAATGGTGCCTGACCTGGTGGACTTTCAATAACTATGTATGGATTTTTGAAGAAGTGGAAGAATAGATGGAATGAGGCAATAGTATGTGTCTGGTTTAGGACCAGCTGCTTAGCATGCTGAGGGCGGTGACTCAAATTTATCAGTCGTGAGAAGCCCTGTTCACTAGTCCCTTTATAGGAAGAACAGCTTCCTTGCCTCTAGTAGAACAAAGCTGGGCATTACTTTTTCTCATCCAGTACCAAAGAGGGGGCACAAAACCAGGAGAGACTTGTCTCCTGATTCTGAATGTCACAGGTAATCTAAGGTCCAGATTTTTCCTGCTTCCCATCTCTGACCCAATCCTGCTCTCCCTCCTCTACCATCAGCCCATCCTTCTATGCAGGGCTTGCTCCTGACCAGACTGTGTTCCCTCCAGCCCCAAATCCTCTTCTTCCCAGGCTTAAGGACTACATGAGGACTTCAGATAAGTACTTTTGGTGGGGGACACTATACCCGAGTACTATCACTTGATGGATGGAGAGACCAAGAGTCAGAAATAGCTTGACCAAGGGTGTACTGCTAATGTCTCGTCTAAGTGCAGCACCTAATTCGCCTCTTCACAGGACTGGTCCTAGCTCCAGCCTCCTCCCTGCCGCAGACCATCAAGGTAAACAGCAACACTGCAGGCTGCTCACGGGAGAATCGATTCAATTTTACAAACATTGAGCAAGCACCCAGAGGTGGTTGTGATGCAACAATGGAAACAGTCTATAGTCCCCATCCACAAAAAGTTAATGCAAATTTGAACACAGGATGAAAGAAATAAATTTTTTATTGAAATGTGTGATTAATAGTTGAATGCAGTACTCAGTTTAACTTCACAGAGACCCTAAAGTAACTCTGAGCCTCCTGAAACAGTTCTGCTCTGCGTATCCTTTTAAAAGGAACGAGAGAAGACAAGGGAAAGAGAAAGGTAAGAAAGAAGGAAAGGGAAGGTGTCTTGGCTTCTGCCTTCTATCCTTTCCTAGCAAGGTCTCTGTCTCCCTCAAGAGCCTGAAGCTCCCAGGTCACTCTCCAGAATCCTTTATAGCACAGTTCTCACTTGCTCTGAAATTCTGAGGTGACACAAAAGAGCTGAATTTTTTTCCCTATACCCTGTCTTCAGCCCATTCTTCAGTATTAGACTTCATTCTCCTATAAACTTTCCATTACCATTGATCCAATCAATAACAGACATCTCCTCCCATCAACCAAACGTGTAACTTAGGTCTTCTGGATGAGCCTGCCTTTGTGACAGCAAATCCAGACCCTCCACAACCTCTGGAGCAACAAGGGGCCAAACACAGTGCCCAGCCCTGGCTCCACGCTCCAGAGAGAAGTTCTTGGTGGGTTTCAGAACAAATATTTCTTCTCCATCATGAGAAAAAAGTCGAGAGACAGAAAGAGAGACAGAAACTGAGAGACACAGAGAGACAGAGAGTGTGCGCCCGCCTGCAGGTCCACTAGCAGAAATGAGCCAGTGGCATAGCATGGAGTTGATACCAACGTGGCAGCTGGCAAGCCCCGTTTTCTGCTATTTAGATAAGCAAACATCCAAGCATAAGATAGAAACCAAAACACAACGCAGAAACTTGCCTCTGGGAAGCCTCTCTTCTTCCATCCATCCCCAATCTCTCACGTCCCCAAAAGGTACCGCACTTCACTTGACCGCCCCAAACCACTTGGGATCAGGACTTGGCTGTGCACAGAAGCGAAAGCTGCTTTCCCTCGGCCTGGCCCAGGACGCTCAGCAGCTTGCGCCCCAGTTCACTCACCCACTCGCCTCACATTTTCTTGCCTGTCGCGGGCAAAACAATTGTCTCCAAACACCAGTGACCGATATTCGCAACTGCCGGTTTCCTACCCTGGTCAGAGACGCCTCCATGAGAGACCGGGATAAGCGCTCGAGTTGAAAGAGAACCTAGGGGGTGGAGGGAAACCCCTTGCGAACCTCCACACGGTTCCTGTTGCCAAGGGAACCCAGGCTTTGTCCGGGGAGGCTGAATGGCCGCCTCTCCCACGGCCTGGCTCCAGGAATGGCCAAGTCTCCGGCGCAGGGTCAAAGGCAGAGGGAGGGGAAGCTCCACACGTTGCTTCTGACAAAGAAATCACTTTCAAAGAATGAAAGAAATGGTGAGAAATAAAGTCTTAGAAGGCGCCCGCTGGGGAGGGAATATGTTTATCGAGGACGCTGCCATCGGATTGGAGTTGGCTTTTGTGCCCCTGAACCGGGTGGGATTCAAGTCCATTCCTCAGAGCAGGCAGGGTGGGCAGGACAGAGCAGGGGGACAGGGGGAGCTGGCAGGGGTGTGCCTGCCTCCCTCTCCAATTAGGCCTGTAGTTAGGATGCTCGGTTGGGGCAATGGGCTGGGTGGTTTGGCTACTGGATTGGATGGGAGACCATTGTGGTTGTTTCCTAAAAGTCCTTAGGGCCTGGCAGGGAGGTGACAGTACCCTTTTGATAGTGGGTCACCTTCACAATCACCTTACAATTTAGGGGTCTGGGTTAACTTTCCTTTTTGGAAAATAGATTCTCTTAGGAAATATACCAAAGGAAGCCTATTTTGTCACACTTATTTTGCAAGCTGTTTGTCAAAGGGAGACCTAATCTAGCTCCTGGCACAGCCTAGGTGTCTGCATGATTGTCACCTGCGTGGTTGTTGAAGGACACTTGTTTCCAGCCTTTTGTCTTTTCAACAAGGTGAGAGGATGAACAATTGACAAATGAGGCATTGGAGGCTCTGAGATCTTGACATGCCAGAGCTGAATGCTGCTAGAGAAAAGACAAAAGCCCAAGGCCCATCACCATTGACCGAGATGTCCAATTGTAATTGTTATTAGAGAACTTTCGTAATTAGAGGACTAAAAAGCAGTCTCTACCCAAATGTTGCTCTCCAAAAGGAGAAAATGGCAAATAAAGCAAAACAATGGTCATCTCTGCATCTGGTCTGGGCTTAGCACAGGGTGAGGCTATTCACATTGAGTCACGATGAAAATACCCAGGAATATTTACACACACAATTTCCCTGCAAGATGATGCAGTTCTTGTGGATATATTACTCTTCTTCTAACACTCAGCTCTGACATGAGTTGCTCCAAACTTCACTTCTGTCCTTCAGCTCAGCTTCTATTCCACTTTTTAAAGATCTTCCTTAGTACTTATGCCACTGCTGTGGTCACCAGTACCCGTGTGTATAATCAGAGGGATGGCCTTCTACCAGAGTATAATCTCCTTGAGGGAAACATCATGCTTCATGACTTTTTCAAAACACCTATTGAGATTATTATTACACAAGGGGTGCATGGGCTACATGAAACACACACTTGAAACTGAAGAGCAGTGAGTCCAGTTGTGAGTGTTAATTACTGAGTGCCAACTTTATTGGGTCCTAGGGAGGATTCAAGAGCTGTTGAAGGTATCGTGTCTATTAATACTATCTATTAAGTTTAATATCTATTAAGATGAAGGACTTGGCTTTTAAATATTATTTAAGCCTATTGCAGCAAGTGCAGCTGAGCGTCCTAGAAGTGGCACATTTAGATATGGATGAAAACCAGTGCTCTCAGTGGTTTTGACTGTCAGACTGTGGCTGTAAAATCCCAGGAGCCCCAAGCTGCACACAGGCCTGGTTAGGCTTGCAGGAGGTGTGCTTATTTCTTCATGTTAATGCCCTTGGTATGTTCAGTCTGTCTCCTTTAAAGAAGCCCTTGTTAAGGGCACAGAACCTAGTATTAAAAGGGCTGAAAAAGGCTTCCACTCAGCACTCTGTCCACTCTATAATACTGCTTCTCTTTTACAAAAAGACTAATCCAGAGTCATCAAAAACCACTATCAAAATGTACAAGTTGTAGCTGGTGTAAAACCATAAAAAAACAGCATTTTGGGCTATATATCTTATAAATTTGGGATATCTGGGCCCAAGTTTCTCCCTCTCATTCTCTCTAGGGGATGCTGAGAGCCCCAACTTGTCAACCAGGGGATGGCTCCAAACAGAGAGAGCAGAGTCCTGTCCTCACTGCATGTTGGAGGGAGGCAGCAGGTGGAGTGTGCTCTATGCCAAGGATAATCATAGAGGACTTGGGCTTTATGGTCCTCTCGAGGTCATAGAAGAGGTTAAAGGCCCAGAGTTGCATGCTGAGCAGAGATGTGCCTGGACTCCATGTCTGGAAAGGTCCAGTCACAACTTTCTGAGTGGTCTCCCTAAGTCCCCTCACCGCCAGCATGCCTCCCACCCTAGCCCAGAGTGATTTTCCAGGCTGATCATTCCGTCGACCACATCGCTCTCCAGAGTAAGATGCTATCGCATGGAAAGTGGCTGATCTCAATTATCATGCTGGCAGGAAAGGGTAATGTCCTGATTCTCAGCATTTATTGTGGAGTGCTGTGCATTTTGGGGAAAGAATGAAATTAAGGAAGACATAGAGGGAGACAGAAGAAATTAGAATTCAATTATTCCTACTATTCAAATGCATTCATGCTTTCTGGGCATCAGTTAACTTCTATTTGAAACAACATCATTACCATACATTGGGGTCCCAAAGTTTAAATGTCTGTAGGGGTCATATAAGTGAGGTAAAGGAGGGCAGCTGGCCTTGTGTAAGGTAATAGGGCATGGTGGAGACTGTGGTAAAATACACACAAAATGTTATATATAAAGAGAGCAGCAATAGAAGGCTCCTGCTGCTCCCTGACATGTGGGATTGCTAGAGCTTTTTACTTTTTAAGGAGAAGTGGGAAATGTGTGAGATTTCCCAATTTAAAATTGTTCACTCAATATGTTAACAAACATTGTGTAGGGCAAACAAAATATGGGATATATCATGTTCATGGGCTGCCATGTTGTGACCTCTTATACTGAATGTTCCAGAGTGTGTGGATAGGAATATGCAGGCAGGAGTGTATGGCTGTCATCAATAGTCCAGACCACACACATTTTGTAGAAACATCCGCAGGGTAATAGGGTAGAGCCATGATCTCAGCAGGCTACTGTGAGACAGAAAGTGATTGGATATAAAAGAATGAAAATCAGAGTAACGGAAGCTCTAGCTGCTCCCTAGGTGTGGCTTCATTTGGAGTGGTGACGGATGAGTCTGAGTTCCTGTTCACTCTGGGGACTGCGCAGCTCCAGTAAGTCCTCCTAGTCCTCCTATGGCACAGGGAGGCTGGGCTGGTGGAGGGTGGGAAGGGGTGTGACCATGGTGAATAGGCTGCCATGCCTGGTATAGACACAAGCATGGCTCAGTACAGCTGCTTTTTCTCATGGCCTTAAGCATACCCTCTCCAGCTCTTAGTCAGCATATAGTCAGGATTTCACATCTGGGTTGGGTCTGGCAATGTTGAATGCTCCATCTCCAAAGGTCTTCATCCATGGCCACTGGTAGAGGCAGCACTACAACTGCATGTGGTACAACTATTCACTAGGGCTGCCGGTCTCTAGCTCTTTCTGCAGAACCCCAAGAAGGAAATGGCCCCTGCCTTTCAAATCCCTTGTCATCACAGCCAATCACCTTCTTTCTCATGGTTATGATGCTGTGACCATACATCCCATGAACTTGCCTTCTGTGTCTCTTTCAATTCTTCCCTTCCCTTTGATTATAATTCAAATCCTACCTATTATTTTTCCACAAAGTCTACAAGTCCTGAGATGTCATTTCTGGTTTCTACAACCTCTATTGTTTTTCAGGTACTGAAATTCCAAATTCCTATTGCTTTTCATAGCCACTAACGAAGACTTTTCTTGTTTCTAGTCTCTCCCCACCTGCCCCAAGCACCATTTCCATCATGTCATCTCCTTCCCTATTATTTATTATCTTACATTAAAACACACAAACGTGACCTTAAAAGACTCTTTTTTTTCACTGCCTCCACCTAGAGCCTATCCAGTTACCTTTAGGCAGTAGAAAGAATGAATTTTGGAATCCCAGAAACCTAAGTTTACATCCTGGCTTTGCCATTTACTCCCTGTGTGATCTGAAGAAATTTTATAACCACTCTTGCTTCAGTTACCTCATCTTAAAATTGGGATAAATAATACCTACTTTGCACGGTTGTTGAACAAATTATATAAGCTCATGCAGGCGCTCTCATTGTAAATAGTTAAAAAATGGTGGAGGTCATTATATGGCTCTCCACAAATGTAGCATTAGAGAGGGAAAATAAGAGGGTGTTGGCATCTGTCAGCAACATGACAGCTATGTCAAAAGAATCTGAATCAAGCTAAATAAATTATGGAAATTGGTACAGTTCTATGTGTTCTGCTGTGAGGCAAAAGAAAATGTTAAGAAAAATTATCAAGAGAGAAAATGAAAGTCTACTGCTATTAAGTTGCAGCAATTTTGTTCCCTGGATATTTACCGATGTATTACTGATGTCCTTCAACACAGGTATGTGGCTTTGATTAAGGAAAGTCCTTGCAGGGTCCCTGTTCACCAATTCAAGCCCAACCTATGGCTTTCACATGCGATCTGGACCATCCCCTTGCACCTTCACAGTGCTGTTAAGGGTGATGGAGAGGCAGGACTTTTCTGAAGTCAGACCCTCCTGAACGCGAATCCTGATTCCATCAAGGTCCCAGCTGGGAGATTGTGAGCAAGAACTGGGTCTCCCCAAGCCTCAGCCCCCTACCTGTAAAATTGGGAGAACCATGCCATCCAGGGAGGGGGCCATAGGTGATAACTCTTCCAAAGGACTTGATGTAATTTAGCTGAAATATGTGTTACCGCTCATCCTTTTCCCATTTCTAAGTGGACTCAAAGTTCACACCCAATGACATTTTCCTAATCAAACCCTTCAGATATCAACCACTACTTTACTCTGGCCTCTCTTGGCAAATGGAATCTTAAAATCTATAGCTTAGAGTCACAAGGAAGAGCTTTTGAGTTAGATGGACTTGGTGTGAATTGTGGTCTCAGTACTACTCAGCAGTGTTAGCTGGACAAATGTCAGTTTAACTGTAAGACAGGAGTGATAACAGACCATCCTTTAGAGGACCCTTGTGAGAATTCAGCAACTCAGGCGGAGTGTCTAGAATAAGATCTGGCAAAGAGAAAGAGTCCAGGAGAGGGTTGCTGCTCTGATGAGGATCAAAAGTGCCAGAAGTGGTAACCAGGAGGGTGAGATTTTGCTTCTACCTTGACATAAACAAGTTGTGTGACTTCGGGCCATTCATACAACCTCTTGGTATCCAAACCCACAAAACAAAGTCAGGCTACCTGCTTTCTATCCTGGGAATAGATGAAATAATGTCCTGGATGCAAAGTTTCTTGAGGGAAAAAAATGAAAAAGACCAGTTTTACACATCTGCTGGCAAAGAGATTCTTTGTTCTCCTTTCCTTTCACATGTCTGTGTCTTTGTGGAAGCTCCTGGAAGGCAGGGAGGGACCCTTTTGTTTCTCTTGCATGCAAGCTGTGGTTTCTGGTGTAATCTATTGTCAGCGCATGGCTTGTTTCTCACCCAGGCCTGCCTGATAGAACAGGCTAAAATAAAAAGCCTCTGCCCCTACGTGTTGGCAGCATTCCTGCCAAGGCCAACCTCTACCTCCTGGGTACAAGGGCTTGAACTGCCCCAAGGAGAGGGGAAAGATTAAGCATCTGTAATAAATGTTCTCCAGGCCGGGAGGGAAAAATCACCTAACACTCTTGTGGCTTTTAGAAAAAAAGAGTAAGAGAGGAGGAGGAGGAAAAAGAAAACCCTGTGCCTTAAACAAGTGACCGGACTGTTTGTCATGTGTAAAACGAGGCGATGGAAAAGTGCGAAGGAGCAATGGTCGCTGGGGCAGCTTCAGGGATTCGTGCTCAGATGTCCACCAAGGGCTCCGAGCTCCTGAGCTGCCCATCTCTGATTTCTTTAACAAAAACAGAGAACTCTCACTGGGCTGAAGTTTCCCACCTGGCTCAGGAGCTTTCGGACCTGGCCTAGGTGGTCTCTAAGTAAATATTTTCATCCTCATTCACTTACCTCCTCCTGAGAGGGAAGAAAGCACCAAATCAAACAACTCTCCTGCACCATTGGAACCCTCATCCCTGGGGCTCCCAGGGGACCATGTGGTTTAAGTCAGAGGGTCCAGACTATGTGTCCATCTTCTAGTTAAATCTGGTGGACACGGACCCAGAGAGAAAATGTGGATTCATGCCAAAGCACTCTTGTGCCTGCATAGATTGGCAGAGGGACTTGCCGCCAACCCAAAGTTCTAGAAATCCACCTGCAGGCAAGAAACAGAGGAAGAGTCTACGCAAAAGTGTACATTGTGCCGTACCTTTGATTCTCTACCTGGTGGTCAAACCCTTTGGGACTTTGCCACAGCTTGATCCAACAGGAAGCCTCCTGCTGTTGAGCTAGGGTTCCCCCTCTGTGTTCAACTGCTTTAGACTCAGTAGTTTTGTTTCAGAAAACATTACAGCATTCCTCCATTTGTCCCAGGCACAGCGATAGGTTCTAGAGAATTTAAAGATGAGCAAACACAACCTCTGCTCTGCAAGAGTTCATAGTTCTTGCAATGAAGATAAAAATCCAGACATAAAATGAATAAAAATAATAGTGTCCCAGGGTTACCAAAGCAAACGATCACAAACTGGGTGGCAGAAATTTGTCCTCTCCCAGTTCTGGGGGCCAGAAATCTGCAATCCAGCTGTCAGCAAAATTGGTTCCTTCCAGGGGCTCTGAGGGAGAATACATTCCCAGGCTGTCTCTTAGCTTCTGGAAGCTGCAGGCAATAATACATCCTTGGGGTTCTTGGCTTGTGGCAGCTGAACCCCATTCTCTGTCTCCATCTTTGCATGGCCTTCCCACTGGAATCTCTTCTTTGTAAGCCCACTGTCAACCCACACTATATCCAGCTGACCTCATTCCTTGATCTTAATTATATCTGCAAAAACCCTATTCCAAATAAAGCCCTGTTCATAGGTAGCCCAGGACTTGAACATATCTTCTGGGAGATGCCATTCAACCGATACAAAGAGCGAATGTGATAAGTGCTATAAAAATGGAGGTAAACACAGGTCACCTCTGCAACAGAGAGGCAACTGGACTAATGTGACTGGGTGAGGTGGGAAAGTTTCTGGAAGAGTCCATTCCTAAGCGGACTTCCAGAGGATAGGTTGGAGTCTGCCTACTGGAAGAACTGCTTGTATGAAGGCTTTGGGGGTTGAAATGCCATAAAGACATGGCTCCATTTTTGGCATTTAATGTTGATGGGCCCTTCCTGCTCATCCCTCCTCTCCACCACTGCCCACGGGACCTGCCAAAGGTCAGTATACAGAGAGGCACTGGCTGGATTCAAAGTGCATAGCCTCTAGCCCCACTGTGCAGGGCAGCCCTCTTCTTGGCACCATATCCTGATGACAAAAAACAAAGCCACCCTCTCCTCTCCCTCTTTTGCTTTCCTTCTCATGACCAGCTTCTCCTGTGTCCCTTCTCTTCCTGGGAATCCCAACTTGTACTAAATAGACATTCATTCATCTTCACTAGTGAGTGTCCTCTGTCTCAACATCCAAATACTTTCCAAAGCTGTGTCTTGGCAGATGGATCAAACAGAAGAAGTGGTGGACTGGGAAATTACAAAGAGACTGTGTACGAGGCTTATGGATTGTGAGTAGGGTGGAGGGGAGGCAACTCCTTGCTGATGAGGTAGACAGGAGACAGATCATGGATAGTCTAGAAAAGATGTGCTAGAGAGAAACTCAAACTGGATAAGGCACGTTGGAGTCCAGTAGCTGTCTCCTGCTGTCACACCAGGAAGCTGCTTTTCAGGACCATCCTGTTCTCAGGAAGTGAAGGTGTCAGTATCAGGGAATGCAGACCAAGATGGATGAACAAGTGGAAGCCCTGGACTGAGAGTCCTCCTGTGGTATGGCTGGATGTCTTGAGAGCCAGAATTTTCTAAGGTCTGAATTTCATCCTGGAAGCCTGACTGCAGGTGGGTTAACCCTTCAGGCATAAAGTGATGAGTATTATTCTTCTGCAGGGTTCTTTGAGCCCCTTATTGGCTTATAAAGCTGTGTGCCACCAAATGCATCTCCTTTGAGGAATGACTTACTCCTCGCAGAGGGAACTTAACTGATAGCTAACGATATAGGCTTGGGGCAGCCTGCGAAGGAAATTTTCTTTGTGTTATTTCTGTCTAGATGAAATGATTGGAGTAGCATCTCTGCAGCTTTGTCTTTGACTCTCATGAAGCTGCCTAGACCATAAACTCAGACTCAAAGGGGGAGATCTTATACATGTGACATGGAGGTGGTAATGGTTTTTGGATAAAGTCATCAGAGCTCCCTTTGGTGTTCAATAGTTCATGGATTTGTGGACATCCAGTCCCTCTACTCTGATCGTTCTAAGTGGAGATTGTAGAACCAGGCTGCGGATCATGTTTGGAAAAACAAATCTCACTAGAACCACTTACCCAAAGAAATCTTTCCCCCACCACACCCTGATAAATGTTTTCCAAATGGTCCTTTATCTGTAATAGCCCACCTCTCCAAGAACACTACATGGCTAATTCAGCAGGCCACATCCCAAGCATTCCTGTTGCCTTTCCAAACTCATTATTTATGTGTGGCTCTGGATGGTCTTTAGAAGATCTGTTGAAACATTCACACCATTTCAATCCAAAACTTCACTCTTTTTGCTGGACCATTCTTTATGTGACAGCCCTGGCATCCCAGATCCTTTTAGAGTCAAATGTCAAGCACATGACCTCCAAAAGCAAAAACAAAAAAGAGGGAAAATAACCTAGCAGTCCCAGATCCTCAACTACTTCTCTTAAAGGCCCTATGGTATTCCATATTAGAGGCTTGAAAACCAATTTCATGGCTCTCAGCAACTACAGGAATTGTACTGGCAAGATTGGCTTTCAGGGTCTTTGTCTATAGAATGTGTTGTTTGTCTGCCTGCCAAGACCCACTGTCCCTGATAAATGTAGCACTCAGAGATGGCCAACAGGAGAGGTGGGTTGTGTCATACAAATGAACGATTAGGAGATGATCGGTGAGGCCAGACCTAGAAATCCAGTTAAAATGGTGCCTTGGAAATTGTACAACGCAGGGGATCGTTTATGGAAAATGAAGAGCAGATTAAGGTATAATCATTACTTGCTTACCCCAGGTAGGTGAGGCCAACAGTAGGGATTGTGGATGTACAAAGAAATACATGATGAAGCTTTGCCTCCCAACAAGCTTTTAATCTGTGGGTAACTAACAGACATTTCATGTGAAGAAATCAAATAATTTAGTAAGTGGAGCAGATTAAGGGTTCTATCTGTAATATAGTAATAATGAGGAGGAAGAGATAACTTCTAATTTGGGATGACAAAAGAATATACAAATGTTGATTGTCTTATGTAACACTGAGTATTGAGGCCTCTAACTGAAGCTAACACACTTAATTCTCACAGCCCTAGGAGGTAAGTATTCTTAGCATACAGTGGCTTTGTTTAGATGAGGAAGCCAAAACAGAAAGATTAAGCAGCCCGCCCAAGGTGACACAGCTAATAAACAGAAGATCTTGGATTTAAAACTTAATGGGAGAGGGCCTCCCCGGTGGCGCAGCCGTTGAGCGCTGGGTTGCGAAGCTGCCCGCGGCCTCTGCGGCGCCGGTTCGATCCCCGGCTGCTCCCCGGCCACTGGAGGAGGGTCCCACATGGCGCGCAGACCTCTCCTGCCGCCCGCTGCTCCCCTCAGCAGTGTACTTCGGTCCTTCTGCCTGCTCTGCTCCCCGCCCTGGCTCTGGTGAATTCTCTCGCCCTCCCGCGCTTTTGACTGTACCCAGTGCTTGTATAAATAAATAAATAAATCTTAAAAAAAAATTTACCAAAAAAAAAAAAACTTAATGGGAGGAAAAAAGAACTTAGGGTGGACTTTGAAGGTAGGTTAGTATTTGAAAGGTAAGAAGACCTTTCAGTAGGTATAATAGCAGGTCATCGGTGACAAGGGAATGCATGATGTGCCCTCCTTACTTTAGGAAGGTTGGTCTTACACAGGAGATATTGGAAAGGAAGGTAGAGAAACAAGTTAACAAACAGTGTGATGATTTAGCCAATACTCGGGTTAGGGCTTTGCTCTGGAAATGGAAATGAATGAATGTATTCAAAAGAATCTGTCGGGCCTCCCCGGTGGCGCAGCGGTTGAGCGCTGGCTTGCGAAGCTGCCCGCGGCCTCTGCGGCGCCGGTTCGATCCCCGGCTGCTCCCCGGCCACCGGAGGAGGGTCCCACATGGCGCGCAGACCTCTCCTGCCGCCCGCTGCTCCCCTCAGCAGTGTACTTCGGTCCTTCTGCCTGTTCTGCTCCCCGCTCTGGCTCTGGTGAATTCTCTCACCCTCCCGCGCTTCTGACTGTACCCAGTGCATGTATAAACAAAACAAACAAATAAATAAATAAAAACATGCCTCTATTTAAAAAAAAAAAAAAAAAAAAAAGAATCTGTAAGTGAGGGACTGACACAATCTGATGATCAAGTGCCTACAGAGAAAGGGTATGGTAAGTCTAAGGTTTCTCTCTCAAGTTTTGACCTCAAATGTGGTGGTGATAGAATAAGAAGTCAAGATGAAGCTGGGGTTTTACAAATTCAGTCATGTTTTAGACATTCTGAGTTTAGATAATTGTCAGATTTCTAAATAAATCATTTATGGAGGCAATTGCATCAGTGGAAATTGAGCTTAGGAAAGTATCACAGGTTCAGCCTTACAGAGTGAGGAATCGCTAGTACAGAGGTGAATGGAGATGAGCACCTTGAGGGAAGATGATTAGAAAGGCAGAGGTTAAAGAATGAACTTTGTCCCCCATCAAGTTGCCAGAGGAAGTGACTTTGTTAATAAAGAAATAGAGTAAGGGGACTTCAGAAGACATGAAACTAGGATAGTGTAGCACTGTAGAAATCAAGGGCAGATGCTACCAAAAAGCAAGGGTGAGTCAGTAATGCTGCCATCAAGTAATGGACACTGAGGAGTGAGGCAAGAAAAGCACATGGCGACTTCTGAGCATCCGAAAAGTGAAGTGGTTCTTTTCTTACTTCTCTAAGCTGAGGGTTGCCTGTGCTGTCAACAATCCCTAATCTAGAATGGTTTTAAACCGTCCATCTTCTGTTCACTTGTCTCCATCTAGATGTCTGGCAAGATGAGAAAATAACATGGGCTCACATTCAAAGACTGCTGATAAAAATGGATTCAGCAACAAATAGAGTAGGTCATGGCCCAGGGTAGAGCCCTGGGTTCTAATGCTACAAAATTTCCCCCAGGCTATTGCAATAATTGATGGTGATTATTCAATCAGTTGTGAATCCTTTGGGGAGACTTTGTTGATTGATATGTGCTTGTTTTGGGGTGCTCTCTCACTTTATCAAGAGAGTAAAGTTTAGCGCAAAGATAAAGTTACGATGCCATGATTTGTTTTGGTGATTACTCTTTAAAATAATTGAAACTACAGTTATCTTGTAATCATCTTTTCTAGAATTTTGCTAAGGATTTTAATTTTAAAAAATCATTCGAGGAGTTAAATTTTAGCAGATTTGGGTAGCTCTTGATCCTAGTTTTCTGAGAAGTCTCGTTTTCATTGAATCATCTCAAATCATCTCCTCCTCAAAGGAGGAGGAGATTTGTTTTCAGCAACTGGAATTTTAAACCCTTAAAACTTGAACTTAATGGGTGCCTAATTGTTCTCACTCAATCTTTACATTAATTCACTTCTCCATATTGTTTCTCCTGTTCTCTTGGGTATGAAGCTAGCTTTTCTATCTTTCTAAAATCTGATAGCAATACAAGTCAAATGTGCTGCCTTTTCCCTTTATTCAGAAATGACAACTATTTATTAAATGTCTACTTTGTATGAGTACTGTGATGGGCTTTGGTGACATGAGGATTTTACCCATGGTTTACTTTATTCTGGTTTTTAGTTTTCCCAACAACCAGCAAATAAATGGCACTAATTTTGTATCTTCTGATTCAAATGAATTTTTGAAATGGGTTCTTTTGATGTTGAAATGCAGAAAGCCCTCCCTTGGGCCCTTTTTCATCCACAGAGGTTTTCTAGGCTGCCTTCCTCTTTTGTTATCACCGGGATTATTTTCAACTGAACAACCAGCGTGTGAACTATCGACATTCTTCAAACTTAGAAATTCCCACACACTCAAGTCTTCTAACTGTAAACTCACTTGTATCTGTTCTCTGAATTTCTTGAATCTGGACACAGGTTCAGAAACCCTCCTTGTAGCTTTAACCTCTCTGAGATGGCTTTCCCTGAATTCCCATTAACATTGCTTGACAATTTACATTAAATATAAAGACACTTTTCTTCTATTTTTTCCTCTACTTTGTAAAAGATGGAATTGTAAATGAGGAAAATGTGGGATATTCCAGTTTTAATGGACTTAGATTTCTGGTAAATTTATGGAGGGATCTGGTCCCTTATTATACTAAGATCACCTCTGTATTTTTAATACAGATTTGATTAAAAAATAATTCTTATAATAATCTTTCTTTAAAAAATGTCATTTTTCAAACAATATCTGACTAGGTAGCCTATGGTATAATGCCACCAAAACAGAGCTTAGGATTCATTTTCCCTTTGTTGAAATTGAAATGATTTCCTTCCTCTCCCACATCTCTAGGTTTGTACCAGTATATGAATGCACGCTACACAGGCCTAAATTCCTCTCCTTTTTTTGTCTTTGATAGGCAACATGGCACCTATGTCCTCTAACTGGGGTTAAAAAAATGATTAAAACAAGTAATCAGTACCAACCACAAGCTAGCATCATGCAATAAAGACTTGAAATGGAAAATTTCCAATTTACCTTCTAGAAATTTCCAGTTTCTAGAAGGGTTTATCAGGGCTGGTAGTAACACAAGGAAAGCTCTGGACAGACACTGCCTCATGAGAAATTTCAGAAGGGCCCACACTGATCCTGTTGAAACATACATCCATCTATGTTTTTAAGGGTTTGTGTTTTATAGAGTCAGTTCCCCTAGGGAAATAAACTCAGCCATAAACCTCCACAGTCTATATTCAAAGGGTTAACCACGTAGTATTTTGTTGGAGAACCCATTCTTTTCTCAACCTCCAGGATTTTTGTTTACACCTCGATGATCCCTATAAATACATTTCCATTCTGATGGATTTTAAGATTTTTCATTTTCACATCTCTCTTCCCTACCAGATTGTAACTTCTTGGAGAGCAGAGACATCTAAAACACCTATGCATTTCTTGAATAAATGGTCTGGTTCCCTTTTTGGGCACAGTTGTGGTAGATCTCAGGTAAGGGGATCTGGATTTATCAAGAATAACTACTCTTAGAGCAAAAGAATTCTGTTCTTTGGTGGCTTAGCCAAGGCAAGAATTCTGGTCACAAAATTTTCACATTTAAATATATTTACTTGAATAAAGTTAATTTTTTTAACGTTTCCTCCAATGGTCAATTTGTTATTTAGTCTATCTATAGGCTTCACTACATTTCTTGACATCTCAAATTCAATTGCCTATCGGTTGAGGTTTGGTATATAAATGTAGATTTGTCATATAGAAGTCACTTGTCATTGCCAAAGAAATGCTAGGAACTTCTGCCCTTGAATTGCTGCTTCTTACCATGTCAGACATGGCATTTTCCATATAATCCTGTTTTGCAATTTATTTGGACATCCCTGTGCCCCTCTGACAAAAGTCTTATTTCAATTCTGTTGTTCAGCTCAGAGTTGTCTGCCAAACACATTCTTCCCAGTCTCTGTGAAGTGTGCCCAGATCCTAGCCAAGGCCCTCTGTTCTAGTATCACAGGCCATAGTCCAGGAAAATAACGTATTTTCTTCAGCACCATCTTCAGCTGTCATATCCCTTAGCCACCCTCTTTTCCAAAGTCGTGACCTTCAGCTGGAAGAAGAGCTGAAAATATCACTTGTGTCCTGAAAGCCCCTTGATAATTTTCCACCCGGAACCTGAAGTTCTCTGGGGACTGATCCCACCATCTGTCCTCAGAGAGAGCAGTGAAATAGAGTAGTGAATCACTGGAAATTTCTAGAAGGGTTTATCAGGGCTGGTAGTAAACACAAGGGGCTCTGGCATGTTGTCATATGTTCCCTACTGTGGTCTTCTGACCACCTGTCCATACACAGGTGTGGAGGAGATAGTCCAAACTTCACCCAATAGTGGTTCCACTAATATTTTTAGTGTTCTGACAGCAAAAGATGATGCCTTTAAAAAAATTTCTTATAGCATGCACTACCAAAAGAATCTGTATAGTTTTCTCTTTTCTTCTCATTCATATAACTTTTGATCTCTATTTATTTCTATTCACATCTTCAGCATATTTTTCTATGTGATTGCTTCCTTCCTGAGTTATTTTTTGATAACTGTTATGCTCATTGCCTAATAAGCTGGCACATAACTAGGTGACCTTCAGATTTTTTTCCTTTGTTTTCAGAAGGCACTGAAGTTTGACTATAGAGCAAAAAGAATTTTTAATCAAGAACCTCGACGGAAAGAGAAATACAAAATAGATCCTCAAGGTTAGAGGGTTCTAATCATGTGATTCACTTTGCAACTTCAAGAACAAAAAGCATCTCTGAGTCTCAGGAAACAATTGCTTTCAAGCATGGGTGCTGAGGCAAGTAAATCTCCTTCTCATTCTTGTTCTCCTAAAAATAATCTATATACTTAGGGTCTTTATCTACCTTTTCAATAACTGATTTTGTGAATATGGATTGAGCAAATGATTTGCTCCTTTTGTGTCTCTCCACAGGAAGCTCTGTTCTCTGGTCTGAGGCTCCACCTTGTCCCCATGAATGAATGACCCCAGGGCTCACTCTCCAGGAAGCACCAACCCTACTCACTTTCCAACTCACAACTTACCCCAGGAGTCCATTTAGACCACACATCAGAAGATAAAAATAATCACACCAATTTCTACAGAAGACATATTTTGTGTAACGGTTGACTGAGATGGGACTGAAGGAAGTGACATCTCCTTATATTAGGACATAAAGTTTTATACTCTAGTAATTTATAATACTCTATAAAATAACTTTAAATAGAATCTAATATCCTACAGCTAATAGCTGCGGGTAGCTATAGCAACATTCATTCTTTCATTTCCTAGCTACAATTCTTTTACTGTTCAGTTCAGCCAGGACAAGAGATTCAAGGATCTACACTGACAAGGCTTGAGAGCCAAAGGGAGCAGGATGCTGATGGATCCAGACTCAGGTGCATGGTACTGGAACACATAGCAATGCTGTGTTGTCTAGAGAGGCTCAGATCTGGATGCACCTGGGAGGGCACGCAGAGACGTGCACACGTGTGCACACATACACACCCTCAGACATGCACAGCCCAAGGACCATCAAGGCTGAGAACAAATATGCTTTGTTAGTCATCCCTAAGGTGGTCAATTTTCAGTAGAACAGAACAAAGGAAAACATCCCAGGAGAAGAAATTGCAATGAAGGTTTTAAGCTTTTGTTTGAAGTCATCCATGGTGAAGTTGATTTTAATTTAAATGTGGCATTAGTTACTTTGGGGGTCACCGCACACAGGCAAGTTAGGAAACTCAGCAATTATCTATGATCCCATGTAGTTGGAAAAAGGACATTTCCTATTTTTTCACCTGAGAAAAATTAACCAGCCAACTCAAGATATCACTTAATGACATGACAAAAATGAGCTGATCTTTTCTTTATCTTCTCCCAGCAGATGTCATGGAGAGTTTTGCTTTCCTGGATCCTGGAAGGTAAGCTCAGATGACTCTCTTCTAACCATCTCATACATGGAAATACCACTTCCCATTCTGTGCCAGGCCCTTACACTGATATAGTGATTCTAAAGCAAACAATTCTGAATTAGCAAGACCAACTCCACCTATGGTATATTAATATGTTCTGATTTTAGAAAAACCTATATAAAATTGCTTTATAAAATTGAAGACTTGTGAGTAAAACAAAATACTGGCAGATTGAATCTTTTATGAAATGCACTAGAAAAACTCATTTCAGTAGAATTTTTAAGTTACAAGAATCTACCTGCAAAGCAGGGGGGCACTCAGGGCTGTGCCTATGAACACAGCTGTCCATTGTCTGGGTATGTTTTTCAAATCCCTTCTATAGGGAATGGGTGGGAATCTACCCTGAGAACTTCAGAAAACACTAAAGTTGCTTTAGCTTCATGTTTTCTCATGTATGAAATGGGGAGAGTCAACGTTTCCTCTTTGTGTGGACAACAACAAAAAAAAAGAGAGAGAGAGAGAAATCTATATATTAAGAATAACAAAACTGGACCAAGATGTGGATTTTCATTTGCACTGCATGAGCACACTCTTCACGGCACCTCCACATTCCCGAAGATTCAGACTAAAGCGCAATGATAAAATGCCTCTCATGGGTGACTTGCAAATAGCTTGACCGAGGATAGTAACTAATGCTGAGAATCTCATGCACTGAAAGGATCCTTGATTATGTTTTTTAATCTGAGGACCACAGATTTGCATTCTTAGATTTCGAAGACTCTTTCATTTGAGGAAAATAATTAGCATCATTAGAGTTGTATTCACTTTAGCATAGTGTTTTAACAGTGAGCTTCCCACTTAATTCTGTGGCTTTTTAAATCCTCTGACTTTGTTAAAAAAAAAAACCACTACAGTGAACTCTTGCTACATGCCTGTCCTGGAGGGACATACTATTGATCATATAACGAGGTAGTTCTGGACTCTGGTAATTAATGCCCTCTGAATGGGTCCAAGATTGGAGTCCAACTGTAAGGTCAAGCTCTAATGAGAGGCAAGTACATTGTGGAAAGAGATACACAGCTAGAGTCAGAGATAAAGATTTTATCTAACTGAAGTGCCTATGGTAGCTTCAGAGACTGATACAGTGAATCTCTGAACTTGCTATACATGCATGCAAAATTTTATTTGGACAATTCTCAGATCTCCAAGACATCCTAAATGTAGCATTGGGCTACTTCAAAGCCATTTCTAGAAACCTCCTGAAAATTGTACATTTACAGCTGTCCAAGCCATACAGATGCTACTTGTTTTAAGAGACAGACACAGGGAACAAAAAGCATTATGGACGATGAATCAGGAATCACAACCTGACACTCTAGTCACCTATGTGGTCAAAATATTTATTTGTAAAGTGAAAACTTCCTCCTGTCCTTTATCTGTCTGCAATTTTTTTTGGCAGTTTCCTCTGAAAGACTCTTGAGTTCTTTAGTATCGTGTAGATCTAACCTTTCTAGAACAGAGCTGGGCTCATTTTAACTTCTCCTCTCTCTGCCTCAGATGCTCTATTCAATTTGATGGAGAGGCTCTTCTTCTTTTGCAAAGTTTAAATGGCTCACAGAGCAAGAAAAAAATTGAGTTAGACATCAGACAAACACCCAGAGCAGCCAGCCTCACCCAACTCCAACCAACGTTTGACAAGTTGCTATGCAGAGCAGCGGTCTTTTGCAGACAAAATTGCTTGCCAGCTTGCACATCAACTCCAGGAGAGAACTGCCTGAATACTCTTCTCTGGCTGCATCTCCACAGCAAAAAGGACTCTTCAGTCTCAGCAAAGAGAACTTTCCCTGGGCTCATCAAAACGCCAATCGGTCGGTCAATTGAAATATCCTCCAACCCTGGAAACCAACGCAAGTTGCGCAGCTACCCTCTGCCCAGGGAGAAATCAACAAAGAAACAAGATGCAAATAAATTAGCATTCATCACGGCTGATCTAGTATAAATATTTATAAGGGAAAGATGCGGCGATTTTGAGTGATACCATGATCCCAGCCCCACATAAACAGTTAAAAACAGCCATCCTTGCGATATTGCACTTTGCTTTTTTTTTTCCATTTCACATCACCATAATCACCTAATAAATATTTAAATGGACCCATTTGCTGTAACTATAAAAGAACCGTGTAAACTTGTTGTCATCTAGACACATTAGCCGTGGTGGAGTCAATGAATTTCAACAGTCACTTAATATTGCAGCCACTAGCTACCTTAAAACTGCCAGCGACAGGGCTGCCAGGAAGCTACTGTAACAACCCTCTCACTAACTCCGAGCAAGCAAGACACGAGCTTCATTATGAATGCGAGCATTGCTGTTCTAATTAGGCCTGGGAGAAGTTTAACAACCATCCTACAGTCTTGCTGCTGACAAATATAAAAATAAAGCCTTGTTCGAATTAGCAATGTGAAGTGAGAAGGTCTAGAAGCACCAACTGTCTGACCGGCCCTGGAACAGCTCTAATCTATAGTGAGGTTATTTTGGTTCATAAACTGCTAGTATGTTACCTGCAGGAGGTCTCCCCTGTAAAATGAATTATAGTAAGCTATATGTGATAATTAACCATGCATTAGCAAATATCTTGAAACAGGGAGGCTCTGTTTTCTCTGTATTTTGACTAATAAAAGCATGAATTTGTTCAACAAATGATCATTTAGGTTGTGGAATTCTAACCATATTGGAAGGACACAGTGAGTAATACAACATTGTGCTGGTCTCCGGGTTTCCTTACCCAAACAGGCTGCTTAATAGGCTGGTTCCATACTATGATGCTATTCACAGACCTAAAAACCACAGTGTTGAGAAGACAAATACAATATACATTTAAAATAATATGAACCTTGTGCTCTTATTTACTTTAAAATCACCCTATATGTGACAATTAAAAAAAAAAAAAAACGCCATGGCTAAAGTTCTGTTTCAGAAAACAACCTTATATTTGATTTAAAATAATTTAAAAACGACTCCTTTAACTTTGTAACAATTAAAAAATATATATAATTGTACTTTTTTTTTTAAACAGGCTGGGTTTCTAAGGCTATTCTTTAGAAGGTTTCAAGCATGTTCTACAAATGAAAATTAGATTGCAACACTGGGAAAAAAAAAACAACTATTTTCTGAATTACTTAACTCATCAGCCAAAATAATATAAAGGAATACAACCGATGGGCTTCAGTGAAAGAACTTTAGGGGCTGGATTGGTTGGGAGGGGCTGGGCTCTGGGAGCTTGAGGAGAACGTGTATTATGTCCAATTGTCAGAGCATTCAGTGAGACAAGGAATCCAGGTGTGTTTAGCTTTATAGGAAGCATCGAACAGAGGCTGCCAGCGGTAGGAAGAGGGCAATAATGCCTTAAAATTTATAAACATCCCCCTTGTTCTACAGAACACCAGTTGTTTTTTTATAGAAGGGAATATTCCTCCTTCTCCCCCCCCATCTTCTAACCTCGCAATGAAATGCATATTTATACATAGTCTATGGAGACACAAGCGTCTATGCTTATGCAGATCTAAAAATAATCCCAACAGGCCAATAAGGCAGCTTTAGATTTTTTTTATCCCAAATATGTGATCAATAGTTCTGCTTTGAATAGTCTATCTAGATCCATCAATAAGTTGAGGTTATCCCTTCCAAGCAGTCTCAAGAGTTTATATGTTTATGCCTAAGCCATTTCCACAGGGCATTAATAGATGTGCTAAAAGGCTTCTGTGGTCAGATATATATGAGAATCTCTGGATTAAGTAAAGTGACAGAGGTTTCTTTACTACAGGACTTCTCAGAGCCTTTACTACCACCTTGGGAAATATCAGCCCAGCGCAAACATAAGATCCACACAGCCAGTTTTCATCAGAAAGAGTATCTAGGTTTATAAAATGTTCCCCAATGATTCAGAGAGATGAAAAGTGATACTGACACTGAACACCACCTTGAAGGACCTGGTGAGGTAAGGGACAGTCGCTGGTAATTCTTTAGGGAGGGAACTCTAACTGCTCAGTGATAGAACATCTAGTCCTAAGTGAGGCAGAGGTTTTCTTAGTTGGGCCTAGGGGTCATCCTCTTGATAATCTAAATGTCCTTCAGTTACAAACCATTTCCCACTCTGGATTCTCAAAGAAAGTCACAAAGCAGACGTGATTTGTCATCTCAGCAAAGAATCCTTCCTTTCCTTTCTACGTGAAGTCAAAGCATACTCTTAGTCATAGAGTACCAGGAAGGAGCAAGTGGGTAGCCACTAGACTCCTTGAGGGAGGTAAAGACATATCCCCACCCTGTCCCATCCTTAGCTCAGCCCATCCTCAGGTCCTGGCTTCCGGATTGCCTTTAGAACAAGAGCTCTCTTTAAACTCTCAATATATTGGGTGGTTAGAAAGCAGACTTATAAACTCCTACAAAAGCAGAAATCAGCAAATGGAGTAGATTCTGGGAGGGAAAGTGGAAGAATGCTGATGTTATAACAAACTGGAGAACTTGTTCTGGAAGTTTTGGGACTTGGCAGTTAGTATATGAGCCTGGAGAGATGCACTGAAAAGAGAATAAATCAGGACCCTCCACATCCTGGCAATGTCTCCAGAGCCTGGTGCCCCAGGAACCAGCACCATCACCTAGCTCCTTAGCTCTTCCCTTCTCCATCTCTCCACAAGCGTGCTTTGCCAGAAAGTTTAAGAATTTTCATTTGGGTCCCAGAGTAAGACTGGAATAGTATCAAGAGGGGACTGCAAGTTCTCAGTGCTGGCTTTAGATTTTTGTAAAGTGTTTGTAGGAGTCTGAGACTAAATGAGAAAATAATGTACTGTGAAAAGTTGGTCCTGAATTATATTTCCCTTCTCTAATGGAAGAAGTTCTGGAATCAACCAGATAGACCTGGGTTCAAATTCTGTCTCTGCCCAAAACCAGAGCTATATTGAATCTCCCTGAACCTCAATTTCTTCATCTAGTGAAGCATGATAAGATAATGCATGCCAAGTACCTGGCACACAGTAAGAGCTGGCAAACAATGGTCAACCCTTGCCCATGTAGAATGCTGTCCCCTTAAAGACTCATTTCACAATCGGACTCTTGTTCTACACCCCTTTTAAGAGGCAGAAAAAGCTCAGCATACATGCTTAAATAATAGCTGCTCTTTTTGAGCATTTATTCATAGATGTGCCAAGGCTTTGTGCAAAAACAATTTGTGTGTGTGTGCATTGATCCTATTTAATCTCAATCTTGGTTCAGAGAGTCCATTTCTAGTCAACAAATGTCAACGATTATTATTTTTTTTTTTTACTAATCCCTGGTGATGAGAGTGGTTTCTTTCACCCCATTCTGCAGCCATCAGGCTCTTAAAGCCCTGCGCTGTTTCTGCACTATTTATTCCTCAGCACTGTATTATTGATTGGGCTTGGGAGCGAGTGTTAAGAGTGCCCCCTTTTGGTCCTTGAAAGCCTGACAGCTCATCTGGGAGAATTAGGTGTGAAGCCTCTTAGGCTTTTTGCAAGCGCATTCAGGGTTATTTGTGTCTCGTACTGTTGTGTCCCCTGGTTGGTCTGTATGTGGCTTTTACATTCCTTAATAAAGTAATAGACATGAAAGAATTCTGTGGCTGACGCCAGCAGCCACAGAGAACACCAAGTCTAAAGTCAGCTAAAGGTAAACATATGGAGCCATCCAAGGAATGTAGCAATAAAAATTGGAACATATGACAGAGCCTCCCCTCCCCCCCTCTATTTTTCTGGGATAATTGTGTCAAGGAGGGAGGAAAAGCAGCTTTCTGCAGACAGCAAGACTTCATTGCGATCTGCTGTCCTCTGGCAGGGGGAGTCCGTCAAAGAATCTTTCAAGAAATAGCTGCTTTTTTTCCCCCCTGAGTGTTCAACTACCAAAAAATCTCTCAAATCAAATCCAAAGACAATTATTTATTTTCCAGACTTAATTTAATAGCAAAAACACCCCTGGAGGACTGAATGTGGTATTTGACTTTTATTTGGGCCACTCTGGACATCACCAGTGGCTTTATTCTCCAAAGTGTGACTTTGCAGTGAGCTCCGCCGGGCGCAGGCCTGTGCAGGGGCGCTGGCTGCCAGCCTCCTCGCCCTCTCAACAGCGGCCTCGGGGTTGGGCCAGAGACAGCACATAAATAACGCTTCTCAGTGCAAGTCTGACTCGGTATTTCTTCTCCAGGGCTCTTACTCTTCATTCTCACGGAGGGAAAACATGACCCCAGCCTGTCCCCAGACCACCTTCCCAGCCTAATCTGACACCACATTGCTCTGCCGCGGGCCTGTGCAGCCCACGGTGGGATTAAGGGGTGCTCTGTCCTCGTCCTGTCCCGCTTTCACTCCTGCTTTTAAGTCTACCCGAAGCCTCCCCTCTCCACCTACAGCATGGTTGTAAAACAGGTGCAATGAAGCTTGGGGGATGGATTCAAAGCCTGACTTCCTCCCTGACTCTCTCTATATGTCCCGGAGAAAGGAACAGGCCGTTCTGTGCATGTCTGTTTTCTGATATGTAAATGGAAACTATTTAGGAGCAACTCTATTTCTCCAGCTATGGTGAGGATGAAATGAGCACATGGAGTTGCCCGTCTCTGGCACAGAGCAAGTGCTCAATAACTGCTATCATCACAGTGAATACTATACCCACCATGGAAATCCTACCTTCCCTTTGAGAATCATATTAACTTCATTTCCCCCGTGAGTCCTCCAGGGAGGGTCCTCCTCCCTTCTTGACCTCCTTCTTTATCCAATGGCTTTTTCCACCTCTTTAGTCCTCCTTCCTTTATTAAGCTATTTATTAGTCAGATCTGAAATAGTTTAACTCAGTTCACAGCCATCTACTAAGCACATGCACTGTACAAGGCACATTGCTGGAGACACAATGATAAACCAGACATAGGAGCTCCTTCCAAGGAGCCAAAGATACAAGGGAAGTCAGGTCAAGCCCAATGCTGGCTCTAGTACAAGGTAGAAAGTTAAATGCTGTGGGTCATGTGCAAAAAAATAAGATGTCACTGGGTATGGAGGAGGAGAGCAGAAGGAGAGGTCAATGTATATGAAGGTGACCAGCAAAGGTTTTATGGAAAAGATCATGTTTGCAATGGATCCTTCAGACTCAGAGCAGGAAGAGACAGAAAGGGGTAGAAAAGGGCAACAGTAGAGAGACAAATGACAGGCTATTTGCACCTATCACCTCTACTGGAATGTTAGCCCAGGAAGCCACAGATGGTTTCAGAAATGATACCACCTTGTTTTTAGGTATATTTGGAGTCAAGCAGCCCAGGAAGGGGAATCCAGAGCAGTATGGGAGGAAGGACAGGGATGCTGACAAGACGGGGAGTAAAGGGTAGAACTTCAGGGTGGGACTGATAAGGGCAAACCATTGACCCCAAAGGAAGGCTTGGTAGTCTAGACCATTCCAGGTCATATTCTCACCCAGGTAGTCCAACTCAAGAAGGAAAGAGTACATATTTTTGAATGGCCAGTCCAGAAATAGTAAAGGGAGATTTCCTGAGTTTCTGATTGCAACAGTAGGAGGTGGGCTCTGCCTTGGGTCAGGCAGATGTCCTGGACCAGAGGGCTAGGGTGGGTTTCACTCTTCTAGGAACCTTGGAAGACAATGGCCTGAAATCACCAGTTCCTTACAGGTCAGGAAGCTGGGGCCTGTCCTGTGGGCCTGTGCAGGGCTGCATTTCTGGCCCCCATAATGGAGCTGCAGCTGGAATGTACACAGGCAGGCTGCAGTGGTGTGTAATGGAAGCAGCATACATTTGAGTCATGCAGCTTGCACTGAGCTCATTAACTTTGCGACTGAACAGACTGTCCAGTCCTCTCAGCCTCAGAGCTTTCATTTGTCAAATGTGGCAACACATAAGAAGGATCAAAAGAGAGAACTAGGTAAAGGGTCTTGCGTGGGGTTCACAGATAAGCGGCACTGACAGGAATTTGCTAGAAATGCTGTATCTCAGGTCCCACTCCAGACCTGCTGAATCAGAATTTGGATTGTAATTGGACACCAGATCATTCATTTGCTCCCTAGTGTTACTTAGACACTAGGCTGGGACGGTGGATCCCTAAAGGACATGCTCCAAGTAGGTGCACCTGCTGCTGTTTCCATTGCCCTGTGGACTCCTGGCCTACTGGTCAGCAGGCGTGAGTCATTCCCTCTAGCTTCAGAGCAGAAGAGAGGCTTTCAGAGGAATTCTTACCCCATCAAGGCCTACATGGGACTGACCCCCTACCAAAGCATGCCTCTCACAAATTTGTGAGGCTTGTTGCAACTTGCATAGTGCCCTATACAACAACAATATACACAATGCACCCTGGGCTCACTGGGAAAGCCAAGCCTGAATTTGTTAATCCATGAGCAGCAAGCTCTCTCTTTATGCCTAATTACTTCTAACTTCTTGCCTCATTCCTTTGGTTTCCATCCTAGTACACCTTGCAATTTCACACTTTTGAATTTGCTTTCCACTCAGTGTACTGGTAACTGTTAAACACAGCAGTCTTCATTCTCACTGGACAAAGGCCCAGGCTCCTGCTATAGTGAAAAATGCTCTGTGTCCTGTTGGAAGCTGGGGGAGGCTCTGCTCAAAACCAGCAGGACCCAGGTCACCAGAGCACTCTCCCTCCCTTTCTGCTCTGACCCACCCCCATAGTCATCTTCAAACCAACCCCTTACAATCCCGTTTTGTGCAGTATCAACTCCCACACGAGGTGCTCAAGGCAGGAGGTCACTGATTAAAAATGCCGCCACCTCATCCACACTATGCAGGAGAAGAAAACAAAGTGTGGACTATGGGATGCAACTCACGGGTGTCACATTAGCCAAAACACCTTGGACCACATATTTCACCACTTACAGTGTGACTCTGAGTAAGTTACCTATCCTGCCTAAGCCTCAGTTTCCCTATACGAAATAGGGAAATAATTGCACAGGATTCAATGGTACCATCCAAGTAAAACGCTTAGCATAGTTCCTGGCACACAATGAGTACTCAATAAATGTTTGCTATTAATATTAGGCTCACCTTATACAAAGAGGTTACTCTCTGCCCTCCTTTTCCCATTTAATAAGCAAACAGACAGCTCAGACTTGGAACGGAGTTTTGGTGAGCTCCACCCAAATGGAAGCCAAGTGGTGCCTCATAATCCCTGAAAAAACAACAGGTAACCTCCAAACTACACACCCAAAGGAGCCAAGACCAATGCTTAGTGCCCATTAGTCCTCGTCTGGCTTTCTATAGGAAATATGACCACTTTTTTTTTTTTCAGTGACTATAATTTGTGGATTAATTAGACTATTTGACTTTCTTTCTCTTTCTTTCTGATGGCCAGAGGACCTCATTAGCACCTCCATTAGCATTTGGTCAGGGAAGGAAGAAGCAGTGGTAAGTTCCAACAGTCTGAAGTAGGAGAAAAGAGAGAATGAACTGAGTTTCTCTCTTGGATCCTGAGATGGTGAGATGGATGAAATGGGCAATTTACCCATCCACACAGCACATGTTCTTGCACCCCTGTGTGTGCACAGGACACTTTCAGTTACTAGAGTTGGTTGAAGAAGCAGATCACACTTAGGGGTAATGGCAAATATACATAGATACCAAATCCACGACATGAAAGCAAAAGGGCCAGAGCAGAGCAGACATCACTCATACTTCTTACCTGACTGTGTTTCTTCCTCTATGTATAAAAAGAAAAATTAAACTCTAGTAAAATTATAGAGTTTTAAGGTTCGAAGGGACCACAGAGGATGTCTACGCCAACATTATTTTCTGCTAGAAAATAATGGCCTCTCAGAAGTTGATGCATCTTCAAAGATAGGAGTCCTACTGCCTCAAGCGAACATTCATAATAGCTCATAATCACATTTAGATTATCTTTTACTGAAAATCTATCTCCCTCTAACTTTTTCATGTTGGTGTTATTTTTGAAAACTGGCCAATTCTCAGAAAACCCTTATTCAGAATGGCCAGTGCTGCTAGTGGTAGATTCATTTAGTATCAATTTACAGAAAGCCAGTTTGTTACATGACCAGGCCTGATTTTCAGCTGTCAGCCTCCAGTGAGGCTGTGTCAGTTCTTACCGTATGTCTGTCCCAGTAAGAGATAACCACTGCCTAACCTAGCTCCTGCACAGTCCCCACTACCTCCAGTATCCCTGCACCTCCCCAGTGAACCTTCCTCAGCTTCCCATGACTCAAAAACCAGAGACTTTAATTCCTGGTACAGCAAGGAGATCCTCTGGGCTCTGTTCGCTCTACAACCAATATCCCTTTTGAATGATTGTTACTTAGGCTATAAAATTGCAAATACTCTCTGGGCTATGCCAACTAAACCTAAGTATCTTTCTATAAATATTTGTCCAGCCCACCAACCCTGAACATTCCCATTCTCAGATTCCTCCTCCTTTTTTTCTGGCCCTCTCTCCTCTGAATGTAATTCCATTTGGATAGTTATCCTCTTTGGTGTGACACATTCCTGGTGGAGGATGAACCACACAGAATGGAGGGATGGAACAGAAATTGCCTTGCCCTTTTGATGGATAATTTAGCCAAAGATAACGTCATTCCAGAAGATGATCAGATACAGAATTCTGTGTAACCAAAGGCAGCTAGACACAAGACATTACATGACCAATGTCCAGTTCAGGATTAAGCTGCTGAGTGCTCTTAGCTCACAAGAGTAGATAGCATTACCAGGTAGGGTGCTGATTCTCTGGAAGATGTTCAACTGGAGAGTCTTGGGAGGAGCAGAGGAAGATGGTTATAGGTGAGTGGAATGACATGGGCAAGGGAGAGAATGCAGAAACATCCCCAGGGGGACTTTGCAGGGAAGTGAGTGGAACACATCCTTTGGAATAAGATCTTCTTAAAGGAGGTCAAGGGAGATTGAAAAAGTATGGAGTCTGTGGGCTATTTTGCAACTGATGTGAAATCACAGAGATTTTTACCTGGGTAGGGATATGGTCAAAGTATAGCTCTAAGATTAATTACTAAGTACTCTGACAAAGCAATTAGAGGGATAAGGACATAGGTTAAAATGTCAGGGGAATGGGAAAGAGAAATTCAAAAAGCATTTGAGTTGGAATAAGTATGGATTAATGATTAAATGGATGATAACGAAGGGAGTGAAAGTGGACAGTGGTTGCAAGAACATCATAGAATTTTCACTGTGGGGAACTGGAAGAATAAGTTAAGCAGGCTGAGAGGAGAGGACATTCAAGAAAGGGAAATAGGTATTGGCAGATTCCTTTGATGCCAATTTAGGAGGTTAGTACATAAACCTTCTAGATGTAAGATGATGGCTCAACCCTATTCTGTGATGTCAAGAAGACAGAATTATGAGACACAGGGAAGCTATCAGTTCATCAGTTAGCTTTCTGATTTTTCATGCTGGTTCAAGTGTTACCAGGACAGGGCTGGGGTGGGGTAACCCAGTGGAAGTATTTCTTGAGATAGGCAGGTCCTAAGGATTGGATTCAACAGGGAATGGCATATTCCAAGATTACCAAAAGCCTTAGAAGCATACTAGCAGGACTCAAGGGTAGCTCCAGGCACAAAATAGCACATGTCAAGTCCAAAAAATAATAAGAGGGTGGGAAAATTTGGTTTGTGGGAAGACAGAATGGTGTGAGATGTAGGTATAGATTAAGTTAAGCAGTGTGAGCCCAAGGCTGTGAATGGCAGGTCACTGCTGGGAAACTCCATTGTCACATGGTGATAATGACAATGATGACAACAGTAGGTGATTGAAAATATAGCTGAGTAATATGATAGAGATCTTAAGCCTGTGTTGAAAGAGTGAATGCATGTCGATGATAGAAGACGGCAGCATCATTTGAGAATTAGGCTTAGGGACAGGACACTTGGGCCACTATTGGAAGATTAAATACAATGGACATAGTGAAAACACAAGAAGGATTGGATTAACACATATTGCCTGGCTGTGTGGAATGAAATAGTAAGTGCTACCATCTATTAGGAGCTGACTATGGGCCTGGTGTGAGTGATACCTTTCCATACATTATTATTTTTTTTCAAGGTATTTATTCATTCATTCATTCATTCATTCATTCATTTATTTATTTATACAAGCACTGGGCACAGTCAGAAGCGCGGGAGGGTGAGAGAATTCACCAGAGCCAGAGTGGGGAGCAGAGCAGGCAGAAGGACCGAAGTACACTGCTGAGGGGAGCAGCGGGTGGCAGGAGAGGTCTGCGCGCCATGTGGGACCCTCCTCTGGTGGCCGGGGAGCAGCCGGGGATCGAACCAGTGCTGCAGAGGCTGCGGGCAGCTTCGCAACCCAGCACTCAACGGCTGCACCACCAGGAGGCCCTCCATACATTATTTTTCATTGTTCCTACAATCCCAAGAAGATGAAGAAACTGAAGCTTAAAGAGATTTAATAACTCAATGTGTAAATGACAGGTCCAGCAGTAATACTTCCATGTCTTTCTGCTTCTCGGTACTTTGTAAAACTTTCAAAATTGACTCAAATCTAGCACAAAGAGTACAGTCAAGATAAAGTATGGTTGAACTTATAGCATAAGTCATTACTCATATTTGACTGAATTCATGCCAACAGTAGGTAAATATGCTTTAGCTTTTTCTATCAAGGACAAAATAAAACATGTCAACCACATCCTTCCCTGCTTATGACTGCCCTGCTCTGGACACTTCTCTAACAGGCTTCTTCTGAGAGTTGTAACCTTTCTGCCTCCATTCTATCATTTCCTACAGGCCTGTGTATTCTCCTGCACCACTGTCCAACAGAGCTTTCCAGAAGGTCATCAGCGGCTACTTAGACTCTGAGTCCAAAGCAGCTCACCTCCTTGACCTCTGAGTGGCATGCAGAACTGTTGGCAGTTCCCTTTCCGTGATGTGAACTTTTCTTTTGGCTTCAGGAATTTTGCAAACTCTTGTTTTCCTTCCTTCTAAGTTGGCTGCTGCTTTGCTGTTTTATCTCTCTTTATCTTGCCTTTAAAAGTCAAAGTTCTCAAAGTCGAGTCCTGGGAGGTTTTCTAACATCATTTTTTTACTTTTTCCCTAAGCAACTGTGCCCATGATCTCAGTTACACTCTAATGTGACTCCCAAATTTCTCTCTAGCTCAGCTCTTTATTCTGAACTCCAGATCCATATCTCCAACTATTTATTGCATATCTTGCTGTGACTCAATATGTTCAAGACTGAAATCTCTGCTGTATTATACCTGCCTCTTCCACCTCCCCAAACTCCCATGTCCCTTATCTCAGGAAATAGCACAATTGCCCTACTGCATTACTTTCTGTACCAAGTTAACCAATAAAGTTTCTTGATTTTATTTCTTAACTATCTCTCAGATCAATGGATTTTAAGTTCCTTGTGGAGATGAATCTCTCTTGCTCACAGCAGTAGCTCTGTACATCACAGGGTGCCTAGCAAAGAGAGAATGCTCAATATTTGTGGACTCAATAACAAATGAATAAATGATGCAATTTATTCACTGCTGTCCTGCCAATACAAGCTACAAGCTGTCATCATTTCTCAGCTCGACTGCCCATCTCAAAGGACTGCTGGCAGGATTAAATCTATATTAATCCATGTAAACTGCTTGACAGCGTCTGGCACATTATAAGGCCTCAAAACTGCTAGCTGTTATCAGCAATGGTCATAGCAGCAGTAGTATGCATAATAAGGGACATGAGTAAATGTGTTGTCATTGATGCCAAGACATAAATGAATCAATTAGATTTTATAGCAAATACTTCCATGCAAATCAGGCAGAACAAAAAAAAAAAGTATAGGAAAATTATGGGACTATATTACAAAGTGACATTTCTCTTTTTAGTGACAAGTGTCCTAAAAATAAGACATGGTAAGGTATTATTTTAGATAGGGCATAGAGGAGTTGAAAATCTTTTTTTTAAGTAGAATATAAAGAAAATTGATGAATTTTCCCAAAGCACACCTGTATAAACTAGCATCAGATCTAACAAACAGATCAGCATTCCAAAAAACCACCCTCCTGCGCCCCTCAGTAGTGCCCAAAAAGGTAACTGTACCCTGCATCCTGTGTGCTGGCCCTTTGCATGTCCATTTCTGTAAGTTGCCTGGTCTCCACGTTTGTCCATTTCTCCTTGGTTGTGTCATTTCCTACAAGTATTCTTTTTTTTTTAAAGAATTTATTTATTTATTTATTTATTTATTTATTTATTTATTTATTTATTTATTTATTATTTGATACAAGCACTGGGCACAGTCAGAAGTGCGGGAGGGTGAAAGAATTCACCAGAGCCAGAGCAGAGAGCAGAACAGGCAGACTGACGAAGTACACTGCTGAGGGGAGCAGCGGGCGGCAGGAAGGGTCTGTGCGCCATGTGGGACCCTCCTCCGGTGACTGGGGAGCAGCCGGGGATCGAACCAGCGCTGCAGAGGCTGCGGGCAGCTTCGCAACCCAGTGCTCAGCCACTGCACCACCGGGGAGGCCCTCCTACAAGTATTCTTAATGTGGTTATTTTTTGAAGTTATCAATGCAAGTCAGCAACAAGAAAGACCTGTTTCTGTAACCCATTCCTCATTATGTATTTTTTCTGTTGAGTTAAAATGTGGAGAACAACACAGAAAAATATGAATATGCAGGAAATGCAGACTTGCAGCTGGAGGTGAGGGTTCTGGCTTTGACTGTTGCTTGAAGAGCTTTGTTGTCTTGGATAACGCTCTGAGTTTTGTTTCTCCTCCACAAGTTGAGATTTCTGTCCTCTAGAGTTTAAGATCCCTTCCTATGCTCATGTATAATAGTCTGCAATTAGGAATTCATTCATCGTTTCTCTCTGCTTAACTGGACCCTGAGCTGCCCAACCCATCAGATGACTACCCACCTGCATTTCTCCCAGACGTGCATTCATCTGACTAGCTCAAATGTCACTTAGTCCAGAGACCATCTTTCCCTGTGGGTGTGTGACCCTTTCTCTTAAACTTGAGATAACAGTAGTAAATACGGTCAATACTGTGATTTTGGCTAATATTTATAGAGTTTGATCATTAGTTTTCCAGGCACTGTGCCAGAGATTAGATGTGCACTGGCTCCTTGCAACAGTTCTATGAGAAAGGCACTATTAGGAGTCCCATTTTACAGATGGGAATACTGAGATATATGGAGGTCTCAGTACTCATCTGCTCAGGCACTCAAAGTCCGTGCAGCCTGGCTCCGCCAGCACCATGTCTACACAGTATTTGCCAAGCTAAACAGAGCCCTTTCTATGATCTTATCTTGTTAACTTTTAGCATAATTAGCAGCACCTCATTAACAAAGCCACCCTGGGACTCCTTTTCATTGTGTTAGTGCTGCTGAGCCTAAAAGACCTTATTCTCTTTTGTTGGGAGGGCTCATTTATGTGCTTGACCTAGACTGAAAATTGATTATGCAAAAGGTTTAAAGATAAGGTTAGGTTCACCTCACTCCCAAGCAGGAAAATGCAGATGACATAAATTATGGCATATAATTTTCTACTCAAGGTTGGCAAAATGAAGTATGGATAATATTCACTAGGGGTGACAGAGTGGTGAAACAGGGAGCACCACAGGCTCTGTCACTCAGAGTAAGCAAGCAGGGCAGTGTCTGAGGGCAAAGTGACAGCAACAAGATTTCAATTGTACGGCTTAGCTCAGTTTAGCTCAGTTAATTTCTTTTTGGGGAATATATCCTACAGAAGTATGTAGAAACACACACATATGTTTGTGTGTGTGTATGTGTGTGTGTGTATAACATGCACCTCCGCACATCTGTGTTTATATGTGTATATGTCTGTACACTTGTAAGAGTAAAGAAATAGGGGTGCTCTAAACTCTAGCAGTGGGGAAAAATGAAATAATCTTTGGATACTATGGAATTTGGATATTATGCAATATTATAAAAGAATTAGGTATATCTATACATCCCGACATGGAATGGGTTCCACAACATAGTCTTAAGAAAAGGATGTTGCACACAGAACTATGGTGGTGATGCATGGGTGAATGGATGGTAGGAATTTTATGGGGACTACTCTTGAGAGGATAAAGCACGCATTGTACAAAAATAATTATGTAAAGTATATATAAATAAAATAAATTTTAAAAAAAGAAAAGAAAGTTGTAGGTCAAAAGATATAGCGAGTCTACTTATAAGTTTAAAATAATCCAACACTGTTGCATGCATTTATTTTGATATATAATTGGTGTGTATTGGGGTGTGTGTGTGTGTGTGTTCATGTATATTTTTAGAAAAAAGTGATCTGCAGGACATATACCATTTAATGATTTCTTTGTAGAAAGGGAAGGGAATGGCTTTGGCATAGAGGTTAAAGGAGAATTTCACATTTCACTCTATATGTATTTGTTGTTCTTACCGATTTTATGTCATGTATTACTTTAGTAATTAAAAAAAAAGGAAGAAAAATAGAAAGGACCAGAAGCTGTAGAAAATTGATTTTAGTAGAAACCAGACTAGCTCCTCATATTAATGACTCATATAAACAGTAAATCAGATTAAAGCTGAAACCACAGCTCAACTTCTGTCTTCGCCATTCTGGAAGGAGACCATCTTTTAGGAAGTCAGATCCCTCAGGAATGAGTGCACAGTGTTCTTTAGCCCATGAACATGCCCGAGAATTATACAGAGCATAACTCTTCCTGGACTGCTGCAATAAAAGAAATAGCCTGCATTGTAATAGCGATTGCCCTAAAAGTCTGTATAATTTATATAACACTATAAGCATTTTTTGTCAATAACACACTGCACGAATGACTTTAATCTATGAGGCAAAGACATTTTCATCGGTAGTGAGCCACTTGAGGGCTTTATCATGCACTTAAGTCAAAATATACAGCCCTGACGCCCTATCCATGATTCACACCATAGACTCTCCCTCCAAAGACCAATTTTATCCTCAGTTTAGTGGCCTGTACCTCTGGAGCGGCAGCTTCTGCTCATCATTTCAAGTGCCCTTCAGCTTTAATGGAATAAACTCAATGAGTGATGCCACTGAACTTTGCCGCCTTTCGAGTTTAATGGGCTCTCTCACCACACCCAGAGCAGAGCCAAAGGGGTTTCTCCATTTGTTGGAGGTGGCTGATTCCTCATTTTCCTCTTGATCTATTTTTGTGTGCTGGTCTGTTTTATTTTGCCTTCTGTATACATTTGCATCAAGGGATTTGTTCCTAATAATCCACCTTTTGGACAACCAATCTCTTTTGCCAATGATGACAAGTTTTGGTTTACATTTTACATGTATCACCTTTAGGTATGTCTCAGCAAAATATAAAATGATCGCCATTTCAAAGAGAGAAACAGACTCGGGTATACAAGGAGAGGCCTTGAGCCACGACTCAGGGGTGTTTGAGCTGGCTTGAAGGAGGCCTGCTGGCTGGATGCGGGGAGAAGCTCACCAGATTCTTTGTAGATCAGGGTCCAGTTCGCATGAGAGAAACTGCTGAGGGGTGGAGAGCGTGGGGTGGGCATGGGCAGTGATGCAGGCGCACAGAGATTTGGATTCCCTCCAGGTCAAAGGAAAGAAGAAAGGGAATTCCTACTCAAGTTCGAAAGGCCAGTGACCAGGCTGCCAAGGGGCTGAAGTGGGGGAGGGGTCCAGAAGAATGAGAACTGCTACCCCCAAATCCTGAGGAAAAAGGCAGACTTACCACCAGTAGCTCAGGGCTGGCCAGTCAGCACCCCACAGCCTCCAGTCTGTCCCTCTAGGCTCTGATGTCAGGCTACCCAGTTTTGTTTAGACTCCTCACCATGGTTCCCACCAGGAACTAGGAGCTCTGCACTTTCTCTGCAAACATGATCTTTGAGGTGGCAGTCTGGGTGAAGCAGCGGGTCACTGTGAGTACAGGTGACATACCTTCTGCTAGGACAATCCTGACAGGAGGGAAGAGTCTGACATTTTAGCTTGGGGGTTCTTTCTCCTTTCCTTTCCTAGGGAATGTGTTGGGGGCAGCAATTTGTTGCCTGCAATGCGGTTTGAAGGAGAGAGTTCAAAGCAGGTATCAGTGTGCCCAGAGTTTATTCTTGGCATTCACTCATTCATTCAACATATATTTTTTGAGTACCTATGATATATAGGCACTAGGCTCTGGGTTATAAGGTGAGCAAAAGAAAGACGATCAAGACTGATCATTATGGGCCTCCCTGGTGGCGCAGGTGGTTGAACGCAGCACTTTGAAGCTGTCCGCAGCCTCTACAGTGCCGGTTCAATCCCCGTCGGCCTGGGAGCAACCCTAACGGTGCGGCAGACCTCTCCTGTCTCGCCCGCTGCTCCCCTCAGCAGTGTATTTCAGTCAGTCTGCCTGTTCTGCTCCCGGCTCTGTCTCTGGTGAATCCTCTCACCCTCTCGCACATCTGGCCTGTACCCCAATTCTTGTATAAATAAAATTAAATATTAAAAAAAAAGACTGATCATTACTCCTCAAGTAAACAAATTATCATGTGTGATGAAGGAACAATGAACACTTGCCAGAGCGGGGTCAGAGGAGGGAATCCCTAGTCTGAGACTTCCCTAGAAAGTAAAGAACTTTGTAAGTATTAACTAGAGGATTGGGGAAGGGACTATTCTCGACAGAAGGAATCACAGGGCAAAGATCCTGAAAGATCCAGGTCAGGGCCAGCTATGTTGTTATTTTTGAACAAAGGAAACTTCAACTGACCAACAATATTGTTCATTAAAGCATTCTTTGCAAACAGGCACCACAAACTACCCAGCCTCTGCTGATCTTTAGATAAAGGAGAGTTCAAATAAGTACAGTGGAGCCATTTTAACCCATCACTTTTTTCTCCCTTCCTTTGATGTCTATTATTGAAAGTTTCCACATCGCGAACACTTCTTATAGACCAGGCACTGTGTTAAATACTTTCCATGTGTTATTTCATCTAATCCTTTCTGATCCTAGATGGCTGTTTATTAGGACTGCTGGCAGAGAGTCCAGTTCCGTCCCTTCCTAGGGACAGGATTGATGTGATAGTATGATGCTTCCCACCTCCTTGAAGTTAGGTGAGGTCATGTAATGAGCCTTAGTCAATCAAACCTGAGTGAAAGTAGATCAGTTTCATGAAAATGCACTTACTTGTGATGCTTAAGTTCAAACTTTCATTTATTCCTGTGGTTCCAGTGATGAAAGTATGTTTCCAGATCAGTGATTCTCAACTGGGAGTAATTCTGTGCCCCAGGGAACATTCACAAATGTCTGTATAGTTTTGGTTATTATAATGAGAGGGGGGGGGATGCTATTGGAATCTAGTGGGTAGAGGCCAGAGACACTGCCAAATATCTTCCAATGCAGAGGACAGCCCCCCACAACAAAGAAATACTCATCCCCAAAGTCAATGATGCCGAAGTGGAGAAACCTTGTTCTAGGTGGAGCCTCCACTAGCCTGTGATTCTGAATCATGGTGAGAAGCACATCCGCTCTCCTAGTGGGCACTGAATGTGAGCTTGAGTGAAAAAACAAGCCGTTGCTGTATAAAGTCCCAATAAATGCAAGAGGTTTGTTACTCTAGCCTAAGTGCCTGACTCTAGTATCCACCCTGACCAATATCATGTGAGATATAATGCCTAGTCCCATTTTGTAAATCAGGAATTCCAGAGACTCAGAGATGCCAAGCAAGTTGCCTGAGGCCACACAGCTAAGTAAAGCTAGTTCAAATCATTTGGACTCCGAAGCTTATATATTGACCATTCTATGAATGATTAACCAAATGTTAGCAATAAAGGATTCTGTTCACAGACCCTAAGGGGATTGGGGGCTTTACCAAGAGTTCCCCCTAAGGGAAGAAGGTGGCCTACAAAATTGCTCCTATTTGTCTCATAGCTGTTTGTTGAAGGAATTGAGAAAGATGTTGAGAAACAGGTTCAGCTTGTAAAGGAGATAATATCTCAAAATATTAATATTTTTCTTTTGTCCCCATACTTCCTGCTGTATACATGAACTTTTGTCTAGAACCTTGTATATTCTCATTACTTACAGAAAGGCACTATTTATTTGCTGGGACTCTAGAGTTTGGGTTCAAATGCCAGTTCCACCCAGGTTATTATTATTATTTTTTTAAAGATTTATTTATTTATTTATACAAGCACTGGGCACAGTCAGAAGCGCGGGAGGGTGAGAGAATTCACCAGAGCCAGAGCGGGGAGCAGAGCAGGCAGAAGGACCGAAGTACACTGCTGAGGGGAGCAGCGGGCGGCAGGAGAGGTCTGTGCGCCATGTGGGATCCTCCTCCAGTGGCCGGAGAGCAGCCGGGGATTGAACCAGCGCTGTAGAGGGTGCGGGCAGCTTCGCAACCCAGTGCTCAACCGCTGCACCACCAGGGAGGCCCCACCCAGGTTATTATTTACTTAGTTGATCCACAACTCAGTTCCCTCATTTGTAAAATCAGATGAAGCTGTGATACTACTAGTCTCATCGGGTTGTCATGGGGATTTAACCATCTAATATTTGCAGTGGTTGGCACATAGTAAGCATGATATCAGCTTTGATTAAACAAATTAAGTGTTTGGCGAAAGATTGGACTGATAAAAGAAGACTAAAGACGCCATGTAGGACAACTCACTGTTGTAAGCCTGTAATCAAAGAGCTATGGGAACACAACTGCCATCAATTTTTTTGAGGGTTGGTAGGAAAGCAGAGGAAGCAATTCAAAGGAGCCACTACTTAGGCCAAGTCTTAGGAGAAGAGCAGGATTTTCCAGGCGGGCACAGGGGTGGGGACACATGTGAGCCTTCCAGAAGTTCTATGCAGGTGCAGTGCAATGGCACCTTTGGGTGACATGGAATAATTACCTTGCTTAGAGGTGTAATAAGAGATAGCACTAGTAAGCTTGTTGGGGAACTGATAAAGAATTTTGACTGGGCGCGGCAGACCTCTCCTGTCTCACCCTCTGCTCCCCTCAGCAGTGTCTTTTGTCCTTCTGCCTGTTCTGCTCCCCGCTCTGGCTCTGGTGAATTCTCTCACCCTCCTGTGCCTCTGGCCTGTACCCCAGTGCTTGTATAAATAAATAAATCATTAAAAAAATAAAAATTAAAAATTAAAAGAAAATAAAAGAAAGAATTTTGACTGCCATTTAGAAATTTCCAGACAAGCTCCTTCAAGGCAGCCCCTTAAAAACAGAGAAAATAGAGCCAGGTTCTGAAGCTTGGGAGCATGGAAGCAGGCAATGAATAGTTGCTCCTAGTTCACTGCAGTAACACCTTACATGACCTGCCTTGCAGCATTCCTTGTTGTAACTCTTCAGGGGCCAATGAGAATCTTTTTTAAAATGGTAGCTATTTCCCTTCTTTGGGGAACATTGATAGAGCTATTCCAACATGAGCTGGGACCAGTAAGCTGGTGGGAAGAATCCCCAGTCTCCATCTAGTCCTTAAGCCCTTGGGTATCCAGGTTCCACCACGTAACTGTGGCCCATCACTGGGACACAGTCTCCATGCTCCGTGTTCCCAGCATAGCCAGCGCCCAGGCTCCAGGTCCTTTCAGCAGCTCAGATGCCCTCTGCCAAGGCTTGTGAGGTGGGAAGTGACCCACACCTCTCAAATTTGATTCAGAAATGAGGTACTTGATCCTTGACATTGAAGAAAAGGAGAACTTTGCTCCTGGATTTAATTTTGGTTATTTTCTTTGGAGCAGGGCCTGGGGCCCATGCAAAATCAAAGTTTCATGTGATGCTCTTGGGGACAACCCAAGAGTGAAATGGTATTTCAACTGTAAAAAAATCTCTCAGTTTCATGTCTCTCCAGTGGATTCCTGGGAAACTGCCCACTGTTTCAGCTACCTACGCAGGGCCCCAATAATAATCATTGTTCAACATAACCAACATCATTTAATACACACCCAAGTGTTCTCCCTTGAATTTTCTATTTACTCCTCACCAAAATCCAGAGAGAGGAGTTGGTAGCACTGGATGGCCTTCAAAATGCAGTTTTTGAGGAAAAGCAAATATTATTAAGCCTAAGTGAGAAGGTGAGGATTGAGGTACAGAAAAGGGAATTACTTGCCAACATCCTATGATTAAATTATGATAGTTCTGGAATCAGTAATTGGAATTAAATTTTTTAGCATTCAAGCTGTTAAAAAATAAATAAATAAACCCACTGATTAATGTTGTGCTATCATTATCTAGCAGTTAAATCAATCCACGGTCTTAGTGTTTGAGAGCTACGTGGGATCACTCGGGTTCTAAGTCAGTTAGAGGTGAGGGCTGCTGAGGTCTGGTGCTTATCTTTGTACTCAAATTACATCAAGTGCATGTCAGCTCACACATCACATTGGCTAAATTGTTCTCGCTTCATGTGATTTTCACAAATCTGGAAAAGGTCAGGGCTGGCATAATCAGCTGCAATTTTACAAAGGGGTGATATTGACTGGTAGAAGCAGGTTAGTGGAAGCACAGGTATTAGAATTGGAATCTAGTTGGGATCCTGAGCAAGGTAACAGAGGTCATCTGGAAAACTGGGATAATGTTAATTTCCTCGCAGTATTGCTGAGAGGCTGGACTATGACAATATACATTATAAGTTCTTCCCTCACTCTGTGGGTGACAGGTATTAATATTATTATCATCAGAGTCCAGAGCAAGGTTTTTCAACCTCAGCACTACTGACTTTTTGGGCCACTTCATTCTTCACTGTAGGGGGCTGTCCTGTGCACTGTAGGATGTTGGGAGCTTCACTGGGTGCCCATAGTATACCTTCTCCTGCAGTTATGACCATCAGAAATGTCTTTAGAAATTGCCAAATGTCTCCTGATGAGTAAAAATTCATACATGGTTGGGCATCATACACTGGCCTAGAAGGGTCCTGACTAACTAGCTGAAAGCAGGAGAAAATAGGCCTCAAGGAAAAAAGGTGGAAAGACAGGAAGAAAGGACAGAGGAGAGGGTAAGGGAGGCAGGGGAGGAGAGGGCAGGGATGCAAAGGTGGCTCTGGAGTATTCCATGGGGCTGCATGTCTCCCAGGTGCCATGCAGTGTTCTGGGGCAGCTGACAGACTCCTAGGGTCAAGGAGACATCCTTTAGCATACTCCTTGTGCTTAGCTCTCTTCTCTCCGAACTCCCTCGCTCGCTCACACAGATTTTATTCCACATAGAACGGCTCATTCATCTTTCCCTCCAGATTCACACACTGACTGTGTCTCTGTGGTCTGGCATGGCTCCATGTTTTGGGCTCTCAACAAAGCCCTGACCTTTTAAAAAATTCTCTCTCCTTGATACTGTCTCACCAATTCCCTGCTCAGGCAAAGTTGTCTCTTTTTTTCTGTCTGCCCAGGACATTCTCTACCTTTACACTATTTATCACACTCCCGTAAAGTCAGCTCTTTTCCTCCTCTGCTAGATGATGGGTTCCTTGGGAGAAGGGCCATCTCTCATTCACCTTGGAGCCTTAGGACCTAGCCCAGCTTTTGGCTAGACAAAGGAGGCCTTTGCTAGTTCCTTCTCCATTGAGGGATTGAGTTTAACAATGTAGAATCCTGTGATCCTTCTCTAGTCTTGGGGTAAGTGGGTCCCACAGATGCCACCGGGGAACAATTTACAACACCCTTCCCTCCTACTGACACCCCATCCACAAACATAATTGGCACCTAGTGAAATAGGAACATGTGTGTATTGCCAAGAAGCAGGGCAGAATGATATGCTCTGCCCAGGGGTACCCAGCACAGGATGCTTGTCGGCTCTTTGTCTCGGATTTGTCATGGAAACCACCTGAACCTCCAGGACTATCATGGCCACTGGGACAGGGACCAGAAGAATTGTTAGTTTTCAGCCTCCAGCCTCTCCCTCTCTGATGCTTCAGGAGAACACACCCATTTATTCTGAGAAGTGCACTGAACTCCAGGAAAGCTCCTGGGTTCCAGTTGTGCTAATGACTTTGTGATCTTATGCAAACTAGTTCCCTCCTTGGGTCTCAGTGTCCTTATCTATGAATGAAGAGCTTGTTTCCTGTTTTGTGAATGGGGACCTGAGAACCATCAAGGGTCTCAAAGCCATTAGAGCAGAAGCAATATAATGCAGCATAGTTTCTTCAACAAATAGTGCTGAAACTACTACACAGCTACACATGAAAAAAAAAAAATCTAGTCACACACCTTAGGCTGTTCTCTAAAATTAACTCTAAATGCATCACAGACCTAAAAGTAATGCTCAAAACTAAAATTCTTGGAGGACAAACAGGGGAAAAATCTAGATGACCTTGGGTAAGGTGATGACTTCTGGATAAAACACCAAAGACATAATCCATAAAAGAATTGATAAACTGGACTTCATTAAAATCAAGAATTTCTGCTCTATGAAAGACTCTGTCAGGAGAATGAAACAACAAGCTGCAGAGTGGGAGAAAATAGGATACTTAATCAAGAAAACAGCCCAATTTAAAAAATGGGCAACAGACCTTTATACATCTCAGCAAAGAGACACAGCTGGTGAATAAGCATATAAGATGTTCCACATCCTATGTCATTGAGGAATGCAAATGAAAACAACAGTGAGATAGAACTGTTATAGGGCAGGGAGAGGGGCCCCCCAGACCCCGCAAACCTGCCTGCCCTAAATAAGTTCTGCCATCTGCTGCATCAACACAAAACATATAAGACTTTAATGGAAAGGAACTGTAATACAATTAGTAAACAATACAGGGAAGGCAAAGAATAAAGTTTCTAAATCAAGCACCCAAAGTTACCCATCCCCTTGTGGGTAAAAGTCCACCCAAACAGAATTGGCCCAGAGCAAGGCCCCAAAGCCTGCCCTAAGTCTAAAGCTCCTTTTGTTAGGGGGAAAGGATGTTCTAAGCTAATCCCATACAGGCTTTGTGGACTCCACCCCCACTCCAGACCAAAGCCATCAAGACATTGGGAAAGACAAATCCTGTCACCACCAAAGGGAAGGTGGCTGGGACCTGAGGGTGGAGTTAAGCAGCCAGGTTGGGTATAAAAACCAAACACGAGGGCCTTGGGGTCTCTCGCTCTGTCACTCGCCTCCTGGCTTCACGGCTCCTGGCTTGTGGCCAGCTCTCAGAGTGCCATTTGGGATTCCAGATCGGCGGATTGGGTAGGACGCATTTAAAACTTTGTCTCCCACTTTTTTTCCCTGAGTTGCACATTTTCTCATTTTTTCTTTCCTTGTAAATAAACCTTTTATTAACCTTTCATGTGTGCCTGCAGTAAAGCATTGATAATTCCTTTTAAGCGTGAGGGTGAGGACCCACGGTCAGGCACCCCATTTTGTTTTTTTTTTTTTTTATTAGATAATAAATTTTATTGTTATATTCCCCATACAATTGCAGCGCCCCCATTCTGACCCCAATCCCTCCCCTCCCGCCCCTGCCCCCCTAAAAGTGTCTCTGGTTCATAGTTTTTTGTTGATTTTGATTTTCACTTTCTTATAGTTATTCATTTTCCTGGTCCCTTATTTAAGTTTTCTAGATTCCTGCTATGAGTGAGACCATCCGGTATTTTTCTTTTTCTTTTTGGCTTATTTCGCTGAGCATGATCCCTTCCAGCGCCATCCATGTTGCTGCAAATTGCATGTGTTTATCTTTTTTGAATGCTGAGTAATATTCCATGGTGTATATGTACCACATCTTCTTGATCCAGTCATCTATTTTTGGGCATTTGGGTTGTTTCCAAAGCTTAGCTATTGTAAACAGTGCTGCTATAAACATAGGGGTCAGGCACCCCATTTTGTATCGGGCTGCCCTATAACAGTTTGGCACCCAGCATGGTTTCCAAGTTATACCCACGGTTGACCAGCCCAAAGTCACATTCCTTGCGTTGGTCACCATAAGCGCACTAGTTCAGCAGGACTCGCAGTGGTAATATTTGTCTCAAGTCCAGCACCCTGTTTTGTATCGGGGCTGCCCTATAACACTTTCAATGTGGACCCACAGAAAAGGATCAGAAACAACCAGACAAGTCTGGGAGGAAGAGTAAAAGATAAAAACCGCCATTGTTAACCTCTGCATGGTCTCTCACCCACATCTGTGTCACCCAGTCCATGACCAAAAGGCAAGCGCAGTTTCTTCATGCATCTCTGTGTTCCATGTACCTCCTCCAGGGCTCCTCTGGCTCCATCCTTCCTTCCTCCTTCCTTCCTCCATCCCTTCTCCAGCTTCTTCTCCTCTCTTTGCTCAGCTCTACCCTCCTTTGAGTGGGGCAGGAAACCTGGAACCTATACCCCTCCTGGGGACCACCCTGCTACAGAACTACACACCTTTTAGAATGGCCACCTTCTAGAACAGTGACAGCAAAACCAAGGGAGAATGTGGAGCAATGGAAACTCTCTTTCATTGTTAAGAGAATGCAAAATAGTACAGTCACTTTGGAAGACAATGAGGCAGTTTCTTAAAAAACAAAACAAATATCCACTCTTACTGTATATATGATCCAGCAATTATACTGCTTAGTATTGACCTAAATGGGCTAAAAATACATCCATGTGAAAACCTGCATGCAGATGTTTACAACAGCTTTCTTTATAATTTCCAAAATTTGGGAGCAATTAAAAAGTCTTTCTGTAAGTGAATGGATGGAGTAATTGTGGTACATTCAGACAATGAAACAGTCAACTCTCAAAAGAAATGAACTGCTGAGTTCTAACAAGACACTGAGGAATCTTGAATTCATGTTCAATTTAATTTGACCTGCACAATCAAGTGTCAGCTCTGTTCCAACCCCTGTGTTCCAGGCTGATGACATGGAAATGAAATAAACAGCGAAAGGAACCTACAGGAAAGTGAAAGGAACCTATTAGGAAAGGGTTATAGACTATATGATTCCAATAATATGACATCCCCGAAATCCAAAAGGGGAAAACCATGCAGACTGTAAACAGATCAGTGTTTCCAGGAATGGGGAAAGGGGTGAAAAGTGGAAGACAGGAATTTTAGGGCAGTGAAACTGATAGAGGAAAGAATAGAAAACCTAAAAGAGACATCACAAGACTAGAGTCTGACACACACAAGGAGGTGGGGGTAGAAGAGATGAGCATAGCCATTGACACAGCTATGGAAACCAAGATCCTTAGGCGCAGAGGACACAGATGCAGAAACTAGTATCCTAGGCGTGGCCTAGATTACAAAGCAAAGTCCAAGCAGGTATCTGAGGGCAGGGCACATCCAAAGGTAAAGATATGGAGATTGAGCCCATTGTAGAATCTTCAGTCCCTTTCAAATTCTACACAGTTATCCAAAGTTAGCAACCAAATGACAGCTTACAAAGAGTGAGCCCTTCCCAAATAGAAGAAGACTGCATAAGTTCAGTGTCTGCACAGGCTTGGGGCAGCACTCCCTCTACCCACCTGTGACTATGCAGGTGCCTCTTTTCACCAACTCTCTCCTGCAGGGCAGCAGGTTCCTGCCTGCCCATCGTCTGTACCAGGCCTTGACTTCTCTTCACTGACCTCCCTCAGCAGAGGCCATTCTCCTCAAGGCCGCCCCCTGCAACCATGCAGGCCTCTCTCAGAAAACCTGTCCCTTTGGGGGCAGCTCTTCCTGCCCGCTTGTGTCTATGCAAGTGTCCTTTATTCCTCCTTCCCTTTCCCTAATAAACCTGCTCTTTAAATATAACTAATGTCTCTGTCCTGTGGAGAAACTCACCTGGGAAACTCGCCGTGTGTCGCTAAAAGGGGAGCTCTGGTGAAACCATTCCCAGAGTGAACTCCCAGACCCTGCACTCCAAACCCACTGATTCCAAAAACCACAACAAAACTACTCTGTACCATGCTATCATGGTGGACATATGTCATGACACATTTGTCAGCGCCTATCAAATATACAATCTCAAAAGTGAAAACTAATATAGGCTCTAGACTGGGGGTAATAGTGATGTGTGCATGTAGTGATTGACTTTAACAAACACAATGCTTACAGGGATGGCAACTTTGGTGCAAGCAATGTCCTTGGGGGCAGTGGGGTAGGGGAAATCTCCGTGACCTCTCCATAGGGCTGGGAAAGTAAAACTGCTCTAGACATAAATTCTATTTTAAAAGAGCAAAGAGAACAGAAAAGAAATGATTGCAATGACACACCCTTCTAAAGGCAAGTCTAATTTTTAAGAAATGGTGCTTTCTAGGGGTGTGTGTGTGGATGAAACCCACATCTGATGGGTTGCCATAAAGTTTATTTTTAATTTTTTTTTAAGATTTATGTATTTATGCACACAACAGCTGGGGTACAGGGCAGAGATGTGGGGGGGATGAGAAAATCCACCAGAGATAGAGTGGGGAACAGAACAGGCAGACTGACTGAAATACACTGCTAAGGGGAGCAGTGGTCGAGACAGGAGAGGTCTGCCTCGCCACCATAAAGTTTAAACAATATCCACTGACATGCTTTCTAAAACCCCTTTCCACTCTAGCCTTCTCTTTCCATGAAGGCAACGGGGCACCCTCAGAACACGAGGGCCCCCATCAGCAGGCCACACTGGTCTGCTGTGTCCACAGCCCTATTTATGATGGAGCCGCGTGGAGGTTGTCTGCAATTGTGTGCACGCCCCGAACAGTGCATTTATTTCCTCTGCCAGGAATAGCCCCTCCTCCCACCTCTGCCTCCTTGTCCCCTTTGTGTACCTGGTAAATTCCCACATATCCTTGAAAACCCAGTTCAAATATGACTTTCTCTCTGCATATTTCCCTGCAGAGCCAGGCAGAATGAGCTGCTGTTTCCTGGGTACGCCCCACAAATTTGTGCGCACTCCTGCACTAGCTCTTCTTGTTTTATTTTCGGCAGCTGTTTACACGTTTGCCTCTCCCACATTGGGAGCAGTAGCTGTTTATTTCATTTCCATATCATCAGCCTGGGACACAGGGACTGGATCAGAGCAGACACTTGATTATGTGGGTTGAATTAAATTGAATTTTCTTTTCAGCATATCCTACATCTGCTGGGCCACTCAGGAAAAAAAAAAATCACTTTCATCCCATGACCAGCTCCTGCGGTGCAACTGGCCATCGCCCTGTGGGTCATCTGCGAGCCTCTGGGTAGCACAGCTGAGGGCAAGCTGAGGAACGAGCTCCCTCCTGCTGGCTCATGCTGTTCCAGGGCTTCTGCCAGCGCGTGTTCTCTGGGGAAGCTGCTCTGTTCACTTCCCTGCAGTGCCTTTGGCTTCAACTCTTTCCAGACTTGATAGGTCTCTGCCTCTGCTGGGGCCCTGGGCCTTTGATCCCACTCAGTTCTGCTCACCACTCTGCCAGTGAAGCAGCTAAAGCATTTGGGGTGGACAATTCCATGTCAGGAGATGGCACAGCAAGAGGCAAGGCTTTTTTTCACGCCATTCCTTACCTGAATAGCCTCCTTCCCTCCTTCAGCACTGATTGCCTTTAAAAAGGCTCCTGAAATCAACATTTTCACTCATTTACAGATATCCAGATGCACACAGTCCCCAGGATCATCAACACAACACCCCATTAAAGGGCCCACGTTGTTAACAACCAAATAGCAGATGCTCATTTACATATTTTGCTGTGCAACGTTTATGTAATATTTTGTTCACAAATATACTCTTTCCCCAGAGTTTTGATTTACACCTATCTAGATCCAATTTTCTTTAAGGACTTCCGAGTTTAGGTTAGAATTTCAAAGCAGTAGAACCATTAAATCCTTGAATTTCAGATGCCATCTGCACATCCAAATACTATGGAGAGACTGAAAAGTACAGACTAGTGGGAACTCACTTCCTGAGGGCTGTTGAAATGGCTCCTAAGGGAGCCTAAGGGGACTCCATGTTTAGGGAACCGCTCTTTGGCGACACCATCAGAGAATGAGAGGCTCTAGATTCGTGAAGCTCCCAGGGGAATAAAATTTACAGATTAGGAATCTATAAACAATTGATCCATTTATGTCACATTGGACTAAAATTTAATTTATTAAATATAAGCAGATGTTAGTGCACATAATTAGCCTTTATATTTAGGATGAATAGCATCTCCACTATTAAATCCTACACCACCATTTAGTGATGTGCTCTTGTATAATTCATTGTTTGATGCTTCACTAAATGGCCCCAGAAAGTTGGCTTCTCACACCTTTTCAGTGTATTTCTTCTCAGTCTATCTTCCAGAGAACTTATGTTCACTTCCCAGGGGGCCTGCGAATAGCTGCAATAGGCTCAGGAATTCTATAAGATGTCCAGATTTAAGATCTTTGTTTTTGTGCATAATTTTGAGACTTCATTAGACTATGGAGTTTAATGCATTTATCAAGTGTTGGAGGTCGATTCTCATGGGGTACTTCTTGGTCATAAAGGCATTCTGAATTCCTAGGGACAATAAGTGACCTGTGTGAAGCCAATGATTGACATGGAACTAGAATCTTTCAAAATTATGTTCTAACCAACATAACTGCTTAGTGTTTGCAGTATTTCTCAAACTTTAGTGTGAAGGAACACTAGCTGTTTGTTAAAAATGGAGGTTTCTCAGCATCCCACCCCCCAGAGATTCTGACTTACTTGGTCCCAGGATGAGGTCTAGAATCTGTATTTTTGACTGGTGCTCCAGGTGTTTTGATGCAAGTGGCTAATTAACCAGTGCTTTACATCCCATCTCTGGTGAATGATCAGTTTTATTGTTGCAACCCAATCTTCTACTATCAATACCTAGTCACTCAGCTCAGGAGATATGCAATTCACTGCATGAATCTGACACTATCCCAGCTGAAAGTCTGTGTCTTATTTCATGAGAAATAGCCACCACACCTTTTGGCAGTTGTGGCAATGACAGTTTGCTACAAAAGATTCTAAACACTTACCCATGAGGACTGGCTCTACTCCATGAGTCACACTTTAAGTATCACCATCTCATAGCACCACATAGGGAATATTTCATTAACCTGTGAATTGCTGAGATTTCCCTCAACCTGAAAATATTAGGTATCCCAACAATAATGGGTTTGAGAGAAAAACATATCTAAAGTGTGAGTTGATGAAGAATCAAGTTTGGGGGTTTGTGATCTAGCCACGAGAGACTAGAAGAATTCATTTGTGACACTGATTCCTGTCCTATATAGTGAAGGGGGAGAAGGAAGGAAGGTATTATAATGAGAAGACTATGGATGAAGACTTCTGTATTCTTCATCCAGGAAGACCCAGAGGGAGTTCAAAACATAGCTAGTGTTAGGGGAGCCCTAACTTACAGGTTTTGGGAAATGGAATGTACTTAGGATGAGACAGAGGCTAGAACTTCAGTTGGAAAGCTGGTCTTTGTGAAAGGAAGACATATCTTAAGACTACTAATTCCTTGTTGCCATCCTGCATCCTAGGAACTCCTCTCTCGCTAGGTGAGGAGTATCAAAAAATATCGGGATTAACTTTAGAAATAGAATGTCTAGAACTACATTACAGCAGCTGTTTGCTATTACTGCTTAAACAGATCATAAAAATAATTATCAAGTGATTCATTAGATGTGTATCAGGGTAACTGATGACAATACCAAAGGATCTCTTTATGTTAAACTTAGTTACTCATGTAACACAATTGTCTGTCCATAACCTAGAGGAAACCCTGTCTCTAATCACAAGGTGTTTCCATAGGTGGTGATTATTTGATGGTGCAAAATAGGCCTCCTAATCTATTTCATCAACTATAATGATGACCAGAAAAGCTGAATAATATAGACAGCTAACCCAAGAATTCTTCCATAATCTCATTTCCTATACCTGCTGGTCTCCCAAGTCCTATTATGACTTCTTTTATAGCTTTGGTACCTGCCCCATCTTTTCAATGTTTACTGCCATTTTCTTTATTAGAGTTCCAGCTCTTTTTTTCTGAAATATTGCTATGGCCACCAAAGCAATCTCATGCTGATGCTCTTGTCTCTCTCACCTATCTCCAACCAAATGACCAAACCACTCTGTTGAATGTCCTTTGAAGTGTCCCATACAGAGTGATGACTTTCCTTGACCTGGTTGATGCTACCGGGAACCATCTTATCTTTATATTCTGCCTGGTGAGTTTTTATGCATGCTCTAAGATTTAGTTCCAATGTTGCTTCGTCTGAACTTCTCATGTTGTATGATTTGTCTAAATTTCTGGCTTCTCCTGGAGATCCATAGCCCTCTAGCCAGTGGAGATTGGGCTTAATCAAACCTCTATCCCCAGAGTATAACACCAGTAGTCACTTAATCCATACTGTTGAACACCATCAAGAAGCAGCCTGAAAAGAACTCAGAGCCAGGCTGGTGGATTGAGAAGAAGGGAAAGGCAGGAGGCTTGGAATATCACTCTTCCCAATCCAAAATCACTGTTCACCTGAGATTCTCAAAATGTGTTAAATGAAACATTGATGAAGGGATAAAGCCAGAAAATTAAGCACTTAAGTAACTTGCGATCTGATCCATCGCTCCCTTCCTGTGTTCTTTAAGTGAAAGGCTCAGTCGTGTCCTGTTTGACTAACAAGCCTCAGCATTTAAATAGAAACTGCTTTCTCCCCACTTAATCCAGTGCTCATCAGGGCTCCTGGGGTAGAAAATTGGTGCACAGAAAAATAGCATGTCACTTTTGAGTTGTGACAAGGTAAGTCTATCCATCCATTAGTGTTCCTTTTCTAAACCTCCTGGGCAAATTGCAAAATGGCAAAGAACAGCTTGGCAGGTGTGGACAGGCTGGAAGGCAGCAGCTCTCCTTCCTCTTAACCTCAGGGGATGTGAGCTTGGCACTGTTTAATATAGATGCAACTGAGAAGACATGTTGTCCTTCTCTTCCCCCATCCATCACGCAACACACACATACACACACACTTGCACTTGTGGGCGTGCATACACACACACTTGCACACATACATACCCACACACACTCCACACACCCTCTGACCTCTAGAGATTTGCTCAGAATAGCAGTAGAATAAACATATTCATTGTTACTTTTCTAATTATATAGACAGGGGTGAGGATAGAGGACTGTCATGAGATGTTAAAATATAAATTCTAATTTCAAAGCTTCTGCTGGTCTTTTCTTGCAGCTAAAGGTGAAGTCCTTCATTTATTCAATAAATATTTAAGTTTTCACTTGAGCTAGGTACTTTTCTAAGCTCTAGAGACACATCAGTTATTAAAACAGTCCCTACCCCTTTGGAGCTTAAATTATAGAGTAGGAGACAGACAAGAAATAAACAAACTGGTAAGCATATCATGTGTCAGAAAGTGGTAAATGCTGTGAAGAACAATAAAGCTGGCTGATGTCATGGAGATAAACAGGCTGTGGGGAGGGAGGGTGCACAGGAAGAGGGGCTATTTTGTATGCAGTGGCTGCAGGACATTTGAGTTCATAAATCTGAGAAGAGACTGCATTAGTTTCCTGTGACTGCTGGAACAAATTTTCCTAAACTTGGGCAGCTTCAAAGAACAGAAACTTATTCTCTCTCAACTTTGGAAGCCAGAAGTCCAGGTTTTAACAGAGCCACTCTCCTCCCCAGGCTCCAGGGAAGACACTGATCATTTCTAGCTTCTGCGGGCCAGCATTCTTTGGCTAGTGGCTGTGTCACTCTGGTCTCTGTGCCATGCTCACACGACCCAGCTTCTGTGTGTGTTCAGTTTCCTTCTGTCTCTCTCTTATAGGGATACTTGTGATACATTTAGAACCCAACCAGATCATATAAAAAAAAAAAAAAACTACACCTCTTTTTAATATCTTTAAAACCTCTTTTTGCGTAAGAGGTAACATTCACAGATTCTGGAGATTAGACCACGGATATGTCTTCTTTTGGGGGTCTGGGGAATGTCATGTCATCCATACAGAACCCAAGTAATATGAGAAAGAAAAAAGGAAAATCTGGGGAATGGTGGGTCAGGCAGAGAGGACAAGACTGCAAGGTCTCTGGGCTAGAACACTCCCATCCTTTTAAAGGAAGAGCAAGAAAACCAGTGTGGCTGCACATAGAGCATGGGGGTGAGAATATGCCAGGGTTAGGCCGAGGTGTGTGTTGTGGTGAAGATCATGGACGGGAGGAGAGCTTTAACATCGATGCTGAGCTGAGGAGGCCCTGGAAGATTCTGAGAACAAGAATAATCTAATCTGACTTGTTCATATGAGAATGCTGCTTAAACTTAAGCAACTACTGACAGACTTTTAAAAATGAATAGATGTGCCTAGAATAAGCCTTAGATGGACACAAGCTGTGTGGCACTAAAATTCTGTAGTAAGAAAGAAATGGGCATTTGGACATTGTACTCTGATGGCAGAGGAGGGAGGAGGAAGAGCAGGAGGATGGGAAGGAGACGTACAATAAGAGGAAGACAAGCTGGGATCTAAGTGGGATGTGGGTAGTTAAAGGCCTGGGGAATTTTTTGGCAGGGATAGCTCATCTTCAGTGTTAAGTTCTTCCTTCTATAATCCTCTCCCCATCCTTCCATGATACAGAACCTTCAATAAAGATCTGCTAACCAAACAAATCAACTTTATGTTCAGGTTCCTTTAGATAAAAGCACTGGTTGATCAAAGTACTTGAGACTATTGTTTGGAATCTGAACCGATGAGATGAATTCAAATCTCAGTTCCTGGGTCACCTGAAGTGGACACAGGAGAGCAGAAGAGAATGGCAGAGAAACATCCAGGACATGGGACAATAAAGTCCCAGTCATCAGTAAATCCTGCATCCCTCTCCTATCAGATGACCACACTTTTTTCTCCAACTGGCATAGAAAGAGGTGCTCCTGGTGGTGACTCTGAAAAAAGAAGAATTTGGAGCTTTTATTGACCACTTTGCCTGGGCCATGCCCCTGCCATTCATTTCCTTTCATTTAGTGATAATTGCAACCTTAGAAGTAAACTGTCATTAGTGCTACTCTACAGGCAAGGAAACTGAGGCCCAGGTAAACTCTTCAAGGTCATAGAGCTAATAAAAAGCAGGATTGGAATTTGTACCAGAGGTTTCTTTCTGTCTTTCTTTTTTTTCCTATTTATCAAAAGGGCAAAAATTAGTATTTTTAATTTTCTTATAAGGTGGCAAGTATAGTAGCATCTCTTTTTTGAGATAACCAATCATCATAGATTGGAATGTATACATTCCTATAGCTTATCATTAAATATTTTAACTTTTTTATTGAAATAACATTGGTTTAAAATATGACATGCAGATTTCAGGTGCTTAGTATTATAATTTGGCATCTGCATATACATTAGGATTATTACCAGAGTTCTGGTTTCTGTCCACCACTATACCATTAATTCCCTTTACCCAATTTATCTACCCCCTATAGTAGGCCCCCTGATTGCAAAGAGTTTGCCTTATTTCATTTACAGCACACTGAAACTCTAGGGCCTAGTTAGGAAGGTCTGGGTCCAAGACTTCTTACTTCTCTGGGCATTTAGTGACTCATGCTGGACATCGCACAGAGCAGCATTTGGAAGCCCCACTTCCAACAAGCATGGGCCAAAGGTTCACAGACCCTCTGGTGACTATCCATGCTGGCACCCTCCTCTGTACCTCATAATAGACTCAACATCCTTCCCATTCAGGGTGTAGGTTCTTCCCTCAGATGCAAAACCTGGCTTATTGCTCTCTGGCCTTGCTAGTTCTCCAAAACAACTGCCAAAAGTTAAATGTCATAAGTTATGTGATCTTATGATCTGGGTAGGATTCCTTTGAACTTGTTCTGTTGACAGCCAGTCAATGAGACTGGAAATTGTGACATTGCTCTTTAAAGACCTATTTATCCAAATGAGTTACATTCCTTATCAATATCCAGATTGGGTCGATGTTGAGGAGACCCCAGTATGTAGGATCTATATTCTCTTGCTTGCACAGTCCCTGGATCTGTGTAAAAGGGAAAGTTTCCATAAATTGTAATACAACCCACCCTCACCATCATCTAAAAATTTAGGTTGTATATTAGAACACCATTTAACCCTCACTGCTACTATTTACAGTTGCCCAGAATTCAGTTTCAATGTAGACAGTCAAATGTTGCTAGTAATGCTGGCTAGCAGTCATTGTGCGTATTTCATTCTAAACACTTCATATACACTTGCTTATTTTCTTTCCATGATAATCACGTGGAGACCCATTTAATAGGAGAGAAAACCCAAACATTAAAATACAGTCCATTCTGCTATCATGCAACACATGCTATACTACAATAATGTCAAAAATTACAATTTTGTTATGCAAAATCATGCAATAAAATCCATGGGGCTTATGAGAAAAATGTGGGTTGTGTAAGTTTGGGGATGCATTAGTTTCCTAGGGCTTCCAGCACAGAGCACAATAATTTCTGGCATTTTTTTGGCTTGTGGAAGCTTCACCCTGCTCTCTGCCTCGATGTCCACATGATTTTCTCCCTGGGTGTCTTCACATAGTCTTCCCTCTGTGCCTCTCTGTCTCTGTGTCCAAATTTCCCCTTTTTAAAGGATGCCAGCCATATTGGATTACAGTCCACCCTAATGATCTCATTTTAACTTCATTACCTTATTTACAAATAAAAGCACATTCAGAGTTACTAAAGGTTTAGGGTAATGGACATAATTCAGCCCACAGCAGTCACAACACTTGAAAACTTGGTAACACACTAACACAAAGACAGGAAACTAATAAAAACAGTAGCATTGTTTCATGCACATTAAGTGCATATAAATACTACAATGAAGATGGCACTTAGCCTTGGAAATGGAAGCTTGTGAAGGTGGAAGGAGGGTCATTTGAAGTCAGAAGGGAAGTGACAACACTTTTTGGATGGGTGTGGCTCATAATACATGCAATGGACTGAGACAGTTATTTGAAATGTGTGTGGTTTGAGTATTCCTACATGGCAGTTTTTATTCCTGGGTGCAGCTTTTGCATTCACTCAGATTTTTCTTGAGGAGGAAATTGTGTGTGAGCAATCATGAAATTTGTGTTATGTTCAAATGGTTCCCTAATATAGCGAAGCCTTTGGAACAATTTGCATGTTCAAAACAAGCATTCCAGTTGAAAGGATTACCTTGCTCAAGGTCATAGCCACCACTGAGCTGACTTTTAAGCCCCAGTAGACTGACACCACAGCCTAAATCCTTGGTCACTATCCTATTGAATTGTTGGCACTGGAAATAAATGAAGAAAAGTAAATGACTTAATATGTCATTGTGACAGGACTCATGTGGTCACACTCCCCAGGGGAGGCTGGACCCTAGGATGCTGCCATGACTCCCAGGAATGGGAATAGAATGTGATAATGCTATGTTACACAACAAAAGGGATTTTGCAACTGTGATTAAGGTTACTAATTGGCTGATTTTGAGATATTATCCAGCTAGACATAATTTAATCACTCTAATTTAAAATCAGAGAGTTTTCTCTGGTAGAGGCAGAGAAAGTCAAAGCATGAGAAGCTTCAAAGCACCTTGCCTGGCTTCAGAGCTGGAGAAGATCACACGGAAGCTGCCAATGACTCTGGCCAACAGCTAGCAAGGAGACAGGATCTTCAGTCCTACAACCACAATGAACTGAATTCTATTCATAACCTGCATCAGCCTGGAGACAAATTCTTCCCTAGACCCTCCCGACAAAATGCCATTCAGTCAAAACCTTGACATTGACCTTTTGAAGCTACAAAGAGTACCCAGTTGAGTCCACCTGGCTTCTGGCCTCCAGAACCACAGATTAAATGGGTGTTACTTTAAGCTGCTAAACTCAAGGTAATCTGTCACACAACTTGGAAAACCAACACAGGACTGTACTTTCTGTGCCTACACCAGGATGCCAACAAGAAAAGGAAACCAAAGAGAAAGGTCTTACTGGTTCCTGCACAGGAAGAGAACAGACACACTATTTCCAATTTGCATCAACCCTTTCTCCCAGTCTAGTTGGGGTACTGGTACTGAAAGGCTGCAGTATACATTATTTTTCTTTTGTAAGCAAATGCTTGATAATTTTTTTTAGTTTTCTTTTATGTATCTTGTATTAAGCTTTCAACATAAGCACTATTTGAAAATGGCATGGTTGATTGCCAGCTACGATGCCCCTTAATTTTAATCCTAGACAGTTACTTACATATTGCAGAAGGATTAGCTACCAATTACAGTGGTGAATACACTTACCTAGGAGGCCTTGGTTGGGTTCACAATCCTCTTATATAAGTGGTTTACTTTTGAAAATTAACCACATATCTTCTGGCTGCTTCAGGCTAGGTCAATCACGAGCATCTTCTTTGGTTAAAGTAATTCAAATCTGGCTGTTAGCAACATGGAGAAAGGAGCTTGCTCCCAATGTGTTTTATAAGGAAGTCAGTGCTTTGAACACAGCGTTCACGTCCCTTCAGGGAACAACATCTCTTGAAAAGTGGAAATATTTTCTCAACAAAGAAACTGCTGCTCCAGATTTGTTAAGACCGGTTCAACCATCTGTTTCCATTCCTATGTCAAATGTTGTAGGGAAAAAAATGTTGCATATTATGGGTAATTTGTGTTAAGTTAGTGAGAAGTGAAGTGTGAGTGAGTGTCTGTATGTACCTCATTCATTTAGAAGAAAAATGAGCATTTGAAAACTAAATTTTAATTGCAAGATAAACCCTATTTATTTCAATGATTTACTGCCATGTAAATTGCACAATTGTTCTCAATGACTGTGCTTTAACATATCTATGGTTTCATTTTGTTTTATGATTTTGATGAACACATTTTAATGGTGTGTGCCAGTTCTTTCGGGCACGACTGTTATCAACAAACTTCAGAGTATTTTATTTCCTTCAACCAACATTTTTTGAAGGGCTACTGCATCTAAATCTTGAACCAGCTGATTTCAGGTAGATGAGAATAAACTAACATGATGTAATATAATGTATGCCCTGAAGGTGCTCATAGTTTATAAGGGTGCCTGCCAGTGTGTCCAGAGATGGAGATCCAGAATTCCTTGTGCTCCTTGCAAAGAGCATGAATTATTAGTATAATATGTTAAAGCAAAGGAAGCATGATAACATTTTATGACAAGCCAGAAATGATTAGCGACCAGTATAGACAAGTGTTTGTGGGTACCAAAGACTTCAGAAAAGAAAAAAAAGATAAGAGAAAATCTAGGCACAAGACAAGACTACTTTAAAGTTTTTCTGTATATTTGAAAAGGGACATTTCCACTTGAGTTTATCCTAGTTTGGTGTTGCTGTTTCATTACAGGGAGGTATGTAGACACTGACTATGGTGCGTCAGAAATTCTTACACAGTGTACCTTACAGATGATGTAATATAATGTATGCCTTATACATTATATACATTATACACAGACTTCTCTCTGTCTGTGCCTTTTTCCTCCTCCAAAATTTTCAGTCTCTCCCTTGCAGCTAGGTTGGACATTGAGCTACTTACTGTCACCTGGTATGTAGCTCTCCACATTCTGGCTGATACCCTGTACAGCCTCCCATTTCAACCCCCCATATTCTCCGCTCAGCTACCCTGAGCCACACCCTACACCCACTCTCATCTATGAAATGCTCACCTCCTCAGAGCCTTTTCCCCATGGAACTTTCCTGGCAACACCACCTTATCAAAAAGCAAGCCCAACTCAAATCCATGAATCTTTCCCAAATATCCTTCCCTGTTCAACAACCAGAGTGAAGCCTCTCTTTCCCATTTTCCAGCATCACATTATTTATACTTAGCAAAGTATCTCTTGCAGCAGTGGCAGGAGATGTCATTTATTAGTCAATTTGTGCCAAGCACAGCTCTATTATCATGCATGTATTGCAATGAATGAACAGAGGCTCAGAGAGGTGCTGCTGCTAGTTTTTGTACTGATACCCTTAATAGCATTCAGGAGGAGTATGAGCCAAATACTAGGTACGGAGCTAGAACAGTCAGTCATGCACTGCAGGTCTCTGTGACTCTTTGTAGAACTCCTCTAGGATGATGTGTTTCTCCAGCTTGGGAAAGGGAGCAGACAAGTATAGACAGGATCACTACCCCTCAGTATTTCAGGGAGCCAAGGATCAGATCTGATCCTACTGCTGAGGATCAGAATGCCCCATCAGCTGGTTTAGGGAAGAAGCCCAAGAGAAGAATCTAGGTGAAGTCCCCTGAAAGCCTGATAGGGAGCTTAAATGTACTGAGAGAGGCAAGGGAACACTGAAAACGCAAACTTGGAATCTGAATCTCCTATCAGTCAAAGTCAGTATATTTTCAATCCGGGTGAATTGATTTTTAAAGCATACTTTCTTTACCTGCCAGCTTCAGCTTACCTGAAACCTTCGTGGCTCATCATTCTATATACTGACTGTGGGTTCTTCATGTTATTTTCCTTTGTATCTTCCAACAACCAAGATCAACTTGGGTCTTAGATTCAAACTCTCCAAGGAGAAGGATCTGACTGGTCCAATGTCTTTGCTCATGGTTCTAAATGCAAAAGCATTCCTCTGGGTCATCTCATAAGCTTCCTGCAACCTCGAGGCAGATGTTTTGTCGTGGCAAACCGGCTGCCCTGAAGACTTCCATTGTCATGAGCCAGAGTCCACAGTGGCCTGAGCATCTTGAATTGCTTCCTCAGTAGGGAGCTTTGAGTGGAAGCAAATGGTGTTGCTCCTTCATTTAAGACCTCTGAACATCCACAGATGGTGGACCCACAAAAGAGAACTAAGCTGCCAATTGATTGGTCACAACCCATTTGTATGACTGCCCTAAAGCTTCCATAACAAATTATCACAAACTTGGTGCCTTACAACAACAGAAACTTATTTTCTCATGGTTCTGGAAGCCAGAAGTCTGAGATCCAAGTTTTGGCGGGATATGCACCCACAGAAGCCTACCAAGCGGAACCCGTCATTGTTTTTTTTATTTTCTGGTAGTTATAGGTGTTCCTTGGCTGTGGCTGCAAAGCTCCAATCCCTGCCTCTGTCTGCACTTTACCTTCTCTGTGGAACTCTCCTTCTACCTCTATTATGTGGATTTAGGACCCACCCAGATAATCCATGTGCAAAGATTTTTTTTCCCACAAATAGGTCAATTCAAGGTTCTGGGAATTACGATGTGGGCATATCTTTTGGAAGTCAGCATTCAGCCCATGACAGGCTAAAACATAACTTCGACATATGTAGCATTAGTCTTACCCCCCTAAACAACCTGGCAGATGTTTGGAGCACAATAAATATTTGTTGCATGAATGACCAAATTAGTATCTATATTTTGCCATTTGGGAAAGTGACCAGGCCAACATCCCACATCTAGGTCATGTCAAAGCTTGAATGGAGCCCAGATATGTCCCTCAGCCTGATGTTCCTGGTACCACAGTCACCTCTTGCCTTATTATCACAACATCAAAAGTGAGGATAACTGAGGTTCAGAGGGGTTTGTCCAAAGTCATTCACTTAGCTTGTTTCAGAGCTGACTTGGGTTTAATATCTGACCTGGGTTTTCAATCTCACAGGCCAAGTAATTTCCACTCCATTCTACAACCTTGAATGCTTTCTGTCATATAGTCTGGAAGTCTCAGAAAGGAAAAAGAGATGGCATATGGTATATTTTATCAGAGTCAAAAAAGGTTGGCGATAGGATTATACTATATTTTTTCTACCCTCTCCTATAAATTCCCCAAGAACACATTGTTGCTAGATCAGGGAGGGCCAGGGCCTTGCTCAGTGGGGTAATCTCTTTGGACCCCATCAGAGACACGTAGGCAATGAGTCACCTGGGTACCTAAGGGCTTCCCCCACCTCTCAGAGTTGCCCCAAAGGTCCAAGAACAGTGTGAGAGGAAAAAAATAAATGCATCTTACAGATAAAATAAGATCTTTATTCACACAATAGCTTTCTCTACTAAACTAAAAAAAGAAAAAAGGAAAGAAGGAAGTTATACTTCCTTAGTTTCATGGGTACTGTACTTGGTTGCCACGACAACACCAACACCCTAAAATTTCTACTCATTCTCTCTGTTTCCCATTTCACCATTGACTACACAGCCCGTTGGCCTTCTGATGCCTCTCACTGGTGATGGAAACTAGGCAATGTATATCTCTGGGTGGTGACTATATAAAAAAAAATCGAGAGATTTCAACAAAAGTTAAGATTTCCAGCTTTTCTTGAAACTTCACAAATTATGACATCAGGCCTGAACTCCCACAAGGCTATGATGGATTTGAATTTCGTATCTGATGGAGAGCCAGGCTCTCCAGGCTGCCATTGTTTCCACCTTTGTCCCTCCCCTCACAGCACCTGGAATTTGAATCCTCTTCTTTGTGTCAACTGGTATCAAGTCAGTACACCCTGAGTATGTTTCCATTGCTGGCACAGGACTAGAGAATGATATTCAAGACTAGAGAAGTGCTATTCATATCCAATTACATTTTAACCTTCACAGAAGACCTCCACCAGCTAAATCCTATCTAATCGCTAATTGAGCTTGAGCCTGAATGTCAGGCTGGGTTTTCCTTCAGAGACCCACGGCTCTGAGCTTCCAAAATGCCGAAGGTTCCTGCTGCCTGGCTGCCTGCTCCTCACACTCCTGGACAGCTCCGCTTTCATACTCTGCTTAAAGTCAAATATGGGAAGCTAAAAATATCTCAGTCATCACTGACCTAGGGCTGCTGTTTTCCCAAGAGCAGATTCTCTGTCAAAAGAATAGTTCAAGAGCCAGTTAGGTTTAAGTGAAAAGCTACATGTGAAATGACTTTGAGCTTTTGTTATTTCTTTTCTTCCCTCTCTTTCTGGACAAAGAAGTGATTTTTTTAAAAAAGTCTGGTTATGGAGGAAGAATAAGAGGCAACATGAGCCATAATTCTGCTTGGATTGTAAAGCAAGGTTTGACTTAGCATGTGCAAAGGTGCCAGCGCTTGGTGGTGTCTGACACAGAGTAGGTACTCAAAACATCTTGACAGGAAGACAGGTAGTACGTATACAGGCCATTTAGTTTCTACATTTTGTTTTAATTACCTTTATTGAGTACCTACAATATACAAGGCATTTTTTGGGGTACGGTCTAGTCTCATTTATTCAGTTAATCATTTATTCATACCCTGGGTGCCTATTTTGCTTTCCTAAATTCCCGATTGCAGGTGTGATTTCAACTCTGACTGTCAGCCCATAATCATCATGCACCCAAATATTCTTCAAGAGTAAAGAGCTGCTTTTATCATTAGCAGTCATCACACTGTCATTAATATCTAACTTTGACAGAAAATGTCCTACTTCTACTTCACACGGTATAATATGGAATCTCTGCAGTCACCAAGACAGAAAATTTTCTAACAGCTTCATGGGCTACAGTGATTCACATCCTATCAAAATTGCCTAACCTGGGAGAGCTCTCTGTGACAGGTACGATACAGACTGTCCTCCTGGGGGCTGAGACCACTGAACAGTGTCCTCCAACATCCAGAGGGTAATTTACCATCAGTCAGTCACTATGGTGTTTCATCAGATCTTGATTAAGTCAGTTCACCTCCTAAGAGCATAATACTTAGCCTATGAAAGGCACTCTGTGAACTTCTGATGAATGAATGAATGAATGAATGAATGAAGAGAGTACTACTGACTTTACAAGCAGCATGGAGACCTGAAGATTATTGTGTTTCTGTCCTAACCATGAAATCGATCTCCTTTCCAGCAGCAAATGGCTTTCCTTCACTGACCTAAATGCACAGCATCTATGTTTCGATTTTATACAAATGAATTTGGAATTGTGCATATCTCAGTGCCTCCCATTCCCTGTAGCAGGGAGTTGAGAGAAAATGCAGTGGTTTTCCTTTGCCCTCTGTTCAACAAATCTTCCAGACAAAATCTGGTCAAGCAAGAGGGAAAAACTTTGCTGTTGTTCTATTAGGAATGGAGAAAACCTGGGCATGTTGCAAAAGCATTTTATTTTTCAGGTGAGAACTCTGAACATCAAGCGAGGGCCTTCCTATTTTCTTTCCCAGATACAAATCTCCAATCAATTCTCAGGTCCCTCCTCATGCCGAAGGGGGCTGTGAACTTGGAGGAGGCAGCTAGTTCCCTTTGGTGCGTGGCAGCGCCTGGGGAGTGCCTGAGCTGTGAACAGCCATAACAGGACACTTTGAGCTCATGGGCATGCTTGTGTGTGTCTTGTTATTTGAGAGAGAAATGCGTAGCGTGCTATAGAAGTACACTGAATTTTATGTGCATCTTTCCCAAACCCACATACTGTCTCTGTGAATATATAACCCACGCCCCACCACACACACACACACACACACACACACACACGAGGGGCAATGTAGCATAATAGTCAAGGTCATGCATTCTGGAGTCAATCAATGGAAGTGTATTTAACCTCTCTGGGCCTCAGCTGCCCACTTGGGAATTGGGGGGTGGAGGCAATAGTACCAATCATAGGGGTATTGGGAGAATTTAGTGGGTGGCTTAATGTAAAGATCTGAGAATGGAGAAATGGAAACTAGGAAAGATTTAGCTCTTTGCTCATGCCACTCAACAAATATCCCAGACAAGTTGGCCTTTTGTTCATATAGATGTAGCACATTCCTTTTTTCTTTTAAAAATGGTTCAGTTTGGTGTCAGCTCTGGGATCGAGGGCAAGGGCCTCAATCTCTCTGACATTGAGCTAACTCAATGACAAAACCAGGTGAAGGATGTCTCTTGGTATGGTTGTTTGAGTAAGGAAATGAGATAATGCTTGTAGAACCCACTTAGTGCAGGCACAAAAGCGATGCCTATTGGCTAGCGAGCTGTCTATTTCCCTAAAAAAGGGGGAAAGAGTATGTTTATCTAATGGACTTGTAGTAAAAGCCACAGACTAACTTTAAAGATCTCCTTCAAGAAACGAAGCATTGGCAGCATGCATCCAGAACTGACTTTAAGGAAAATGGCGCCAGTGCATGGTGGGCCAGTGGGATGTCAGGTCTCCGGGCTAGGAACATCGTTATTCATTCTCAGTGGGTCTCTGCACATAGCTGCACAGCAGCACAAGGCTAAAATTCTCTAAAAGCAATGAAATCATCTCTAGACAAAACAGAACAGGCCTGCCATGCCCCAAGCCTCCTCTCCAGGCCCTCCACAATCCCAGGGCTGGCATTCTACATTTCATTACAAAGCTATGGCAGGCTTGGTGGAAGGATAATGTACTTGGAGCAAGAACAACTCAAGTTTCAAGCTCACCCTGCTCTCGAGGTTTTAGACTCAGCTTCTTCATGCATAAATTGGGCATACTGTCCTATAAATACAGTGATTATCACATTATACCAAGAACTGTTCTTATCACATTATAATGCTTCTTTATTTAGCCTTTATAATTATACTACAAAGCAGGTTCCATTGTTACAATCCCCATTCTACTGATGGAGGTGAAGCACAAAGAAATCAAGCTGCTTTTGAAGGATCTGTAGCTAGTAATGGACAGTCAGAATCCAAATGTAGCAAAGCATCCATAGTTGGTGCTCTTAACCACTGCTAACCCCACATGGTACCCTCCATGGTCAGCACTTGGCAAATGAGGTCAATTATAACAATAGCAGCAATTATATGCTCACCGCATACTGAAGGCAATGCCATAATGCCTTGTCAATTTATGCACTCAACTAGGACACTGTGCAAATGTGCTCAGTGCTTGTATAATGCAAATGGGCTTACAAAATGTGGGAAAGAAATTAAATCATTTATCTCTCTATGAACTTCTGCAATACCTCTCCCCATTGTAGCAGCAGCACCTGGTACCCTGTGGGAGTTGACTGAATGCTTATTAATTTGTGGCTCACACTATCTGGTCATAGAACATAATGATATAAATATTGCCATTAATATTACAAATGTCACAAATGAGAATTCCATCTGAACAAGTGCTGTTGGGACCTGGGTCCGCAAAGGTGCAGACTGAGTGACTTTTCCGAAGTCTAGCAAGTCTCATGTCCTGCATGCACACTGGGCAGCCAGCTCTGCTTGCCCTATAATGGTCCAACTGGTTCATTTCTGTCTTTGGGAATCAGAATTTTCTACAGAACTTGATAGGACACTTCTGCCTTTCAGTTTGTTCTCAAGTGGGCCCAATTTGGAAATCTAAAAAGCTATGACTCACTTGTGCCTGTGCTCCATGCTGATAGAGGGAGGCTTCAGGATCTGGGCTAACGTCTGACATAGAGAAAACTCACAGAATGAGCTCCAAAATAATCATTAATACACAAGGTACCAGCTATAGACTTCTGGCTCTTCCTTCCCTTTTGAGTTAAAGTCATCCTTGGTGAAAACCGAGGCCTGCAACTGCATTCAGTAGAGAGAAGATAAGCCAGGACTTGGGAGGAATAAAGAAGGGATGTGGATCACTTGTAATCAGGGAAATGCAAATCAAAACTACCAAATGCAAATCAAAGATACCATCTTACACCAGTGAGAATGGCACATATTAAAAAAACTAGCAACAACAAATGTTGGCGAGGGTGTGGAGAAAAAGGAAGTCTCCTGCACTGTTGGTGGGAATGCAAACTGGTCCAACCACTATGGAGAGCTGTGTGGAGATTTCTGGACCTACTAAACATAGAGCTTCCATATGATCCAGCAATTCCACTCCTAGGTATTTACCCAAAGGACACAGAAACATCAATTCCAAAGAACACCTGCACCCCTATGTTTATAGCAGCACTGTTTACAATAGCTAAGCTTTGGAAACAACCCAAATGCCCAAAAATAGATGACTGGATCAAGAAGATGTGGTACATATACACCATGGAATATTACTCAGCATTCAAAAAAGATAAACACATGCAATTTGCAGCAACATGGATGGCGCTGGAAGGGATCATGCTCAGCGAAATAAGCCAGAAAGAAAAAGAAAAATACCGGATGGTCTCACTCATAACAGGAATCTAGAAAACTTAAATAAGGGACCAGGAAAATGAATAACTATAAGAAAGTGAAAATCAAAATCAACAAAAAACTATGAACCAGAGACACTTTTTGGGGGGTGGGGGGCGGAAGGGGAGGGATTGGGGTCAGAATGGAGGGTTTGCAATTGTATGGGGGAATATAAAAATAAAATTTATTATTTAAAAAAAAAATAAAGAAGAGATGTGGAGAGAAACCAGGAGAAGCGACCTTTAAGGAAGAATCAGTATGCTTATGTCAAGGAAGAGGAACAAAGGAAGAACAGACGTCCCAGGTTGGCAGCAAGAAAGGAGAGATGGAATGAGAAAGTATAAAGAAAGAGGAAGCAGATGGCAGCATGAAATGGGGATTCAGACAATCATCACAGGATGGAAAACAAGCAAAGTAAAAGGAGTAAATGATAGTACAAGACAGAGGTTCAGATGAGGCCCCAGGGGCTCCACTTGATCTGAAAAAATCCTATTATCATAATTCCTCTGGAACCCCAGGTCATGCTCACTGACTGTTGGACTTTTTGGTGAACATTGGAACAACCTATTCCATTTTAAATGTAAATTAGCAAGAGGTTGTTGATATGCAGGAAATGAATCACACCTTAAAGAAGACCATGGGGAAACCATGCTAAGAAACCCATTTTTGTTGGGAGCAGGTAATGTCCATCATCCTTCTTTAGACGAGAGTGGCTCCTAGAAGTGGGTTACTGTTTTTGGAAGACAGTCCCAAGCCCCAATTTTGAATGCTACACCAGACATTGAACAAGACCGTAGGATACAAAGTACATAAAACATCCAGGAAATTTTGGCTATAACTTGTAACTTTGCCCTCTCTAGGGTCTCTGAGCCTCTAGATGAACCATTGCTCCTTTCAGATCTGGTGATCAGGTCACACTGAAGACCTGGCAGAGTGGAGATGCACAAGCTCAACTTTCGGAAAAATGGTCTGGTCCTTATGATGTTTTGCTGGTCACTCACATTTCTTTGAAACTTGCAAACATAAAACCCTAGGTCACCTGGGATGTTTGTTTAAAAAAAAAGACAAAAGCTGAAATATTCTTTTCTCTTTCAGTTTCTGTTTCAGGATACCGCAGGACCGATTTCCTAGTGAACACGGGAAACCCCAGGATGTTGGATAAGGCTATAATATGTCTTCCTTGATTATCGCTCTAACTCAATTTTTTTCCTTCCCAATCTAAAGTATATAGGATGGCATCTGAAACCGTGTGGTTTCTGCCAACACTCCTCAGTTAGGGGAATTTGATTTTGACTCCATGGAAAGAACTTGGTTTTGATTTTAACTTTTAAATTGTTTGCAATTTTGATGTTTGCAAGGTTTTTGTATAGGAGCCTATGTTTTGATTTCTCCCTTTGTCTCTTTGTAGATTTTTTTTTTCAGGTACATATGTGGTTACAGTGAACAAACAGCCTGGCCACTTCAATGTGAGTGGAACTGACTTTCCATGAGGCAGTGGTGAAAAGAGTTTATTTTTGTAAGGAAGCAAAGAATAAGCTTTGTATCCTTGCAAATATGAGTAAAATTGCAATTGTAAAAGATATTACGTGTAGGTCAAATTAAAAAAAAAGTGAGTTCCTATGGCTGCATGTTGTATGTCTGTCTTACCCTTGTGTCTACTTTTTTCTGGCCTCTACAAGATATTAATAAAAAATTGGTACAGATAGTGCCTAGAGAAATTCTGAGCTCATAAATATAATGGGAATTGGTTCAGGTGCTTCCAAAAAAACATGGTCTGGGATAATCTTTGGTTAATGGAAACTAATTTGGAACTTAGTGGTTTGGCTTGAAACATATATAACTTTGAAGTTGTGCTTCTGAGTGTAATGTTCTTTGTTTTTCATTTTTTTTCTCCATTTACCTGTGCCATTTGTGTTGGGTATGTGCTACAGAGAAGCAGCAGCCTGAGGTGAACTTGCTTAAGTCTTTAAACATTGGATAAAATAGGAATTGGAAAGTTAATTTTTTTTTTCTTTTTTGAAAGTTAAGGATTCCAGTTATGGAATAGAAATAATAAAGTTTGGCTGTCAGCATAGTGCAGACTGAGACTAGTTAGAGCTTTGGTATTTTAAATTGTCAGTGCTGGGTAATCAAATAATGTTTTCTCTAGTACTTATAACAAAACTTCCCAGAAAACTAAATTTGGGGGAAAAAATGGCATTTTCCATTTGATCAGAGGAAATGCTATGGTATGTGATAGAGCTCCTGAGATACCCCATAAAATTTTTCCCTTTCCTCATGGCACAGACGTGAACAAATTGACCTGTTGGTCAATCTGGTAAATTGGTTTTGGAGTCCTAAAGATTTTATGTCAAACTTCCTAGGTGGTTTGTTCTGATATAATATTGCTTATCAATTCTGGCTGCTACAATTTTGAACAGATTTCCTTGTCAATTATATTATTACCAAATCTTTAATTTTAGTTTTTGCAAAGTTGACATTTGCCAAAAATTATTTTGGGAGAAATTTTCAGAAGGAAGACTTCGTACTACTCTGCTTGTGAATATGTGGCTGTTCAGTGGCTGAGTCACATTTCAGGGTGACAGTTTGGATTCCACATGACACCAAAGTTTTATTTTCCCAAAGCCTGGGTAATTTTTACCTTTCTCTCATACACTAGAAATAGAGGTGGATTTGAACTTTGGGTCTGTTTCCACTAGCTCTATAGTCTTAAATAAATTACATTACTTTTTGATCTTAAACTCTGTCTGCAAATCAAGGTCCACGAGCACCAGCCCTGCTTACCTGACCAAATTCTTGTGAATAGGATTCCTGCATGGTAATGTATCATACAGACTGGGGAGATTAATGGCATGCTCATAAACAGCTTCTGTTAATCTGTTGCAGCCCCTGGGCCACTCTGACATGATGTTGCTTCCCCTCCGGATTCTCCAAAGGCAACACTTGAGTCTACTTTGCCAATAACAGATTTGTTTTCACTATTAGGAATGAATCTGTCTTGAAGTCGGAACAGAAATGGCAATTGAGCATGCTTTCAAGAGAATTTCAAAGATTTCATTTTTCTGGGGAAAGTAGAGACAGAAGCCAATGGAACAGCAATTAAATCCATAGTTTTAAAAACAAATGCTACTAAGGCACAGATGCTATCATGCAATAGTTGGAATTTCTCCTGCTTTCTCAGGCTAGTAGAGCAGGGCAGCCCTCTGAAACCTCATGCCAGCTGTCAGCATCTGTTCCAGAGGTTGCCACTCCCATGCATTGCTGGCAAACTCTTCTCTCCAACCCAAATCTGTTGTACTTACTTCCTAGCTGAACTCAGGAGACAATGAATGGTACTGCTTCAAGTGGTCATCAAATGGGTATAGCTCTGTGTAGTAGCTTCCCAACGTGGGACTCACTGATCGCACAACAGGGCCCATTAGCCAAGCAGTCTGTGTTCAACAGACGACCTGCCTGCTCCTCTAATACCAGGTGATTTGACATGCCCTTTAAGAGGCAAGAAGAAATTGTGACCTGTCTAATCAGCACCTAATTTAAACATGCCACTTAGATCCCTGTGCCTTTTATCCAGAAAGAAACAGAACAGGAGCATCCTACGGGGGCTAAATCACCCCTCCTTAACCGGCCATGGAAGCACAACATCTAATTTTATGACAGATACACCTGTTTTGAGCAAGAGATTTCCTGGGGCTTAAAAACCCCAGGAAGACAGTTTGGTGGTTTCTCAAAAAATTAAAAACAGAATTACCATGTGACCCAGAAATTAACTCCAGTTCCAGGGGTATACCTTCCAATTTGAAAACAAGTATTTAAACAAATTCTAGCGCACAAATGTTCAAAAACACAATAGCTGAAAGGTGAACACAACCTGAATTTCTATCAAATCATGAATGAATATACAAATTACAGTACACCCACACGATGGTATATTAATCAGCCAAAAAAAAAAAAAAAAAGAATGAAGCTACAATGTGGTTAATGTGGTTACAGGTTACACTGTAGATGGACCTTAAAATTCAGCATGCTAAGGCAAAGAAGGAAGACATAAAAGGTCACATATAGTATGCTTTCATTTACATGAAATATCCAGAATAAACAAATCCATTTTAAAAAACAATAGTAGATGCCAAAGAAGAAGAGGGATTGGGGAGTAACAGCTTAATTGGGAAGAGGTTTGATTTTGGACTGATAAAAATGTTATGGAACTAGATAGATTTGGTGGTTGCAACATTATGAAGGTACCAAATGTCACTGAATTATTCACTTTGGAGTGGTTAATTTTATGTTACGTGAATTTCATCTCAATTTAAAAAGTTTTGCTAAAACTTCCTCTGAAATTCATGAAAATTAGAGCTGGAATGCTGAATGGGCAGACACAAGTAAGTGGTAAAGCATGAAGAGTGAAATGTTCATTGTAGAATCCAGGCAGTGGGTACATGAATGTTTACTAAACATTCAATAATCTATGGATTTGGAATCTTTCCCAATGATATGTCAGGAAAATAATAAAACCTGGTATTTATCATCTCTTCAGGCATTTGGATAGGAGGTTCTAATGTGGATTTTCTGGTTCTGGTTCTGGTTCTGTCCAGGATACATTTGGGAAATGGTCAGGATAAGTCAGCTGGGTTCTGTCCACTGCACACACTCCTCACCCAGCCCTCAGGTCCCCTCCTCACTCATCTACAGATAATGTTATCTTTCATGGCAATTACTTCCACTTCCAACAGCTTCTACAGCCAGACCCTGGACCCTTGTCTCCAGTCCTGAGAGTACTCAAAGTAGCTTACAGATGCGAAACCATCCATAATAATGAGCAAAACCAGATGCAAGACAGTATATGTGTTTTAAACAGGTACATAGCAAGTAGAAAAACTCATGGACAGAGTGAATTTACATTCAAGGGGAAGATACTGCCCTTAGAGGTAATTGATTGGAAGGGCTCAGGATGGGGCTTGGGGGCTCTTGTACTGGTAACATTTTGTTTCTTGACCTAGTGTTGATTATACAAGTACATTCACTTTGTGAAAGTCCATCGTAGTGGTGGGAGCTTTCCTCTGAAAGTTCCAACTTGGCATCTCAAGGTAGATGAGAAACTGCCAATAGGAAGACATGCTGAGAAGAAATAGACATTGCAGAGAGGATCAGAAGGACCAAAGAACCAGATTTTATGGTGTTGGGCATCTCAACTTTCTTGGTTAGTTCAGAAGGACAGTTTTTATAGAGAGAGCAAAAAGCACAGAAATGGCTAAGAAGTGAAGGGGACAAGGGGTGCTTCCCTGGATGACAGTAGCGTTGGAAAGGGGTTCGTCGTCAAAGGCAGAATCAGGCAAAGAGAAGGCAGTTTGAGGTTTAGGAAGGAAGGAACGAAGCATGTCTGCAGACTGAAGAGAAGCCTAGGATAAAAGATGTCAAAGATACAAAAGAGAAAATGGGAATAACTGATGGCTCAAGATGCTGGACTCAGGAAGTCGAGAGGCTGTGGATAGGAGGGGGGGGGTCGGCCAGGGGAGAGCAGGCTGACTCACAGAGCTACCATAACCTCTGCAGTAAGCTGAAGAGTGACCCCCCAAGCAGCGTCCATTTGTAACCCCCTGGTACCTGTGACTGGGACCTTGTTTAGAAATGAGATCTTTGCAGACTGAATTAAGGATTGCTAGATGAGACACTGTCTTAAGATGGGCCCTACTGATGAGAAAATATATTATTGAGCAAATGAATAAAGATTCCAGCAGAACTTGCAGCCCAGGTGCAATGAACACTCCAATGCAGGCATAATTAACAAGTTTGCTTACTTAAAGCTCCTTCCCACTCAAGATCCCTGGCCAGGGCCTCAGCACTCTTATCAACAAGGTGGGGCAGCCAACCAGCTGGTCTGTCTCTCCAAGGCCATCCCTGAATGCCTGCATCTTTCCCCCCTTGCCTGGCCCCCCTTGTCTGGGGACTTTGCCACAAATGGATATATCTGCTGAAAAATGATGCTATCAATGTAACAGATATGGGGACAGTTGTGTATAAAAGGAACCCCTGGTCTTTAAACCGGTGCTCCCAGGTCTGGGACCTCATGCGTGAGTAATAAATCTTCTCCTGACCTCACCATCCCTGAAGTACCGCTTGTTCTTCCTGTGCCTGGGTAAAAGGCTAGAATTTATTTCTACAACACTACATCCAATAATGGTGCACGTATAAGAAAGTGAGGGAGGGCCTCCCCGGTGGCGCAGCGGTTGAGCGCTGGGTTGCGAAGCTGCCTGCGGCCTCTGCAGCGCCGGTTCGATCCCTGGCTGCTCCCAGGCCACCAGAGGAGGGTCCCACATGGCGCGCAGACCTCTCCTGCCGCCCGCTGCTCCCCTCAGCAGTGTACTTCGGTCCTTCTGCCTGCTCTGCTCCCCGCTCTGGCTCTGGTGAATTCTCTCGCCCTCCCGCGCTTCTGACTGTACCCAGTGCTTGTATAAACAAAAACGAACGAACAAATAAATAAATAAATAAATAAAGCATGCCTCTATTAAAAAAAAAAAAAAAAAAAAAAAAAAAAGTGAGGGAGATTTGAGACACACGGGCACAGAGGAGACACACAGCCGGAAACACCCTAGAGAGATGAGGCGAGAGAAACTGTTCAGCCCCAAGGCCTAGAAAGTCCAGAACTCCCAGATACTGGAAGAGGCAAGGAAAAATTCATCCCTATCCCCTTCAGAAGAAGAAAGGCCTGCCAAACATCTTCATTTCAGGATTTCTTGCCTCCAGAAAACTGTGAGAGAATTCTTACTGTTTTAAGTAACCCAATGAGTGGTGTTTTTGCTATGGCAACCCAAGGACATTAATATTAGCTCCAAACTCCAGGTTAAAGTTGATGGTCTCACTCATAGCAGGAATTTAGAAAACCTAAGTAAGAGACCAGGAAAAAGACTAATCAATGCAAAGTAATAATCAAAATCAACAAGCAACTATAAACCAGAGACACACTGGGGGGGGGGGATTAGGGAGGGGCAGGGAGAGGAAGAACTAGAGTCAAAATGGGGGGGGGGGGAGTGCAATTGTATGGGGAATATAACCAGAAGGAAAATGCATACATTGTGAAAAGATGAAAAATGATGTAAGAATTATATAAAATAAAATATTAAAAAAAAAAAAGTTGACCCAGAAGAGTGAGCAAATCCAGAGTGCACTGACATACTTCAGCGTGATGTCCTCACCCATTGTTCGGTTGTCCTGGGACAACCTGGCTGTGCCAGATTCAGCCTTGACCATGGCCTCCAGATCCCATGTGCACCTCCACTCCGTCTTCTACTTTCTATTACCCTAGTTGGCATTTCTCATTGTGCCCCAAACTCTCCATCCCAGTTGCTTTAGTTTGAAAGCATTAAAGCTATGAAGAAAAGGCACGTTACATATATACATTATATGTTTTTTCTTCTTTTATTTTTCTCTTGCTGCCTGATTTTAATTCAAACAAATGCTTCATTTCTTTCAGATGTCTATGCAATCACTTATTTTCATGGTTGGTCTAACTTACTACTGATTCCTACCACTTAAGTGGTAGGAACATTCTCAATTTCTCACAACTTAATGTGCCACCAATTACAGCATAATGAGACATTGAGAATGATTTATTCTAATCATTTTAGCTCTCTAGCTGGGATTCGAAAGAGGAAGATATTAATGCTATATAGTCAATTCATTGAGAAATTCCCAATCTATAATCATATAGGTCCATCCAGATTCCAAAGGGGACACACACACCCACAAACATATATACACACAAATATGTGTAGTAGAAGAATACACTCATACACTCCATATATATTTACAACAATTACTTTGCAAGGTGTTAGAAATATGTGTATGGATGAGAAGAAAGTGATCTTCAGAGCTCATTGTCTCATGTATAGTTGAGAAAAAGACATTTAATTGAGCCCACAAGTACAATAGGATATGCATTGGCTCGTGGTATAAGTGGTACCATTTAGGAGTCTTGAGAAGGGAGTGTTTCTGGAGATGGGCAGAGCTTGTGCTTGAGAGTCTCCATTTGCCCTTCTAAATTCCTTCTAAATTCCCCTGCCACCCTGTCCCACCTGCTCTGTGTTCTGGGAGGTGACCTCAGCGAACTGCATTCCCCAGACACTCAGACCCTGGTTTCCAGATGGATTCAGTGGACAGGAGGGCAGACAATGGAGGGAAGGGAACTCCCTCTCTGTCACGCTACAGTTTGGCAAGAACTGCACTGTTCTCAGAGAGGCCATGGCTTCTGTCCGGAGGCCTCTCTTATAAGTCTCATCATGTTTCAAGAACTATTTCCTCTTTCCTGCTTTCAACAGTTGCTAGTCGTGAGCTGTTTCATCATTTTATCTTGGTTTTCTTTTCCTTTGCCCACAAATTTATAAATAGTCCCATCATGCAACTGACATTAACCATTCATTGAAGTATGCCACCTCCATCCTGCCAAGACCCTGCTGAACACTGGGTCAAGATCCCTTTAGAAAGGGAACAAGGTTTAGAAAGGGAGTGAGCTGTGAACTATGCCCTGAAGAATAAGTTTTCACTCAGTGAATATCATGGATCAGGTTCTCTGGGCTGAACTAAGAACATTGTCAAGGCTGGAGGTCTGGGAGTATGCCACACATTTGAAAACTAGTAAGAAATACTTATGTCCTTGTAACAAGGCCCCCGGGATTGGTGGGAAAGGAAATTGGAACATTGAAAGGTCTTGGGTACCATGCTATAGCTTTTGGGTTTTATCCTGTTACTGATGAGAAATTCAAAAGACACAGACAACATTCCAAAGTCTTGAATCTCTAGATATTTGAGTCTTTGTATGAAACCTGTGCTTCAGAAATGAGAGGCCAGTATAGAGTTCTGCTCTGAATTTATACTTTATTGGTTTTGTACTCTTCCCTGCTTGGTGGTTAATAAAATTCTCCTTACTGTGAGTTGAGGAAAGCTGTTGACTTTTTAAAACATCAAATCACTTCAAAAGCTTTTATTTCTCAGTTCCAATTTATTGGGCCTTCTACTTATGTATTATGGAAAAAGGGAATATTCCTCTTGAGAAATGTCAGTTTCATTCAATTATAGAAAACTTTGCTGAACCTGACAGTCTTTCATAGATCCTTATAAAAGGCAACGCTTGATCAGAGCTAAAATTTTTGGCTCAAGTCACAGGGTAGAGGAAGAGGGCAGCCAAACGAACATCTGGGGAAGGGTAGCAGAGGACTTGTGTATGCAGGGGAGAAGCAGTAAGCATTAAGAAGAGTGAAAAGTTGAGAGCAGTATTACCCAATAGAAATACAACATAAATCACAACTGCAAGCCACATAAGCAATTTTAAATGTTGCAGGAGTCACATTAAAAAATGCAAAAAGTGTTGAAAACAATCCCAGTTTCATTGAAGGATGAATGAACAAATAAAATGTGGTTGATACATGTAATGGAATATTATTCAGCCTTAAAAAGGATGGAAATTATGGCACAAACTATAACAGAAATGTATCTTAAAGTCAGTATGCCAAGTGAAATCAGCCAGTCAGAAATGGACAAATACTCTTTGATTCCATTTACATGAATGATCTTGAGTAGTCAAATTCATAGAGATAGATAGAAGGGTGGTTGTCCAGGGATCATGGGGAAGGGCAAAATGAAGCATTGCTTAATGGGTATAGAGAGTCAGTTTTGCAAGGCAAAGAGTACAAGAGATAGATTGCACACCAATGAGAATACTCAGCTCTATTGAACTGTACACTCAATTTTTAACAGTAAATTTTACCATAATTTTTAAAAGTAAAAAATTTAGACTATATTTTGTTTAACCATATATCAAAAACATTATCATTTTAATATATTATCAATACATATCTATTGAAATAACCTACTTTCTTCCATACCAATATGTGAGATCTGGAGTACATTTTACACTCATGGCACTCTCACTTTGGAACAGGTGCATTTCAAGTGCTCAGTAGCCCCATGGGGTTAATGGCTACCATATTGGACTGCTCAGGTCCAGAATACTAAACAATAGTGGGTGTTGAATTGAGATTCTTGTCTTTTTCTTATAAGGGCACCAATGACTTCCCCGGGGTGATATTTTTCAAAGTCTTCTTTATTTAGGAACTTGTCTTTGAGACAGTGTCAGACACGAGCTGAGATCAAGTGTTTTGTGTAACATCATGGGAGGGTGATTTAGAAGTCATTCAAAAGTTCTAAGTATAAAGAGAACAGGAGAGGCAACTGAGCCTACCTCCACTGTCTCAAGCAAACCCTTTATTACTACTGCTCTGTTCTTTGATCCAGGGCTAAGCTGTTGATGCATCAGGGAGGTATGGTCATAGGTAATAGACTTCAGAGTCAAACTCACTAGGTCTGTGACTTTAGACAAGTTGCATAATATCTCAGAGCCTGAATATCTTCATTGCTGAAATAGAGATAAAGATAATGGCCATCAGGCCTCTCTGGTAGCCTAGGCGTTAAATCTCAGAGCTACCACAGATATGGCCTGAGTTTGATCCCTGGCCAAGAAGCTAACTCACATGGCGCAGCAGACCTCTCCTGTCTCACCCACTGCTCGCCTCAGCAGTGTGTTTCAGTAAATTCACCTGTTCTGTTCTCCACTCTGTCTCTGGTAAATCCTCTCACCTACCCTCCAACACATCAGGCCTACACACCAGTTCTTCCATGCAAACAATAAATAAATATTTTTTAAAAGATGGTGGCCATCTTAGAATACTATTGTGAGAATTAAATCAAAATCCATGCACCAAACTTCAGTAATAAGTAACTGGTGCATATATATTGTTAGTCATTATAGTTATAGAAATCATGATTGTCATTATTATTGTTATTACTAATACATTTTAGCTGTACTGTAGTGTTTTCATATTGTTTTAGACTGCCAATCGCTCCCTCTACCAGTGTTAAATGAGTTGATTTTGCAGTGATTAAGAACATAGACTGTGGAAATGCATACAATGTGAAAAAATGAAAAATGATGTAAAATTATATAAAACTAAAAAAATAAACAAAATTAATATATATATATATATGATTTAAGCTTCTCTTTCAGCTAATTAGATATTGTTCTACAAATTGGGCTGTTCTCTATAAAAGATAAACAGCAATTTATTTCCCCTGCCCTCTCCTTAAAATTAAACTGAACTGTAAAACAAAACAAAAGAAAGAACACAGACTGTGGAGTGGGATGACTTGGGCTTACCGTGTGGTCCTCACACATTTTAGATTTCCCCCCATGCCTCTTTCTTCTACCCCTTGGCCTCCATATACAAGACTCTATGTATCCTCCAACATAACCTCCTTGTCTCTCAAATTTTAAACCTATAAAATAACAACAGGAAATACTCTAAAGGATTGTTGAGAGAATCAAATGTCAAATGTAGATGGAACTTTTAAAACATGTCCTAGCACATGACAAACCTTAAGGGACGCCCTTACTACTGTTTTCCTTAAATACTTGTGTAAAATTTAAAAGTCCCTTATTCTGCTCTTAATGAGCAAAGGTTTCATTCTCTCTGGCTGATTACCAGCACAGCCTTTCTCCTGGTCTGTCCATTTTCTCAAGTAGGAAAGCTCCTTTCCAACTCAAGCAACAGCCCTATCACCTTCACTTGAATTCAGCCACTTAGTGGCCCATCGGTTTTATGAGGCCTTTGCAGGCTGAAAGAGTCAATACCACTCTTTAAAAACTCACATTTATCAAACCCACTTATGCAGAGTGGAAAAATCTTGCACCCAAGATACTGTCCTTCCCACTTTGTAGGTCAGGGTGGGCAAATGCATGATGAGTTGCTGTGTGATTCCCAGTGGGTATTCTTGGCCTTTGCACAAATAATTAGGGAAAGAACAAAAGAGATTAGCAGCGAAGCAATTTATGGTGTGCTTCACAGGAGGTCAGAACAGCACAGATTAATCTCCAGATTGATGAGCTACAAGGGAAAGGGAAATAAAAGAAAATAATAAATTGTTGATGAAATTGTCCTTAGAGGAGGTCGGGATTGAACAAGAAACATTCTACAGCTCTTATTTGATAAGAGTTGGCCTTTAGCCAACTGCCATCATTAAAGCATATACATTTGGGAGAAATACACAGGGCAGAGGAGACCCTAAAACATGTATTTTTTTCCTTCAAATAAGCTTAGCTAGTCCTCACCTTCCCAAGGACCCCACACCCATCCATTCTGGCAAATCTCAGCCTTGAGTCCTGCCAACAAATGATTTTATATCTATGCGGGATGTGCCAGGGTCAGGGAAGAAGACAGAGGACAAGGGAGCCTCCTGGGATTGAGCTCCAAGGCTTGGAGATGATGCTAGGCTGGCTCCCCCTTTTGTGACCCCCTACTCATCTTTGTGAAGTGCCCTGGTACAGCATGGGGAGTTTTCTGCCCCCTCCCTTCTTCACCCCTTAGAGTTGGAAAGGGAGGTGGCTGAACTTGGATTCCTCCTGGGAGTCATTGACAAAGCAAGGGAACCAAGAAGTTGCAAGCTTGTCCTGGGGAGAATGCTACTGCCTGGCTTAATGGGACTCCAAAGCAAACTTTAAAAAAGTGACCAGTACCTTTTTATAGTTTCTAATTTAGAGAGTGGGGGAGAAAAAGAATCTAATGTGCATCAGTCTCTAGACAAATTGATATTTATCTAGACTTTACTACTGGTGGTTTTTTGACAATGGAAATATGTTTTAGAGAATAGTTTAGTAATAGGCATGAAAAGCCACAAAAATCTGTGTATTATTTTTAACCTCACTAATATCAATGTTGAGAATTCATTCCCCTGAATGCTTTTTTTAAAAGGGAAATTTCTACTTTATGCACAGAAATAGCCATAACAACATTATAATTATGGAAAAACAAGAAGCAATTTAAATAGCCAATAACTGCTAAACAGATTATGAAAAATCTATTAAAGAGATTAATCCATTTACTGCAACCACAATTAACGACCTACATGAAACTTACACTGGAAGATGAGAACCTGCTTATGGAATACCATGGAGGAGAAAGAAGCAGAATAAATGAATCTATTTAGACTGTGGTTAAAATTGTGTCAAAGACCAGGAGAAAACACAGAGGTGCTAAAACAGTGAGATTAGGAGAAAGTCTTCTAAAAATACGCTTCGTGATGTTTTCATAATGCATTGTTACCAGTAATGGCAAAAATAAATAAGCAAAGCTCAGGAATAAGATTGCCCCTTTTGCCTCTATTCTTTGATGCTCCCTGGGTTGCTTGAATAAGATCCTTCCCACCTCTATGCCAACACTCCACCAGGTAGTAGATGGGGTGTAGGTATTGTCATGCCGCAAATATTGAACCCTTTGCACTGGGATGATCACTTGAGCCCCTGAGCCACTCATCCAGCCCTGAGCAGCGTCATCTGTTCACCCTGGGTGCCATGTGTGGGAAAGGCTGGAACGCACCACCGCAGCGAGAGGAGGCCCCGGAAATCCCACCCCCTGGTTCATATTCCACACAAACCCCATAGCAGCCTGGGAACAGGGGCCCTGACCCTGCAGCCTAACAGCATTCAGCCCTTTGCCCCAGCACCCCGGGAATGCTCTCCTCCAGGCCAAGTTCCAGGGGGGTGGCGCCTCCCATCTTTCACCTCCATTACGCACAACTACTCAAAACCTGCTCTAAAATAAGCAAATTGTCCCCCCTTTGTTCCATCTTTTCCCCCATCCTCCCCTCTTCCTGGAGAAGGTGAACTTGTCTGCACTTACTGCAAATGCTCAGCATCTAAACAGGCACCATGGCAAGCCCAGTCACCTGGGAACTTCTCAAGACAGAAGGGAGGGATGGAAAGCAAGGCACCATGTCATTAGAAAACCAGAGTACAAGCAAGTTTCTGACCAGGTGTACTCTGGCTCAACATGGAATTTAGCACCAGGAAACAATGACTCTAAGACACTAACCAGCTACCAAGGCTAAGCCAACCTGCAGCCACCTGCAGGAATGCTCTAAAGCAAAAAGATCTCTCCTGCTCTGTGCAGCTTCAATCTAGCCAGTGTTTACAGTGAATTCCAAAGCTTGATTTAAAACAAACACACACACACAACTTTCCCAAAGTTGAAGATGGCATCTGTGCCCTTAGCCCCGAGAAATGAGCTATTTGCTGCAGGCAGAGAAGATGCAGGAAGTACAGCCCATGCTTGCTCATGCCTGGGCTGTGCACATGAACTCTTTTAACCATGACGACTGAGAGGTTAAGTTGTGCTGGATTTGGTGCTGGTTGCAACAGGCAACTGCAGCTGGGAAGCAGAGAGACAAAAGTCTCCCTTGGCCCTTTGTGGCTGGCAGGGTGTGAGCGCCCTTCCAGAAGAGCAACTCCATGGCACAGAACAGCAATCTACACGTCTACCAAAGAAACTTCGGCAAGAACCCCTCTGGGGGTGTCCTTCAGCTTGCAAAAGCTCTTGGGGGCTGAGATGTCTTTCCACCATGCAGCCCACTCTCAAGAATGAAGAGAGGGTAGAAAAAAAAAAGAAAAGAAAAAAGAAATAGTCCCCACCTGCTGCTCACATTTATTACCGGTAGCGGTGGAGAAAATGCAAGCGCATGTGGATACACTCTTGCACCTCCTTTGGAAGAGAAAGGCAGACCCCAAATACACTTGTTAATTATATCATCACCCCCTACCCCTGGCCACGCGGAAAGTCCCAGTCCACACGCTCACCCCCACCTCCCAGTCAAGCCCCCTCCCCAGCATTCCTTTCCCAGCTGCAGAGAAATCATAAAATTCTACTCACATGCAGCAGCTTCAGCCTGCCTTTACCTCTCCCCAGCCTGTGCACCAGCTCCGGTCGCTGCTTCTGTTGCTGCTGCTGTTGCTGCTTTTCCCGTTGCAAGTGAAACAAACCTTCATCGACAGAGATGATTGTCCTCTGGGCTGCTTTGTCTGAGATTCCCCAGATGAACACGGACTCGTTTATGTCATTATCTGAGTTGGAGAGCTCCCCTAACACAGGCAGGGCTCTGGGGCTGTCATCTCCCACTGGCTGGGCTTCTGGTGAAAGAAACAACAGACCTGAAGCTGACAACTGATCGCATCAAAACGCTCCAGGGGGTGGCAACCCAAGACTATGAAGTAACACATTAGCTTGCAATGATACCATGCACAGCCCGTAGATCATCTGTCTCCACTGGCACTGAGAGCCTCACCAAACCAAGGAGACATTATTTATGAATTTACAGCTTCCAGAATGACTCCAGGTGAAGCCATATGAGTTATAAAGCATAGAGTCACAGGAGGATTCTGCAACCCTCACACTTTCAACAATTTTGGAATCAATAAGGGGGGTAATATCATTTGATGGTTAAAAGTTAAGGGCTTTTATATAGACCAGAGTTTATATAAATTCAAGTAGACTTAAGTTCAAATGTAAGCACCATCACTTATCACTGGGTGGAATTAGGCAAATTCCTTATCCTCTCCGAGTTTCTTTCTTCATCTGCACACCAGAGCTAATGATACTCACCATACAGAAGAGCTTTAAGAAAAAGTGAAACTATTGAGTTCACAGTGAGTCTCATAAGAAAAATAAAGACCCTATCCTTGTTCAGTTTGGGGACTTAAATATCAGGAACATTCCAACGGACCAGGTAGTGAATTGCCACCTTGGAGGAAAAAAAGATTATGAAACTTTTCTATTTGGGGTAAGAGCTAATTTTCAGGCCTCCAGCCTGTAAGAACGCTAAGATGCCCATTTCTCAGATATGGTTGTAGACCGATGCCTGGTGAGTTACAGCAAAGGATAGACATGAACTTCAGGTTTTAAGACTGCAACATAGAGGAGACTAACCAAGCAGCACTCGCACGCTGTGTTCCAGTTGCCTGGCATGGAAAGCACTTGTAAATACCAAAGGGGGAGGTAGTACATACCCAGGTCCACTTTGTGCAAATAAATTTACAGTAAGTGCCATTCTGATTGATGGAAACTTTGTCAAGTGGCAATTGATCGAATTTCAATCCTGGATGATCTCTGGTATGCATGGATGGTTTCTGCAGTGGTCAGGTCTTGTTATGTCTGAACATGCCAGGGAGCCTGGACTTGTCCAGGGCCAGACTGTCTACAGGCTTTGGTTTTTACCCAGAGTAGGAATAGTTCCTTTTTTGTTCTTTCTTTTAATATTATTTCTCATGGGAAAAGCAGCCACAGGTTGATCAAAATTGCTCAGCAAGAAGACACTGGCTCCTGCAGCTCCTCCTGAGAAGCAGACTTGTAAGAACTGATATGGAATCTACATTCATGGAAGTTCTTCCATGAGGAGAGTCACAGCTTCCCCTAACTAACTGCAGGGAGTCTCAGTGGAGAAATACTAATTCATTTCAAACAGTAAAAGAGAGTGTCTAAGTGATGGAAAAATCTGGAAATTTAATGCCTGAGCAGATCTCGGAGGCACTCTAGTCCTGTTTTGTCTCTTCTTGATTGAGAACATCAATGTTCAGGAGCTGGGCATTAATGGTTCAGCGCTCACTTGCCACTACTCCCACAGCAACAGAAGAAACACAGTTTTTTTGGGGGGGGGGTTTTTTTTTAGGGGGGACTGTGATTTTGACCATGTTGAGGCCATTTCAGTGTTGAGAGTTGGCAAATGGCTTAAACCAGTCTACCATGCTCCATTGACCCCACAAAGGATATCAGGTGGAAATTATCTTCCAGGTCCCAGCCCCAGGCCACTGTTCTCCAAATGAATCAAGATGAATGAATAAATGTTAAAAACCTAGGCCAGAACAATTGCTGATAAAATCTTTTCCCAGGGAACTGAAGACCCTTTAAAATATGAAGGGGAGATTGGGGCAGAAAAAAATATAATCGAATAGTTAACCAACTGGTTGCCTCTAAGAGCTTCAGTAAGTCTCTCCACAAATGGAAGACTATTCTCTGAGGAATGAATGACAAGTACTTGGCACAGTGTCTGCTGCATTGTAAATGTTCAAAGAATATTAGTAAACAATCATAACAATCACCAACGAGGAGGGAGATGAAAAAAATTGCTATAATTTTGGCTCATAAACCAAGCAGGACACTAACATTTTACATCTGCTATCTCATTTAGTCCTCACAACTGGGACAGAGATACTATAATCCCCAATTTATGGACAAGAAAATTAGAAGAGAATGCCCACAATGTCACACCACCACATTTACCCAACCACCAGCTCCTGAGCCTGCAGACACTGCTTTCCTCCCGTGAGTGAACTGTCTGCTTCCCCATCTAAGGTCATCCCTGACTACTCAAGGACATATGTTCTTATCTTTCCTCTCCTTCACCATCAGTTTTTCTTCCTATTCCTTATCATTCTCCAACACCCTTATGCTATTTGTTTTCCTATCTTGAAAAGACTTCTTGGGTCTCCCCTGGTGGCACAGGCGGTTGAGCACTGTGTTGTGAAGCTGTCCGCAGCCTCTGCAGCACGGGTTCAATCCCGCCCGGCCGACGAGGGTCCCACATGGCTCAGCAGACCTCTCCTGCCAAACCCGCTGCTCCTCTCAGCAGTGTATTTCATCAGTCTGCCTGTTCTGTTCCCTCCTCTGTCTCTGGTGAATCCTCTCACCATCTGGCCTATACCCCGGTTCTTGTATAAATAAATAATCTTTCAAAAAAAAAAAAAAAGACATCTTCAGCTGATCCCACATCCTCTACCAGCTACTGCCCTTTCATAGGCTCCTTTATATAACAAAAGTCCTCTCAAGAGTTGTCAAAACTCATTGTCTACACTCTCCATCTCTCTTAAACGCACTCTATGTTACTAAACTTTCTTGTCCATGTCCTAGTCAATATCACTAACACCCTCCCTAGTGTTATGGAATCCTCATCCTTATTGGATCTATGGGCATCATTTTACACAGATGCTCACTTTTCTCCTTCTTGAAACACTTTCTTGAGTTGCTTCCCACAACCCCACACTACTCGTTTCCTTCTGCCTCACTAACTGTCCATTCTTCATCTTCCCTTTCAGTAGCACCTCTCTTCTAGTTACTGAGGAGGTGAGTAGTTATTATTAGGAAGGAGTTAGAAGCCCAGACTCAGAATTCCAACAGTCCAGGTTGGAATCCTGGCTACAAACCTCAGCAGGGTTTACCTTGACAAGTTACTTGACAAGTTACCTTGACAAGTTACTTAACCACCTGCCCTTAGTTTCCTAATTTGTAAAACCAGGGTAATAATACTCCCCACATTACAGGGCTGTTGTGAAGAATAAATGAGCTCAGATATGAAAGCACACAGAACAGGGTTTGTACACAGAATTACATGAGCATTCACAATTTTTATTACCTACTTCTTAACATCAAGTGCCTAAGGGCTCAGCCCTTGGAGACTGCTCTTCTTCGGGTGATCTCATTCTCTCTCGTTGCTTTAAATAACATCTAGAGACAAATTTAAATCTACAGTCTAGACCTCTTCTCTACAAGGTAAACCCAATGGCCTAATTAGTTTAGTCTCTTAGATGTTTAATAGGAATCCTGAACTTGATGTATCCAAAACTAATTGATTTTAATTGATTTTCTCAATTAACCTGTTCTTCCCACAGTTTCCTTCATCTCAGTTATGACAACTCCATCATTCTCCTGGCTCTGGTCAAAAACCTGGAAGTTATTCTTGACTTCTATCTCTCTTAGACCAAATACTCAGTCAGCAAATTCTGATGCCACTTCTTTTAAATATATTCAGAAATTCGACCACTTCTCACTTTCACCTTGGCTATTTCTCTAGTCCAAGACACCACAATCTCTTACATGGATCATTTCACTAGCCTCTCAACTGCCCTGCCTGCTTCCACCTTTTCCTTTGTCTATCTATTGTCAACACAGTATAATCTTTTAAAATATGTCTCCATGTTTTAAAATGGCAGTTCTCTGCTCAGAACTCTCTAGAAACTTCCTATCTCACTTAGCAAAAATGGCAAATATCACTATTGCCCAACAAGGCCCTATAAGTGTGGTCTTCTGCCTTTCCTCTTCTTGTACCTCTTTGAACTCTTATCTCCCATTACTCTCCCCATCACTCCCAGTGACCGAGACATACAGCCTTCCTGTTATTCTCTGACATTCTCTGTGCCCACAATCTTCTACCCCATGTACCTACCTGATTCATTTCTTCACTCCTTCAACTCTCTTTCCATTGTCATTTTGTTTCTCTGTGACACCTTCCCTGACTATGCTACCAAAATTTTCTCTTTCCCCAGCACTTCCTCACCTGCAACCTTATTTTTCCCCATAAAACTAATCATCAAATAGCACACTGTATATCTCCTATTTTGTGGCTATGTGGTGTCTCCCAAAGTCTCTCCTTGTGACAGTGTAAGCTTGATGAAGGTAGATTCTTTAAACTCTTTTTCTCACTACTGTTCACGGTATCTAGAACAGAGCCTACATCAAGTAGATACTCACTACTTATTTCTTCAATTGGTGCATGAAACCAAGGATTAAATCTCCAAAAGACACAGAATTAATGCATGATAGAATAGGACTTAAGTATATCTCTCTGTCTCTACAGTTCTTATTCTTCCCAATGTACAGGTATTTTCTCTATCAAAGAGCTGTGCAAATTACTCTAGAATGATAGCCCACTACAGCAATGTTTTAATGTCTTGTGACTGATGGAGATCCTATGCTACACTTCAGTGGCTTCAGGCTGTGTGTCTGTCATTACCTACTAACATTTCTATCAACAAAATACTTTGTGAACTGCAAGTATATTTTAGCAAAGGGAAGAATAGCCACTTTATTCCCTTAAATAGATTTATTGAAATCAATCTTCTGACTGAAATGAGATTATTCCTTGTGGCAGATGTCCTTGACTGTCCATTCAGAACTAAGAAGCTGTATCTAACACTTTTTAAATTTCTTTTGTGCACTAAATTATTTGAGAATAGGTAAACAAAGTCCTGGAATAATTGAACTTTTGAAAACTGTTTCTGAAGTGGTGGTTGAACACTATGAGGGACCAGAGATTTTGTGAGTTGTTTTCAACAAATGTGGGAAAATGAATTTGCCTTTTGTTTGTAATTTTTCACTTATTATTTTGAGGGTCTCTTAACATAGTTGTATTTATTCACCAGAAGAACACGCCGTCCCCATGGGGCAGTATACCATGAGATCTGCCATTGGGGGAGGACGTTTGTGAAGTGACAAAGGTCACCTACTTAGGACTCAGAAATTCTAAGTTCCACCAGCAGTTCTGTCCTTGAACATCCAGCTGACCTTGTGAAATCTCCTGAGTACACTTGGCCTCTGTTTCTTTATGTAATGAACAGGTTGAACAGTTTGTTTCTGTATTTCCCTCTAGGTTTTTTATTTCTGTTAGACCTTGAGTCCTATTTCTACTTGCTTTGGTGGACATGCCCATACTACAAGCAAGTGACTGATAAAAACATTTAAGCAGGCAGACTCTGGTTATGAGCAGAGTCTTGATTGAGGTCGAAATATTCGTTCCTTTATTGAACACCTATTCTATACTTGCCACTGTATTAACGTTAACCAAAGAAGAGTAAACCATCATCTTTGTAGTAAAGGGGCTCACATCCTAATACAGAATATAGCGATGTACATAATTACTGTGTTAACATAATGGGGGAAATAGGACTACTTGATTAAGTCTGGGACTTAGGGATGACTTTTTGGGGAAAGCAATCTTGGAGTTGAATATTGAAGAATGAGAAAGAATTGTCCAGGAGCAGGAAGATAAAAAAAGGATGATATGGGCCTCCCCTGGTGGCGCAGCAGTTGAACGCTGGGCTGCGAAGCTGCCCGCAGCCTCTGCAGTACTGGTTCGATCACCGGCCACTGGAGAGGGTCCTACATGGCATGACAGACCTCTCCTGACGTGCCGGCTGCTCCCCTCGGCAGTGTACTTTGTCAGTCTGCCTATTCTGTTCCCCGCTCTGGTGAATTCCTTTACCCTCCCATGCTTCTGTCTGTACCCAGTGCTCGTAGAAACAAATAAATAAATCTTAAAAAAAAAAAAAAAAAAAAAGAAAGATGAGATGGCTGATGCAGATGGAGAAAACTTCCCCTCCAAAGGTAAGAAAGCTGTCAGAATTGGGCTGACCATGCTTAACTAACTGAATTTTGGGGGTAGAAACATGACTTTCTATCTTATTTCTCTTGCTATTTTCTGAAAATTCAGTCCTTGTCTCTATTCAACACAAGAGTGACTGATTTGCTTTTTCAGCAAATCTTTTTTCCAGAAGATATGGGTTCCTGAGTTTCTTTGATGGAATTTTATATTGAGGAAGACAAAGGAATTAACTGAAGTGAGGTCCAGAAATTACCCTTAAATTTCTTTGCTAAGGTCCTTGCATCTTGCCATCTGTTATCTCCCACCCAACCTCCACTATGCTGCTGAATAAATGATGTAGGTGTACACAACCATTCAGGATGTGTTAACATTCAGCAAGTAAAGATGCAATGTGGCAGAAGCAATCTTGCATGAGGAAATATCTCATCATAAGAATTAGGGTAGGAGACGGTGCCAGACATCCTGAGCTTAATTCTTGGCTCAGGACTCCCTTCCTTCATCTATAAAACGGGGGTGAATAATAGTACTTACTTCAGAGGCTTGTGAATTAAATTAGATGATTCCTATAAAGCTCTAAGTTCAATGCCTGGCACAGGGAAAGAGCTTGATAAAGTCAGTTGATTAATTCACTGTACTTTCTCAGAAGTGCTAAATTAACTTTGTGTGGTCACTCATATTAAACATTGGAATTAAATTGCTAAGCTTTAACTATAATGCAAATCACTGCTCAAGCAACTGTCAAAGCAATCCTATCAGATCTCAACTTGTCAATTTTGATTACTAGGTGGTCAGCAGTGAAGACCAAGATGCATGTGTTGCCAAGGGATTCATGAGCAAAGACCAGGGCTAGACCTGCCCAGGATGCTTCTTGCCTTAAAATCACTTGATGTTTGCGCTCCTTAAGAGCAATGTATTGTCTTCAACTTTATATCCCCAATGCTTAGTGAAGAGTGTGCTAATTGCAGGTGCTGTGTGAGAACGTGAATTGACCTGGCACCATCGGTCCCTCTCAGACTTGTGCATAACAACAGCCTATGTCTGTTGACGAGACATCCCTGCGAGCTGCAAGCCACCTGTGCATCTCTGATGCTATAACACCATGTAGAACAGCTGCCCTGCTGGTCAGCGAAGCCATGTGGTACTTAGATGAATATCAAGAAATTGGACCCTGAGTCCAGACATGGAGATGATGCTTGCAAAGGCAGTTTTTGCAACCCCAAAGGGAATCTTTCTGATATTTCACAATCTCATTTGGGGCTTAAGAGTCATCTAAGCCTCAGTTAGGGCTTCTCAAGATGTAGCAGGAACTCATGATGGGCAGGTACAATCCCAAGGATGCTGATCAGAGCACATTCTTCATGAGGAGCAGAGGAGACTTCAGTCTACACAACCTGCACTAACTAACTGAACTAACAATCCTAGATGGATACCTCCCAATAGTCTTCCTAGGGAAAATATTTTTTATTTAATTCCTGTTGATTCTGACATTCACATTGCTCATTTCCATCTGGGCAACGTTAGATGCTCAATACGTTTCTGTGCAATAAAGTAAAAGCATACATGAAAGAATGTTTTCATCTCCATGATTAAATAGAGGTAATTTTCTCTCTGTCTCCCCAAGAAAAAGAGTACATTAAGCAAAGTGGAGGCCACTTGCTGATGGCTTTGGGGCAAGAGGGGCCTCTGGCTCTCAGGTTTCAGCGCTGCCGCCTGGAGCCTTATGTTTCACCAGGATGTCACGTTCTTGGTAACAGCATCTGCTGTGCTTCTGACAAACTCCCAGTGACACAGAGTCACTGCCTCTCCCCCACTGCCTGGGATGGCAGCGGCTGGAGAGGCCACAGCTGGGAGAGACAGAGCAAGCCCATATTTCATAACAATTACTCTGGATTATCAGGAAAGGTGGCAAGAAAAACTATTAACAACTTGGTGGAAAGAAGATTTATGGCTTGGCAGCTCAGAGGTGTGACAGGTTTCTCCCCTGATGAAAAATCACTTCTTTGGAGGTGAGAAAAGGGCACCCTTCTCTGCAGATGGGAATCCATCAAGTGAACTTTTGAGCGAGGCTTAGCCTCAATCCAAAAAATGTCCCATTCAACCCCGAGGGGAAAAAATGTTCCTAATGTTTTCCAGGGAATGCAGCAGGATTCACAAAGTTTGATATGCCACCTCCATATCCCCAAGAGGTCCCTTATTACCTATACATTCAATCACAGTGTCTAATTTCTTCACTTTATTGAGGTAACATTGGTTTATACTGTATGGGATTTGGAGGCACAGGAGCACACCTCTTCACAGGGTGTTTTCCTAATCAGTGAACTATCTACTCTGAAAAAGTAAAGGATATGGCAAATTGAACATACTATATGTCACAGCCACCCTTGGGAAAGATGAACTCTACCTTTCCCAGGGGACAAAGATGGTGACAATATGTGAAGTTACTTTGTTCCTGCCAATTTCTGTAGCAGTTTTTCTGTTTGTTTGTTTTGAATTGAAGTAAGATTGGTCTGCATCCTTGTTCATGTTCTGGAAGCCTAGGATGGACACCTCCAGGTGTAGTCACCTGCAGCATTGTGAAGCTGAGGACCACAGGTTAGTGGTGAGGATGCACCGCCAGTTCCGCCTCGCCCTAGCAGCTAACCATCACAAAAGCTGTTCTTTGCACACACATCACTGTTTCATTCTCATAGTAACCCATCGAGAGGGAATCCCCCCTACACTGTGTATAGAAACTGAGTTTTGGCCTCTCAGAACTAGGGCCTGGACTCGGTCTCAATTTTCTGGATTCCTTAACTGGTGCTGTTTCCAGTATACCTCCCACTGGTCTTAATCACACCCTGACACACAGCGCTCATTGGAATTTACCATTCAATACGGACATACACAAAAATGCAGGCAGCCTCAAGTCAAGGAAGCCAACAAAGCAAGAAGCAACAAACAGTGCCTCGGGCATCAGCATGGCAGCTTCAGATAGGATTCTGCAGGCTGCTTTGATATAATGGAAATAACAATAATAATATTCCATTGGTGCCTCATAAATGCTTATAAAGGGAGATTTTGCATTCTAACTTCACCGTTAACTAAGAAAGAAAAAAAAAAAAAAGCCTAACTGAGGCTGTCAATTAGCAGGCAGTTACCAAGTCATAATGGAATCCAAGGCTTTTTTTTTTCCTGCTCCTCTTATAGCAAAACTTCTCTTAAGATTTGTCTGTTCTGATTGCCTTCAAATCCTCCTCCCCCATCCTCTCCAGAACCCGGTCCAACCTGATTTTGATGTCTGCATCTCCACTGAAATGATATAGTCAACGTCAAAAATGACATCCAATCATGAATTTTCAGTCCTCATTTTACCCGCCAATCATGCTAGGATTTGCTGAATTACCATTTCCTTCTGGAACATGTCCTTCACTTTCAGGACTTCACTCTGTCTTGATTCTCTGCTTACCTCACAAGCCACCTTTCCCAGTTTCCTATGTTAATGACTTGTTTCTGCCCAACCTTTTATACTGAGGTGTGGCGGGGAGGGACTCTGGTTCTGTCTTCCATACCCACCCCCTAATCACACTCACTTAACCTCAGACTATCCAACACCATCTGAACCCTGTGCAATATGCTCTTGACTTTAGCACAGACTCTCCCCTGCACTCCAGACTCACTTGTCTAATTGCCTACTCACTATCTCCAGTTTAACACAGCTTAAAACAAATGTTCAATCCAGCTGCCCTCCCACCTTGAGTCATCACTGTCTTAGATTTGTCAGATTCTGAATCTTGCATTCATCTGGGGCTTCTCTTTCCTGTCAGAACTCACATCTAACCCATCATTTATGAGGTGATTGGTTCTACCTTTCCAATAAGTACAGTCCTTGCCACAATCCCACTGCTCTCACCCCCCAACTCTGTTGCCCTTGGTCTAAATCCCTTAGTCCATCTCTTGCCTGGACTGTGAACAAGACAGCTAATTAGATTCTCTGCTTCTGCCTTAGCCCCTGTGCAGCAAGAAGGAAACTTTCAAAAAATGATTTGGATTCTCAGCACAAAGTCAAAGCCATCCTTGTAAAAATTTCAGTTCCAATTCACAACTGACCCACAAAAAAAGCTACAATCCCTAGCTGACCCCATCACCCCTCATTCCTCTCTTTCCTTACTTCACCAATCTAATCTCCTTTCTCTTCTTTAAAAACATTAAATACTGCACTCCTGTGTTTATTGCAGCACTATTTACAATAGGTAAGCTTTGGAAACAACCCAAATGCCCAAAAATAGATGACTGGATCAAGAAGATGTAGTATACATGTACAATGGAATATTACTCAGCAATCAAAAAGGATAAACTCATGCCATTCACAGCAATATGGGTAGAGCTGGAAGGGATTATGCTCAGCAAAATAAGCCATAAATCAAAAGAAAAATAAAGGATGGTTTCACTTATAGGGGGAATGTACAGGAACCAAATACAGGATCAGGAAAAAAAATAACTATAATAAAGTAAAAATCAAAATCAACAGGTGACAAAAGACATACTGTGGGGGGGGGAGGAAGAAGAAGGATCAGGACAGGGATGGGAAGAGCACAAGGGACTATGGTGATGGCGCACGGGTGAATGGGTGGTGGGAATTTCACGGGGAAATTATATATATATATATAAAAGAAACATGAATTAGGCTCTTCCCTCATTACCTGGACACTTGTTCGTTCCTCGACTTCAAGAACCATATGCTGCTTATGTTTCTGGCTCATTCCCTTGCTTTCTCTGGATTTATCCTTCACATTTCCCACACAGGGGAACATTCCTTGGTAACCCCTGGCCCAAGTGGGAGGTCCCCCAGGCAAGAAAGGTCACACTAGCCCAGTGTGGGTTCATGATAGCATATGAACCCACCAAGAGAAGCCTCCACTTGGGCCAGCAGGGTGGGCTCCTACAGAACTATTATAGCTGGTAATATGAATTACAGTAAAACCACGGCAACTAAGATGGTCCATGCCAGTGCAGATTACAAGCCAGCAGAACAATATAGGTACTCCACACATCTCAATATTTGATTTATGGGGGGAAAAATAGCATTGCAGAGCAGTGGGAACATAGAGTTTTTTCAATAAAAAAAAAATGTAGTGTCAGCTGGACGTCCATAGCAGAAAACAATGAGAGAGCTCCTTTCTCTTACTATCCACAAAAATAGATTCTAGATGAATTGCAGATCTAATTGTGCAAAGTCAAACAGTCAAGTTTCTAGAAGAGAAAATAGGATATTTTCATGACGTTGGATAGGGTAGGTTTCTAAAGACTGTTACTGCACTTTGTTAAGATTATGAACTTCTAGGATTGTGACGGAAGATTTCACAATTAAGGTAACAGAAAAACACGTGGGTGAAGCAAGCAATTTAATATCTACCACATTCTATTAAAATGTTTTGATTTGAAATTAAAAGATGAATTTTAGTCTCATAGCTATATCTAAGCTAAGACTATGACGATAGGTGTGTGGGGCTCGAGAACTGACATTTCTAACAAGTTCCCAGGTATGCTACTGGTCTGGCGAGCGCGATTTGAGAGCCACTGTGGGCATTGTCACACCGGGTCCCCCAAGCTACCTCTGCTTTACTCACCTCCAGACTGGGGCAGGGAAGCCTGCAGTGGGATTTCTTCCTAAACTCCCAAGTTTTAACTGGGACTATGTCCTCTTCCCTCTCCATTGCTCCCTGACCTTTTTCTTCTCATAATCTTTTGGGTCTAGATAGGATGAGTTTTGTTAGTGGAAATAATTTTTTATTCTTTTCTTCTCTTCCTATGACTTCTGCAATATCGTCCTAACCAGAAGAAACTGACCTTAGCTTTTCCTTTATATTTTTCCTATACTATCTCTTCCTTCTTCTCCCTTCTTACCTTAGAAGAGAACATCAGGGACAGATGAGATATTCAAGGGAGAGACAGCTTACTGAGGAGAAACATAAATTAACATTGTAATACATTCTGCTCATTTTAATAATAAAAATCATTTAAGACAATATTGAGTCTCCCTGAAAATTCTTTTCCTTTTAAATGGATCTGAATAATGCTCAATTTTGAAAAACATGAAGGAATAAAAGGGAGATCAAGTTTAGAATGTGACAAGAGCTTAGGGAAGCAGGAGCAAACTCTAGTCTGTCTGCAAGAGAAGGGCTAGTAATTCAAGACCAAATCTGAATGGCGGCAGAGCAGATTCTGCTGAATACCATGAGTCCAAAAAGATTTGTATGCTGTGTGAACTCTTGTCTTAGCAGGAATACACAGTTCTAGGCCCAGGGCCAGACACTGGGCTGAAGGACTCCACTTGTTCTCCAATGCTAGGACCCAGAGAACAGGAGCAGAACTCAGACCCTGGTGACCTGGGACTATCATAGCCAAGTGGAGCAAACCTCAGCAGAGGACATCAGTTGAAGATATTAGAAGATATTAGATCTCCTTTTGAGATCCAGTGCCAGGGAAGGGTAGAAGGTTGGGTAGGAGTGGTAGGAGAATCCATGACTCTTGTGACTCTACTTAATCCCCCAGCCCCCCAAAAAAGGTATCAGGTAGAATCTGAGCTATCTTACTGGATATTCAGATGGGCTTGTCCCTCTGTTATGGCCAGAGGGATTCCCTGGTATAATCCACCCACTCTGACTTCCCATCACCTCTGCGAAGGGAAAAGAGATTTCAGCTATGGGAAACGAACATAATAGGAAGCTGCAGTGGGACTAAGATGAGGATGAAGATTGCTGTGGGAAGCAGAGGGCCAAGGATCGATGTCATTTCTTCCCTGTGCCATTCCAGACCAGGAAGGGGAACTCTGCCACTGAAAAATGAGAAATGTGAATTCACATGCCTCCTTTATATCCCTAGGAAAGTGACAGGTCCTCACGGCCCTGTGGTCATCACATGAAGTGGTTACTAATCCCTTCCCCACCTATTTCACTGGTTGCCATAGGAATCCAGGCGTGATGACACCGGTTAGAGCCCTAATTAACCTACCATAAAACGTAAGGGATGATCATAGTTACACTGTCTGCCAACTTTCTTTACTCCTTTGGCTCAAATAAATACTAGAACAAAAAAAATATCAGAGCACTTAAGGCTTTTCAACTGAATCCCACATCTGTACCTCCAGCAAGGCCTCCTGCAGGCCTGTAGTCAGCTTCTTCTTGAGTCAGATCCATCTCAAATCAGTTCCTCTTTTCATATAAGAGAACAAGTTAATAATAGTGTTTTGGATTTAGGCATAAAAACCTGCTCATACTAAGAATTTCGAGAGACATGGTGACAATACAATCCTCTGGGCTTTTGGTTTAACACTGTGTGTGGCTGTTCCCATGGAGTAAGAGGCTGAGACCAGAGTGATGGATGGCTGATGGAGGGAAGTATTTGCGGGGAGTTAGTGTACTTCAAGTGACTCCAGCCTCACTCCCTGAGCTGGCACTGCACAAAAAGGGAGGTATGGACATATAAGCACAGTGTCTGCTGTTTGACCCTGACTCCCTGTCTTAAAACTGGGCAGACTCCCTATCCACTATGTCACTAGAGTTCAACCGAGGAGACTTTTGGCTATTCTCTGAAAATGGCTTCGATTTTGTGATTTCATTTCTGCCTCTGCTGGTATCTTTCTTCCTGTTTCTGTCTGACCTTTGACATTTTGGCTTTGTTATTTGTCTTAATTTTGCATACAGCCTTTGAACTTGCTGGCAGTTAACAAGGCTTAACTGGTTATTTTAGTCCTGACTATTCTCCTTCCAGTCAAGTACTCTCTCTAGCTCTGACACCTGGGACGCAGCTACGACATTAGCCTGCTTTGCTCTTGCTGCAGAGAGCAAAGTGTGTTAGTTCCTGCAGTGGGATTGAGTGCTACACTGCAGGATGATTCAACCCAAGGCCAAAATAAATGGATCCAGGCCGTAAGAGGATGACTGCCAACATATATATCAAGCAAGAACTGTGGTAGAAAGAGTTCTGTTCACTCATTTGTCCACTGTTTAAATTTCGCTCATGTTCAACCTCACTGTTACTCATCACCAGCTCATAGACCATGAAGAGTTGTTTCTAGCCCAGGTCCTCAAAGGAACTGTAAGAGTTTTGGGAAATGTCAATGTTCAACATTTCAAAACTTCTAACAGGAATTGACTATTTATCCAAGATAAGTCTGCATAAGCAAACCGAAATTCAAGTTTATTTGCTTTTCACAGGGGAGATGCTAGTTATCACTAATGAACAGCAATAGGATTAATATATAAAATGGGAAAATAATGACAAATTCTTATAAATACTATTTGTGTTTGAGAACCAAATAGTTCAAAATATAAAGACAATCATGGTGGGAGGTACTTTGGAATGAAAAGGCAGCAATCTGCTGTCTAAATAGTAAGAGCAGTATAGATGGTTGGGTCTCCAGTTTGCAGCTGTCAGAGTACTTTGACATTCATGTGACCAATAGATTAGGGAATTTGGGGAGAAACTCTAATCTAGTGGTTATAATGGGAGATGAGCAGTCTGTAAATTCTACCAGTAGCATTTTGAGTAACTATGTAAGAAATTCACTAACAATTCCATCCTAAGAAGAAACCAAACAACCCTTCTCTGAACAGCAGAGTTGATTGATTTTTTAAATAATCAATGAACTTATTTCTAACTACATGTTATTCCTTCATCTAAGTTTTAAAGAAAAAACAGATCTGTACATTTACAGTTTCTTGACTATCCATGGTATTTATTAATTTATAAGATCTGTTCACCTAAAGGGTTCTATCTGAAATCACTGCTATGTGGTGCAAGTTTTATCAAGTCTGTTCTGGAAAGAATGTCAAAGCTACAAACAGTAAAGTGATTGCTTACCCCAGGTAGGCACATAACTATTTCATGTTAAACATAAGACATTGTATGTTTGCTCCTGAAAGTAAATTTGGCCATTTCAGAATGATTTAAAGTTCAAAGGATTTTTCTGAGGTAGTTAGAAAGATAGTTACTGAATATAACTCATTTCAATATGCAAAGCAAGTAAACACTTATGCAAAATAAAATTTATTTAAAAAAAAAAAGAAAGAAAACACTTATGCACCTAAGGCTTTACAGAAGAGGCAATTACTTATTCCAGAATTTTCTAAACTATGGACCATCTGTGTCCCAAATCTGAGATGAAGTTTCAGAAACAACCCTTTTTTATTAAAGATTAATATAGTAGAAGTTCCAAGCAGTTTTCCAATAAAGAACTCCATTCAACTTTGTTGATAAACATGTCTTAAATTTACTTTACCATAGAAGACTTGTCATGAAATTTCTGTTACCAAATGTGCTATTTTATGTGTTCTAGCATAAGGGTTGAGCATACGGTGTGGCCAAAGAAAAAGTACAGACTTGTCTGGGCGTTTGCAATTGTATGGGGGAATATAAAAATAAAATTTAAAATTTAAAAAAAAAAAAAAAAAAAAAAAAAAAAAAGAACAGGGCTAGGAAGAGAAAGTAGTGGTCCTGATATTTTGTTATGTCAGCCCTAGTGAACTAATACAATTACTATCTCTAAATTAACACCTCTAGATTACAGTGATTTTCAGTCTTTACATGGGCCATAGCCTCTTTGAAGAATGCCCATTAGGTGACTTTCTAACAATCCGGTTTATTGGAAATGGTCCACAAGACCACCCTCAAGTTTGATGATTCACTGGGGATGCTCAAGGAGCTCAGCATATATTCATACTGATAGCCAAGACCTATTACAGTGAAAGGACAGAAAGCAAAATCAGCAAAGGGAAAGATGCATGGGGCAAAGTCTAAAGAAAACCAGGAATGAGCTCCCACAAGTCCTCTCCCAGTGCAGTTATACAGGATACACTTAATTCCCCCGACCATGAGCTATGAGAACACCTGCTAAGTGTTGTCTACCAGGGATGCTCACTAAAGACTTGGTGCCCAGAGCTTTTATTGGAGGCTGAAACTGTAGGCTTTCTCTGCCCAAATTACAGGCTTCAAGAAAGAAAGCCAATGTGAACCACATTGTTTGCACAAATAGTTGTAGGTAGAAAGAAGCACTTGTATCAGTTCTAGGAATGGTGGGTAGCCAGCAGACACCAGCATAAGTCCAGTCTTGCAAATGGGACTTAGCAAAGATGTCAGTCTCAGGTTAGCTATAACTCTTTTCTGCACACCTGAAATGCTGGATAAAATATAAAAACATATTTAGAAAATACATCATGGATCTGAAACTGAAGGAATCTGAAGAGACCAAATATAAAGTGAGAACTGGAACCTGGGAGGTGAAGAAGTAGCAAAGATAGCTTTTTGCTGAAGACTTTTGCTGTACCCAGGATAATGAGAACATTCCCTTTGACAACAATACCATGTGCAGGCAATAGGAGATAAATTCGGTACCCACTACAGATGGGCTACCTAGTAGAATACTGTTATCAAAAGTTAGGACCTTCTTTATTAGGATAAAAGAGAAAAAAAACCCACTGAACATAAGAGAATTGCCAGACAACTTGCTTGTTTCTACCTTCACATTTGATTAAAAGGGGAAAAAATATCCTATCAGAATTTGAAACCACAAGCCAGGTCTCACATACATTTGTTGTGCAAAGTTAAGCTATTTGTGTGATATATATATATAAAACATCAGAGCTGTACTTGTATTTATAATTGGTAAAGCTTGATACTGCTGCTAGGTAAGTATGTCATATATATATATATATATATATATATATATATGACAAAGATATATAGCTATCTTTGCTACTTCAGTATCATATATATATATATATATATATGATACTGCTGCTAGGTAATATGTCATATATATATATGACATAGATATACAAATTCTCTTTGTAGAATTTATATGTATATATATATATATATATATAAATTCTCTTTGTAGAAACATGATTGCAGACTAGTTTTCACAGTTAAATAGTCCCAGATAAACCTGAGAATAATAATTTACAGCAGAATATCATAAAAGCCATGTAAACACAAAGCATTACATGAATGTATGCAGATACAATAAGTCAGACTCACAAACATTTTAGACATTGGAATTATTAGACACAATTATCAGTTATATTTAAAGCAATAAAAGAGAAGTTTGAAATATGAACAAGAAATAAAAGACTTAAAATGTGACTGAGCATATTTGAAAGGGAGTCAAATAGAACTTTTAGAAATGAAAACCATGGCAATTGAAATTAAAACCATAACAGAAAATTAGACACAACCAAATGGAAAATTAGTAAATGGAAAGATAGTTAAAAAGAAATTATTCAAAACACACAATGGAAAACAATGTTCGGAAAATGTGAATCAAACACTAAGAGAAATAGTAGATAAAACAAGAAGTTAAATAAATATTTCATTAGAATTACAGAAAGAAAGGCCATTTCAGAAAGAATTCCAGAAAAAGAATGGGATGAAGGCAATATTTCAAATGAAAATAATGGGTTGGAAATTTTCAGGATTGTGTAAAAACATTAAGCTTCAGAACCAGGAATTACAGCAAATATCAACCAGCATAACCTTCACAAAACATAATGGAACAGCAGAAAAAACCCAAAAAAAATTTTGGGGTTGTAGAGGCAAAAGCAATGCTTAGAAGGAAGATTAGAACATTGAATCCAAATATTAGGAAAGAAGACATTTCCAATAATCACTCATGAGATAAAATAAATTTTCTGAACTCTCAATGATTTAACCATGTTAGAAGAAAGGCTAAACCATCTTTGCTAAATAAGTCTAAGTCATTTTCTCTCCAGAGAAAATAAAATTTCAACATCATTGTCATATAAATAGGTGATCAAAGAATACACTGGCAAATTTTGGGGATAAATTGTCATAGAGAGCTATCAGACAGTTGAGTAATACAAATGTTATGATACACATGCTAGTCATCATATATTTTAAGTTTATAATTTGTGTGATTTCTCAATAAATTTTGAATTACCCACTGATTTTCCATTCATAAATCTTTATTATTTTTTTAAGTATGGGTTTTTTAAAATATATTTTTACATCATTTTTCATTTTTGTACAATGTATACATTTTCATCTTGGTTATTGTCCCCATGAAATTCCCACCACCCATTCACCAGTGAATCATCACCATAGTCCCTTGTGCTCTCCCCAACCCTGTTTTGATCCTACTCCCTTCTCCCTACCCTGCAGAATGTCTCTGGCTTATAATTACCTCTTGATTTTGATTTTACTTTATTATAATTGCTTTTTTCTCCAGATCCCTTATTTGGATCCTTTTTATTGCAGCACTGTTTACAATAGGTAAGCTATGGAAACAACCCAAATGCCCAGAAATAGATGACTGGATCAAAAAGATGTGGAATATATACACAATGGAATATTACTCAGCAATCAAAAAAGATAAACTCATGTATTACTTTTCTTAAACACTTATTCTGTCATCAAATTGTATGAGATTCGGGTTCTTTGAAGTTTGAACCCACCCCTAATGGACAGTTCTATTAAGTTTTATTATGTTATATTAAAAACACCTGATAAAGAGTTCTGTAGCAATTACACACATGCATGCCTAATACCAGTGATCATACAATATATGGTCACCATGTGATAAGGCTGACAAGCTGTGTGTAGAGAAACTGGATAGTGTAGAATGAATGCCTCTGTGAATTTATTGTAGCCTAGCATCTGACTTAGACTCCTACAGGTTCAGATATGACTTTGAATTCCAGATCAGATCTGACTTTGTTAGTACATCTTCAACAAATCCATCTCTTAGATCCATCTTACATTAGTTGAGTGCATTAAGACTAGTGTATATAATTAAGACAATTTATTTTCAGGGTGAAATTATTGTCATAGGGACCAATGGTACTTGAAGTTTATTGATTTAACACATTTTTTTTTCTGTACTAGGGTATGTTCTTTTCTTTTCTTGAAGACTTGCATGGAAAAATAAATACTAATCAGAAATTACTTGATGAATGTGAAATCAAAACAGAGAGCTAGAAAAATTAAATAATGATATCAGACTAAAATTCTGTTTTGAATGTTTTTGTCATTGGGATTTGCATAGCCCAACATCATTTCTACTTTAAGAGTGACCAAAAGTCTCATTGAGGCTATCTCTTCCATCAATTGTACTTAGATGTGACTTTCCTTTTTTCAATATATATAATATTCTTAATAAAAGTATAATAGAAAGTATATTGCCAAATATAGAATGCTTATATTAAGAGCTCTATAAAAAAAAATACACGTGCAATTTCACATGCCTAATGAAAACAATTAGGCAAGCATTAAAACTAGAATTGCATGTGAACAGGAATGAAAACATTTTCATCTTTTATTAAGAGTTCTGTTCACAGGGTTTTAATGTTATTTTGCTGTGTATGTATCCAAACCATTTTCTAAAAATCTCTATTTCATTTTAATATTGCTTTATTTGGTGATTAAACAGCAGTAATTTGAATTTCAAAGGTCTGAAACAGAATGAAGCTTTGAACTACCCCAAATTTTTGAAAATTAGTTTTTTGTTGATATCCATTCATTTGGTCATGTTTATGAAATAACTTTCAGTGAAGACCAACAGTGGATTTAGTACAATTTCCAGCTCATATCTTTCAGATGAATGTCTAGAAATTCTACTAAAGAAATGGGCACATTTATTTAGTTCCAGAGGTAATTGATTAGAATAGAGAAAATGACCAGAAATGGGGAAAAAAGATAAAGGACTTCAAAATGTGGCCATCAAGTGGTTAAAGTTCATTATTACATCTGAAGATGTAAAGTTTGTTCCAAGAAGTTTTATCTGAGATTAATGAAAAATCGAAGGCCCCAAAGCTAAAAATAAAACTTCTGACTTAATATTATTCCTCCAAAATTTGCGAGACAGTGGTCTAATTACAAAAAAACAAAAAAAAATCCTGAGCTAACAAAATGATTAGTTTGTTAAAACAAACCTGATAAACACTCTACCTGTATTTTTCAATATAGATTAGCCTCACTCAGTAGTTAATAAGACACGTGGAGACTGATTATTGGCAAGCATCTCGTCTGGTGCTAAAATACTTCTCTAGATTCCAAGGCTCCGCTCCGTAAGCATGGCTGTGATCTGTCTGGCTGTGTCTGTGCCCGCAGCCACACCATCTTTCCCCAGACCACCTTCTCAGCCTCTTGCCTAGAGTCCCTACCTCTGGTTTTATACTCAGTTCCTTCTCCACCTACTTATCAAAGTAAGTTTTCATAAACCCCCAGTGGTTTCCCATACCCCAAGGGATAAGTGAAGTTATAGTCTGACTTACTTGGCCTTTTGTGAACTGGCTCTTCCTATGTCTTCCACATTTTTTTTTTCATTTTTTTTTTTCAATCTCCATGGCTATGCTCTGCTTATTCTTTCCTTTGGGCCTTTGTACATGCTGACTTTTGCTAGCCTGGTATGCTTTTCTAACTCGTTAGTGTTGTCCTCAATGGCCTGTATCTCACCCCTAGACCATAATGCAATCAGGGCTGGAGTTATCTGAGTAACAGCTCATCCCATAGGCTAGGTATTCAAATATTTGTTAAATGAATGAATGAAGTCATTCAATACTGTGGGCCTCTGGTATACCAAAAACAAAACAAAACAAAAAAAAAACAACTATCATTTTCTGGGCATCTACTTTGTATCCTATTGCATACTAGTGATCTCAAGAACATGATTTTATTCACTCTGAATACTTTTCTATGCAAGAATGATAATAATATCAACCATTTATTGAAAACCTCCAATGTGCTGGGTCCTGTACTCTGGGTTTTAATAAACATTGTCCTACAAAAGGCTTCATTTTCTACCTTCTTCAAAAGGCAGAACTGAGATGTCAAAAGGGTCCCTTAAACATTTTATGATGGACTCTGGGTGCACACACCAGGCCTTTGATCTATTCAAGAAGATATACTCCTTCTGCTTTCACAGTAGCAGGGGTTACCAACTAAAGAAAGCACAAAGCAGACAGGAGGACAAACAGGTGACCAGCATCACAGTTGCTGGGAGAGAAAACTGGCCGATGTGACAGAGGTTCTATTCCTCTTTCTCCTGAGAGTAGAGAGCTGGGAACACAGAGGCTTCCCTTGACACTCTGCAGCAAGGGGCTCAGGAATGTCAGGATGTTTCAGAGTCCCTGTCTCCCCATGGGCAGATGGAAGGCAGCTCCTTCCCTACCTTGCTAGAACAATGGAATGCATTGCCAGCACCTCCGGAGGGTAGAGACTATAAACAATCTGGTGACAAGAGCTTACCCCTCAGTCCCTTCCCCATCTCTGTCACCTTGGGAGATGGTGTGGTGAGGCCAGACCCTTCCAAGTGGCTCCCCCACTGCTCTCCTGCTGGAGGCAAAGCAGCACAGCACCAGGGACCCAGCTACTTGGCTAGGGTGTCACTGTGGAGGTACCCACCATTTTTCCTGGTTTTCTGCTGGGAGCTTTCCTCATCCTTGCCTTTGAGTGTGCTGTGGCCTTGCTACTTCGCCTACAGAAGAGGAACTGATCCTGCCTGGGGCAGAGCTGATGAACCATCAAGATGCTAGTGATGGCAGCTGGAGAGAGTGGGAGGGACAGAGTAAGGCCTGCACCCTTTCTGGACCTTGATTGCTCATCTGCATGTTCAGATTGGTTGGGAGCAACCTGAGGGCAAGGACCCAAGTCGCATTCATTCATTCAAACCCCAGAATCTTCCAGGCTTATACCCTAGGCACTCAACGTTGACTGAAAATAAAAGTTGAGGAGGACAATGACATGATAGGGGGGAAATGCTTTCTGAAGATTGTCACTCTCCCCTAAAAAACTCTCCTAAGACCAAAGTCCTGAGAACTAAGGACATGCCAGGTGCTGTGTGAATCTCCTCACCACCAGAGCTGTCCACAGAGGAAACAGAATTCAGGTGCCTTCCTCATATTCCTTCTCTGTCAGTCATTCAGGTCCCCAAAGCTTAGTTTTTTTTTTTTTTTTTAAGATTTATTTATTTATACAAGCACTGGGTACAGTCACAAGCACGGGAGGGTGAGAGAATTCACCAGAGCCAGAGCGGGGAGCAGAACAGGCAGATTGATGAAGTACACTGCTGACGGGAGCAGCGGGCGGCAGGAGAGGTCTGTGTGCCATGTGGGACCCTCGCCCAGCGGCCGGGGATTGAACGGGTGCTGCAGAGGCTGCGGGCAGCTTTGCAACCCAGCGCTCAACTGCCGAGCCACAGGGCAGCAGTTAGTTCTTCGTTAAATCAATACAAATCCAAGTGTTGCCCCATTAAAGAAAAATTATTTTCTTGCAGGGAGAGGTGTATGGGGGGGGGGGTCAAAGGTGTTTCTCAGACGTTTTCCTGTCAAAGCAAAATGGACTCTTAAAATTCTATTGGAGTAATGTTTGGATTTCTGGATTGGATGGAGAAGCCAGAGAAGAAAATCAGCAAACATTTAGGAAGAGGCCAGGTACCCAGTTACATTAGTGTCTGGAGGACAACTCTGAAAAACAAACAAAAGGGGTGGGAGACTCAGGCCACATTCCCGACTTCTCAGAGATTTACAAATAGAGGACTTCATGTGCCAGAGAAGATGTCACTGTCCTGGGGATACCTCTTTTGTCGGCCCTGCCCCCAAAAGCGTGGGTCCTCCTTCTCTATTTCTTTACTATGTGAGAGAAGAGATAAGGCCAAAGGTGATTCCTATTGTTAATATTCATGAAAACAAAATACCTTAATAGCAAAAGCCACTTGTTCTCTGCTACTGTAACACTCTTCATAGAAAGGGGAGGTTCCAGGCTCCCTGCTGCATCTAAGGAAGGGAGGAGCCGAGCTGTGAGGGGAAACTAAGGTCTTGGGAAAGAAGGGGAGATGACTTGGAGGAGGCATGTGGAGTAAAGAGACATGAAGAAGCTACACTTGCTTCTTGGACTTGTGCCAGGGACTTGGGGGGCACAAAAGGAGACATGTGAAAGAGATAGAGACGTGGGTGAGAGACCTGTGGGAAGGTAGCCTTTGTCTTGACATGTATTTTGATTGAATTGTTGAGTAGGCAACATAGCAGTTTCTAATATCTTAGCATCTATATTTGGGTTGTTGTTATTTGTGATAATGTCTGCAATAAATGGTAGTTATGGTCACACTTCCAGCATGTTCTTGAAAAGTTCTTTAAATCTATCTTTGTATAATTGCAACTCAGTTTCGCTAATCATTAAAATAAATCCTCAAGGGTCTTTACTGACTATCCCAAGAGGAGTCACTGTTTGTCATTAAACAGGGTGTTATGAAACTAAGTTTTTTCCAAGTGTGTGAAAATAAGATTTCACCTATATCCACTCCATAATGTTTGCCTTCCCAAGATCAGGCAGAATTAACTAGGTTTTAATAACTACTTAGGTGGTATAACTGTTAAATAAATGAGTGCCAGGATCACATTAAGTTCATATCTTGCCTCCATCATTTGCTATTAATGGTAAACTTTCTAATCCTCAGACAGGGACAATAATGTGAGGACTGAGTGAAGTCAACAGTACATATACAAGTCTGTGAAACCTCGTGTGTATTTGGTAAATATTAATTCCTTTGCTATTATCTAGCTAGTTGAGTGATCAAGAAGATTAAATGAGATAAAGCAATTTTAGCAATGGTACAGAGTAAATAGTTAATAAATATATCTACTATGTTTGCCATAAACCAGAACAGTAGCTCCCTTTATTAATACCATGGAGTCTTTCTTTCTACATTCTGATTGGTGGAACCATGCCACTCCAGTGAAACTACAGGTATTAATTTTTAGACAAAACACATGGTTAGTGTTTCAAATTACTGACTACTCCCTTCAGAGCCTGTCATGTTACACTAAATGGTCTGGTGTGGTCATTCACCAAACTCATAATTAAGTGTTGGAATTTTGCTAAAACAAGTTACTAGCAAAAGATATTGGTCTTCAGCCTATACCCAGAACTGGATGTTTTGGAAACTATATAACTTTATACTTTTGAAAATGTTGACTTGTCCTTAATCCCCCCTAACTGCTTTTATTTATTGAGTTCCTCAACTCAGTGGGCTCCCATGTAAAAAATTAATTTCTTTTTATTTCACCCTTAACAATCACAAAATATTTTTCACAAGGGATTTCAATGGATCCTGACAGAACTAATGTCACTCTGACATAAACTACTTTAAATTACTGAGTAGAGAGAGCCTTGTGGTGAAGAAGAACATGCTGGTTATGCCAAGGGAGAAGTCAGAGTTTGAAAACGGATTTTCAGAATGGATTAAAGAAAGATGGGGTGGAATGTTTTCTTGGAGAACTAAAGTCAATAATGGCTTTGAGTTTCCAGTTGGGAGTGAAGTTGATGTTGCTAGAATCAGAATTAGAATTACAATGGAATTGGAATTTCACTCCACTCTTCCTCTATCTTTGTACCTTCAGACTCCTCACTGCACCATCCTACCCAGTGATGTCCTGAGAAGCAGCCACTGACCATTGAGGCTTCATTACCAGAAACCTCCTGAAGGAACACTTGCTTGAAAGACTCCCTCTGATGACATTTTCAAGATAACAGCACTAGAACTGACTACCAGTCTCAGAGATTACTATGACCAATTTCATTTTGCCTCACATCCTAATCCTGGACACTGCCTCATTGACCATCAGAAGTCTAAATCGCCCCTATTATCCATCATCATCCAAGAGTTCATCTACATCTGCTCTATAAATCTCATAATCTGATGCATAAACAGCCCCCAGGATGACCCCCTGCTGGTTCATTCCCTTGGGTAGTCCCCTTCCACACTCAATTGAGCTGATGTGTATAAGCAATAGAACGCTGCAGAGATGATGGAGTGTAACTTCTGAAGTTGGACTATAAAAGATATTTAAACTTTTGCTTGTCTTTCTTGAATTGTTTGCTTTGGGAAGAAACCAGATGCTGTGTAAGTAATGAACTCTATGGAGAGGTACACAGTGTGAGGACCTGAGTCTTCTGCCAGCAGCCAAGTGAATGAGCTGGCTTAGAAGCAGATCCTGCAGCCCAGTCCAGTCCCAGGCAAGCCTTCACACGGCTGCAGCCCAGCTAACATCTGACTCCAGCCACATGACAAATCCTGAGCCAGAACCACCCCGTTAAGCCATTTCTGAAATTCTGGACACTGTGAGATAATAAATGTTTATTGTTTTAGCCATTATGTTTTGGGGATACTTTTTTACACAGCAGTATATAATTCATACACTAAATGAGTGCTCATTTTTCTATCCTTTTCAAATCTTATCTCCATGCTTCTTTACATTTCTGACCTATGATCACCAAAGTCCAAAATCCTGAATTTATCCTCTAAATGTTTCCTCAGCAATTTATCTTAGCTGAAACTTGGTTCTTGGTTAAAAACCCTCTATAGTTCCCTGTATAGCTCTATACTGAGATACATGCAGAAGAAAGTGGGAGAATGACTGAATGTATTTTGTATAATAAAGACATTTAATTCTCTCAAAGAGAATAAGTCAAATATAACATTTGACTTACTTAATATCTAAGGAAACTTCCAAGCTATTCATCCATATAGCAGTATAAAAGTTATTTGTTATTCATTATCTATCTTCTGATGAGATGGTAAAGGTAAGACCACGTGTATTTTATTTATTAATTTATATCCAACTCCCACACATAGTCAGACCATGTTTGTTGAAAAAAAATGATATAAGAAAAAGAAATTTTTTGGGTTCGAATGGAAAAATATCTTATTGATCTTTAGGTCAGAAGTCTGACATGGGATGGGTCTCACTGGGCTAAAAATCAATGTGTTGGCAGAGCTGGGATCCTTTCTGAGCACTAGAGAAGAACTTTTTGCTTGCTTGTTCCATGAGGCTATCAGCATTCTTCACTTTGAAGACAAATCTGGGTTTGATTCCCAGCTTTATAGCCTAAAAATATGGCCTGCATATATTTTTTTGCTTTGTTTTGACATCATTAAGTATATATCACCAAAAAAGTATATATCACATACTTATTAATAGAATGAATACCCTATTATATAAAAATAAAAGTGAGAATTGATATCCTAACCTATAAATATATATTAACTAAATACTAACTATATAATAACCTGTAAATATGTATTAATATCCACATGTATAAAAGAATTAGATATATTTTCAATGTCTCTGAACACTAGCTTTTCAAACCATAAAGAGGAGAATATATAACTTGTAGAATTGTTTTAAGCATTTGGGACATAGCATGTGCTCAAAGTTTTTTCATTGCCTTTACCTTCTCTTAGAAATAAAAGATGATGAAAGAGATAGGGGGTGGGGGAAAACAAAAGAAATAGGGAACAGTCAGGATCTCCTATTTCCCCAATACCTAAGAAAACCTAATCTTTGGAGTGGCCCAGCTCTTCTGGAAGTGAGGAATCACCAGTTACCAGGATGGATCTGCCCATCAACAAGTCCATATCATAGTAATATCCATGGAACAGAGTTATGCTCAGAAGAGTGACATGAGAAATGTTTTGTCCTACTTTATTCATATACAGACTGGAATTGAACTATGAGGCCTATTTTTCACTAGCATGGTTGACCCTGAACAACTGTCTTCATCTAATAGAAGTTGGGTTTTTGCATCTGTAAAATGGGAATGATGGGATCTACTACTACATGATTATTATGAATGAATAGGAGGAATGCTGTCGCATGCTCATCACAGTGCTTGGAAAACATTTCAAATATTCAGAAGATGTGAGCTTATTCTTCTGCCCCCCTCATAACCATAAGGATATAAGTAGCTTAATTTTTACAATATTCTACTGCAAGTTAGCAGCAAATACTCTGAAGAATGATACTGGATAAACCCTTAGGTCCCAATTCACTTATCACTTATATGGATGATAACAAAATACTCCCTTCTGTTCTTCACATTTTTGGCAAAGTACAAAAATGAATTTTTCAATTGATACTTAACTGTCAGCACCACAAGCTCCTAGTCAATTCATTTTGCAAAGCCAATTTGTTTGTAGATCTATTTTGCTGAATTCAATGAATTTGCTACCACTGCATTCCAAATTTAGCAATAGATCATGACACTTAAATATTTCTTCAGGGAGTATTAATTGTAGGGGGAAAGTGATGGCATCTTATTTAGGTTGTCTGGAAAGTCAAAGAAAGATTATAATTTATAGTTACTATGGTAGCTAATTATACCTTCAAGGATATGCCAGTTGCTGTGAAAAAAAAAAAAAAAAAGGCTTTTGATCATAGATGAGACCCTTGTTGGAGAATCAAAGAAAATAAGAAAGTGGAATTTACCATATTGAAAAATGTCTGGTTACCGAGATTAAACTTCTCTATGGATAAAAAGTCTGGTCAAATTTGTTTCTCCAAGGTGCTAAAGTTCATAGCACATTCTAATAGTGGGACAATAAGCCATGTGTTTTCATCTGCACTATTTACCACATGGGTTTCTATTATTTAGGGAGGTGGACATCATTCAGCAAGTCCATGGCTTTTAAGTTCAAAAGACTTGGTCCAGGTTACACAAGGATAAGACAGATTCAGAAGAATATGCCACTAGGCAGAATTAGTCTTCCTGCAAAACACCTTTACCACTACAGAGATCTAGGTAAAGGCCTCCTTTATCTAGCTCAGGAGATTAGGAGTGTTGGGAGCAGGAGAAAGAGAGTTAAAATTGAGTGTGAAATTGAGTGTAGAATTGTTGGAAGTAGAATTAAGTCTCATCCCTTCCAACTGAGTCTAGGTCTGAGAAGGAATTGATGAGAGAAGGGATCTGTGTTTGCTTCCTCACAGGGGCCAGGAAGATCAATAAGGTCCAGGAAGACCTAAGTTAGGTCGAAGTCTTGTGAGGTGTGGGATACACTTGAAAATGTTCTGAAGGGGAGAAAAGGGTGGAAGCAGAGTGGTGAGGAGCCACCTGCATGGAGAATGATGCATTTAAGGTCAATGGCTGGAGGATACTGCAGGTCTGGACAGACAGCAGAGACTGATTAGATGCTGTGCTCCCTGCCTCCCACTCCCGTTCTTTCATGTTTCAGAAGCTCTTCAGAATTTACATCCACCCAAACAGGAAGAGTAAATTATGATTTGAATGAATTTAGACCTACATTAATACTGTAAAAACAGTGGAGAGGAAGGGACATGAACTACGACGGAAGACAGGGGGTGACTTGGTGTGGGGGTGCTGTGGAAACACTTCTGAAGGGTGTGGACCTGTACCTCTGATTCATAGTCAGTGATGTATTACCTTAGAAAACAAAAAACCCACTTCATTGATTAGAACTAAATTTTCACATAGGGATTAAGTGGCTTTCTAGAAAAGTAAGGAAGATACCTGGTTTCTTGCGCACTTGGATTCTTAGCTACTAAAAGTACAATTCAATTCTTGGTGGGCCATTTATCTTCATTCAGAAAAGAAAACAGTTGCAATTGTCTGCAGTGCAAAGTCTAGCCTTCCCTGTGTACATCAAGAAACGCATGGATAATCAGGAAGCCCGTTTTCATTTTCCTCCTTTATCCAGAGATATGCTCACAAGGCAGGGCTCTTTCATAAAACATCCTACCTAAAATCTCAACCGTGTGTTCCCATGGTTTATGGAATAAAAACAAAGCTTTTAGTGTGGCATCCAAAGTTTTTAAAGAACAAACCCCATCCTACCTGCCCAGCTTGACACAAAAGCTCCTGGAGAGATTACAGTTACAAGGTCTGTGCCCTTTGGGTCCTGTCCTGTAATTTCACTTTCCCACACCTTCCGCTATCTGTTCCCCTACTTTTCATTGTTGTCCCCACAAACTCTTAATATTAAGAGTATGGACTTTGCAGTTCTACAGACATGGGTTCATCTTTTAGTCCTTGCACTGATTAGGGAGGGCAAGTCTGGACAAGTTTCCTCTTGTGCAGACTTTGAGTAGACCCTCATGTGCGGGGCCATTTGAATTTTAATTAGATGACGAGTTGAAAATTAGTTGATGAATTTTGCCATGGAAATGCTTTTTAAAAAGGGTATGTGTATAGGGCCTCCCCGGTGGCGCAGCAGTTGAGCGCTGGGTTGCGAAGCTGCCCGCAGCCTCTGCAGAGCCGGTTCCATCCCCGGTTGCTCCCCAGCCACCAGAGGGTCCCACATGGCGCGCAGACCTCTCCTGCCACCCGCTGCTCCCCTCAGCAGTGTAGTTCGGTCCTTCTGCCTGCTCTGCTCCCTGCTCTGTCTCTGGTGAATTCTCACCCTCCTGCGCTTCTGACTGTGCCCAGTGCTTGTATTAATAAATAAATAAATCTTAAAAAAAAAAAAAAAGGATATGTGTGTAGGAGGGAAGCTCTTATTATAAGCTTTGTCCAAAACAAATTGCTCATATTTTATGATAATCATTTATTTCACTCACCAGTTAGGTCACCAGGTTTCTGGAGGCAAGAATATTATCAAAGTTTGCACTGTCACCCAATAGTCAGTGAAGAGCAGTGGGTTACATGGTTGATTAATATTCAAAGCTCCCTTTTAACCTATCTGAGCTTTGACCTTCCTGAGCATTTCTGTCTGATACCCTGGATAGAATTAACAACTCCTTCCTTTAGGAGCTGCTAATGCTTTTGTAGGCCTGATTTCATGTTATTTTCAGTTCATCTGGTTACATGTTATTTATATGCTGTTTTGCAGATATTTGCATGTCACTTAAACATTCTTCAATAAAATATCAGATAAATTCTTTTTTATAACTGCAGTAACATTGGCTTATAACACTGCCTGTGATTAAGGGGAATAGGTTCACACCTTAGATGTATGTCACCTCCTCACACCTACCACCAAAGCATGCATTTCCTTCATCCTATTAGCCCAACCACCATTTCTGAAATTGAAAACTGTCCTTAAACTTAAAAACAGAGCCTGGGACATAATCACTATTCATTCAACACTTGTTATGTTAAAGAACCTCCAATCATCTCTCCTAGTTAAAGTGAGTCAACAGCATCACATCTGAACTTGAAGCACAAAGGAGGGTGGGGACAGGGCAGTGGCAAATTGTTGTGCACAGCTGATCAGGGTGTCCTTGACCTCACAGGACAGCTGGGCTCAACATGAGAGGCGAGCTCTCACTTTTGATCTTCAAGATAACATTTGAAAACATAAAGCAAAAAGAATTTGAGATAATGTGCCTGCTTTCCTTTCAAACAGGCCATGTGGCATGGGAGGCCCTGGGATTAAGAATGCTAAGACTTACTAAATAAAGACAGCCGGCTCTTGGAGAGGGAGACAGAACATGGGATGTGGACAAGAGTAACAGTGACTCAGATGGAGGCAGCGAGAATTAGTCCAGGAGGCCCAGCCTATCATCCTAGTGGGTCAAATCATAAGCTCTGCTTCCCCTGCACTACCACCAAGTATTGCTCATCCCTGATGAAGTAGGTGGGTGACAGACAGGATTACAGGAGCAACCTCATTTGAACCAGGATCTGCACTTTACAGAGCTGCCCACTCTGGCCTGTTGAGTGACCAGTCAGCATGGGGGTTTGGCGAGTTTGCCCCTGGTCCCAGTGAACGGAGCTCAGCCCCGGAAACCTGGAAGCCATTGAACCTGGGGTTAGAAGTGTCCTGTCGGTGGGTTTTCTATATGGCCTTTCAGGTTTGGGAAGAATTTGGTAGATATAACAATGTATTCTCCTCCAAACCTTCCACACACCCCTCCCCCCATCCTCTAGCCCCTTACCCTCCTCCCATCACTTCGCTGAACACCCAACCTAGTTCTTTCTATCCAGATTCTAATTCAAGAACTGAGCCTCCAAAATGGGTTGTTTTGTGATACAAATGAAAGTGATTAGGACAAGACCCTGTGATACCTGTGGGTGATGAGAATGCCCGTCCAGAATCGGTTCTTACAATCCTCAGCATATTCTATCAGAGTAATACATCTGGAATGGGTGCTGGAAATGAAGACTGTAGGACCACGTGTATCCCAAGGGCCTCCAACTCTCCTCAGGAAGACTCTAGTGGGTCATTTGTTCATTGCTGGGAAGAGGCGTGGCCAGCCCAGTCACACTACCTTGTTTTTGCACTTAAGAGTATGTTAAAGGGCCTCCCTTGGTGGCGCAGCGGTTGAGTGCCAGGCTGTGAAGCTGCCCACAGCCTCTGCAGTACCGGTTCGATCCCCGGCCGCTGGAGAGGGTCCCACATGGTGGCAACAGACCTCTCCTGCCGCACCCGCTGCTCCCCTCAGCAGTGTACTTCGTCAGTCTGTCTGTTCTGCTCCCTTCTCTGGCTCTGGTGAATTCTCTCACCCTACTGTGCTTCTGACTGTACCCAGTGCTTGTATAAATAAATAAATAAATCTTAAAAGAAAATTGACATTTAAAAAAAAAATGAGTATGTTAAAGTGTCTAAATCTCACAAGTTAGACAACATAGAGACGGAATATGTAGCACACTCCATCGCTAATTTCCGATCATCTAGTGCCAATGGTGTGAGCTCCCTGTAATAATTACCCAAAACTCCTTTGTGGTTCGTCTCTGCCTCAGTTTCCCCACTCACTGTGGTTGGGAATCCTTTTATTAGAAGACATAGGAAAAGAAATATTAAAGATTCTATCACAAGCCCATAAAAATATTGAGAGAGGAAGTGGAAAGGGAATCAAATTGTGAAGAGGGTGGGGAGGAAGAGAGAGATACAAAACCAACTCATTAATCTTTCCTTCTCACTGATCTTAAGCTTGCCAAAGCTCACAGTGTGTAGGTATTATTCAACATATATTTGTCGCCTGGAAACTTGCCCATCTGTGCGAGCGTGGGGCTTACTGCTCTGGAAGAGGAGGTTAATATAAAAAGCATCTGAGCTGGGAAAGCAGACAGTTCAGGAGCTCAACATCCAGCAGGAGCATGACCTGTGCTGCTTGTGTTTTGATTTATTTTCATGCAGGTCCTCAGGCCTACTTGGCAGTGAGGCGCCAACAGATAAGGTACAGTTTGACTCATAAGAACATGGTACAGTTTGACCCACAAAAGACTTGATCTGGAAGGATAGCAACCAGGATTTTTCAGGGCTTGCCAAGATTTGGCTGTCTCACCACTGACCAGCAGCCACACCCATGGAATAGCCAAAAAAGAAACAGGATGGCTGGAACAGAGACTTTGGATCATAAAGGTAAGGCCATAAATTGTAAGAACTGGACTAGGCCTTAGGCATTGAACAGGTCTGCCCCTCTCATCTGCAGTGTGACCATAATGTCTGATGGCCTGGGACAGTCACCAATTACCAACTTCTCTGGCATAATTATTAACAGTGCCTCTGCGCCTTTCAGATGTCTCCTAAGTTGATCAACAAATTATCTAGCTACCTATCCATTTGGCCAGTTGGAAATCTGAGGTCCAAAGAAGGAAGGGTATCAGTAGAAGTGGGTATAGGATTTGGAGTCGTCTATAGTGTGGTTGGCAATGACCAATAAGAAAAAATCAAAACAAACACACACAAGCCCATCACCATACATTACCTTAAAACAACCTATTTTTCTGTTGAACTTTTTGACTAGATTATAAATTCTTCAAGGTCAAAGCCTGTGTCTTGAACCATATTTCTCAATGCCACACACCTATCAGCACTTAATACTTGTTTGACTCTTAACATTTATTAACATACTGTCACATACATCACACCCTCTGATTCTCCACTGGCACTGCAGGAGGGACACTATTGAATGGAAATGAGAAAAGTAAAAGCCTGGGATATTAAACGCTGAGAGGAAGTTAATAGCCAAACCACCAAAACCCGGGCCTTCAATGCTTCTTTCCATTACATTATATTCAGTGTTAGAAGGCATCGAAATGCAGAGGAAGTGTTTGCTTAGTGGATGGAGCCGGGAAGAGCCAAGGAAAGTGTGGTAGGCAGAGAAACATCTCTGTGGGCTCAGAGATTTGACTACTGGACCAGCAAAATTGTTTTCTCATGACCTGTATTTCTTCCAATATGGTTACTCTTCTGAAAAAAAGGAAGCACATCATCTGCTGCCCCCAGTGGGTGAAAAGGAGAGGTTCGGACAGAACCCCCCAGGCTGTGAGGCCAAACTGAATGGACCAGGGGCGGGCGGCTGGGAGCTTGGGTCAAATTAATACGGGTTTTCCCTTCACAGGGATGTCCATAGACATATCCAGGGCCTTATTTGAGAAAGGATCAAGACTGGTATTTTCCTGGCTGTTTACTTAAAAAAAAAAAATTAAAGCTTAGCATTTTGATAAATGTATTTCTTGGAGACAGATCTATTTCGGCCCAACCCACATCCCACTAGAACTCACCACACAAAGTTTCCAGTTCCATCCCCAGGCCACAGCACGGCTGTGCCATGAGGGGTGATATTTTATTTATTTAATTTATATATTTTCAATTCTCCTATTCGAGCTTCTTTAATAACCAGTTGATTTGTATTCTTTTGCCTTGGCATTGTCCCCTTTCCTTGTACCCACTGTCAAGTGCATCGTTATCTGACTTCCAATGATAAAGTAAACTTTACCTGGTTTAGTGCTATAAATGCCCCCAGGGATCATTGGGAGCCTCCTTGACTTCTTCCTGACCCAGATGTGATCAGCATTCAGTCGACCGTAGGGCACCCTAGGAAAGGAAAGATGTGCAGGTTGTTCAGACGGGAGGCAGCCAAATGGCAGAAGGGTGTCTTGTCTCTCGCCTCCACTTGTCCTGTGTAAATTGCAGGTTCTCTTTCCTCTCCCTCCCATTCTCAGTAAATATCTAGCAATATATCTGGAATTATAAGAGTAACATGAAATGAATCTCAATAAAATCTCACACCACGATTCAAATTCCAATCTTCAACAACTGTTAGTAAGCCTCTTCCATCTTCTTTCCTTTTTTATATCCAAAGAGGCAGGTTTATTATAAAAAGAGAAGGGACAGACACTTGCTCAGACACCAGCAGGCAGAAAGAGCTGTCCCTGGAAGAGATAGGTTCCCAAAAAGAGAGGCCTGCACATCACAGGTGCGCAGCTTGAGAGGAGAGCTGCCTCTGCTGCTTTGCAAAGGTAGAAGGTTGGTGAGGAGAAACACCGGCATAGGCACAGGTGGGCAGGAAAGCTTCTTCCATCTTTGTGGAGGGAACCAAGTAGGATCCCTGTGGTATTCCTCCTGGCAACCAGAGGGCACTGTGAGCACACACTCGCAGGTCATCTTAGGTGCTTCAGGAATCTGCCCAGAGTCAATAGGACATACTGTGTGGTTGCTGTCCCCACAAGAACATCATTCATGTCAAGTGGCCCCTTGGTTTTTCTTGTTGTCATGAATCCATGAAGGCAACAACGATGATGACAAGCTCAATGTTCTTTATTTTCTTCTCTTAAACTCTGTTGACTTTGGCATTGAGGATATAGACTTTGGAAACCAGCACTTTCACTCAAAGCCTGATTCTGCTGCTTCCTGGTTGTCTGACCTTATGACCTAACTTTTCTGAGTCAATGTTTCCCCATTTGAAAAGTGGAAATAGCCATACTTATGAACTGGATTGTTCTGAGAGTCAAGTGAGATTGTGTAAGTATCAATCCATGGTAGCCACTGCTATGATCATAATTAATACTTTTGCAGTGTAATTAGGTCTGTGGATGGCCATGCTCAACCCAGCTTTTCTGTGCTCTTTCAGAGCTAGTATCCTTGTCACTTCCCCTTATTTAACATTTTCCCTACCCAAACCACACAAGGGTTTAATTAGTGCAGTTTGCCCCACTATCTAAAACCTTTTGTAAACAAAATGGTATAAAGTAAAGAGGCAATTACTATTCACTCACATGGAAATTTTTTTGGAGTGTTCTCACACCCAAAAAAATAATGGTTCAAATTATACCAAATAACACACAAAATCTAAAATAACACATATAGTAAAAGCAAAAAGGAAAGGCCACATACATTCTCTATAAAGGAGGTCAGGGGAAGGAGCTGGTAGGGCCACCTGCTGTTCAGGGAGTGAGCTAGCTGTAGACAGGCTGCTGCAAAAGTGCTGAATGTTATTTCACTTTTCACCTGTTGTCATAAAAGGGAAAATTCTCTTCAAAATTTTCTTGTGGTTTATGAAAACAGGTCATATATAGGTCTTTGTAAAAGCAGAGTGACCTGAAGCAAACTTTGGAAAAGCGGAGGATATCTCTACCAGAACATTCACATGGGTGAGGCAGGAGATACGACGGAGGACAGAGAAGGCCTCTCATTGCCTCACGTGGAAGACAACGGTTCAGGTAGGGCTGTGGGTGGGGGAGCACGTAACTGTGCGTGCTCTCACTATGGTGCTAAGTATGGGCCTGCAGTCATGCATGACCTAGTTATCTATAGAAACTGCAGCCAGAGAGCCAAGTCTGATCCGCTGCCTATTTTTGTAAACAAGGTTTTATTGGAATGCACCTAGTTCTATTATACATGGCTACTTTCAAGCCACCATGGTAGAATGAAAGAGGAATAAAGACCAGATGGTGCTCAAAGTGTAAATTTATTATTTGTTTCTTGACAGAAAATGTGTGCAGACCCCTGTGCCTAACCTTTAATCCCTTTTATGTAGTAGATTTTGCACAGCAGATGCTGAGTGGTGGGCGCTCATGTAGAGTGCATGTGAGAATGAATAAAGGTTAAAATACCAACTCAAACCAGTCAAGCATTGGTCCTGAGGAAATTGGAATGGAGAAGATTTTTTAAAATTCTTGAAATGAGGACCCCTAGACTCTAGCTCTTACTCTGCCCCGATCACTTTGAGTGACTCTCGATCAATTCCTATCTCTGTGTCTCAGTTCCCTCATCTATAACATGGAAATTCCAAGCCCATTGCAGAGCTGTAACAAGGAATAAAATGAAACAGCAAATGTAAAATCATCTGGCCCAGTTTCTGGTTCATTATCAAATGTTCGAATTAAAAACAAGGATGAAAAGAAAACTCTTGCTTCTGATTAAAATATCTGCCCTGTCACGGAGGAGTAAACAGAGTAATTCATACATTTAATTGGCAGATGTCATGGAAAAAGCTTCAAGGAGCATTCTACACAAAGACTCCCAGGCTAGTTAGTGTTCAAACAAACCAGACAGCCAGCCCACAGCCTGAGCCAGGAGCCAAATATTTCAGACACCATCAGGGCTGGCTGCTCCAGGCGGGACTGCTCCACATGTGGCTGGAGTCAGGCCACGGGAAGTCCTTGGTGTCAGCTCTCTTGAGCCTAGTTTAAGGCTCTGGCATTTTCTTATTCCTCTGTGCAGACCACTACTCAGATAAGGAACATGGAGAGAAAGAAAGGGGTCTCCCTTTATAAAGGCCTCTGTGGTCGCAGCTAAACCAGAACCAACAGCTATGCGGGGGTTGCCTGAATTAAAGACTGTAGACCATCAGTGCCTTTTGTTTCCATTTTCTCCTGGGGTGGGGCCCAGGAGGAGTTGGGTTGGGGAGTCTATCATAATGTTGACCTTGGGGGATACTTTGCCACATCTCCACCCAGATCTCATTTTATGGTGTGTGGAGTTTTATGAACCAATTTAACATGGGAGAGGGGACAAGAAGGTTGATGTGTGAACTGAAGTTGAAGAGTCATAAATTCAAAGGAAAATTATTCCAGAATTCTAAGCCCTTCTCACCAGTGTCCAAGGGTAATAGCCACTGTTCAGTGGCAGGGGCTGGGCTTCTAATGTTATTCCAGAGGCCATTTGTAGGACAAGCACCCTTTCATTCCATTTGGATGGATAAATATTTTTAAATGGGGTCTCCTAAATATATTAGGATCCATCCAAAGTCCCCAAATTTTGTGAACCTGAACATTCAAGTACTCTTTTCTCAGGACAGTTCATTCAAAATGTCTAAAATCTGACAGCAAATGATTTATACATTATCTGCACAAAATACAACCAGACCCACTGTTTGGTTTGAACTTGAAACCTAAAGAAATTTCTAAAATCTTTTTATTATGAGGCATGGGCTAGGATATAACAAAGCCAATTTCAAAGTTCCCATAGGCTAAAAAGAAAGGAAAAATGATATTTTAATGAAGACTGGAAACCTTGATCTTGCACACTTCTAACAATAGCTCAGTGCAGGAACCTGTGTGGACACTGTGGACAGAATTGCAGCAAGACCAGAAAAACAACATAGCTGAATGGGGTAGAACTGATCTGGTCATCAGCATATATGACAGTTTTCTTTACTCATGTTTTCAAGTACTTGGACAGAGAAATATCTAAGAACCTCCAGAATGGCAATGAGGAAACAGAAAGTCAGCCTGAAGTTCCCTAAGCTTCTCCCCACACACCCTTCCCCAGAATACCTGTTGCCTGAGACCGTGTATTGCTGGCTTTTCCAGGGTCCTCTCTTGTAGGCCCTTGATTTCCGCTGATTTATCAACACCAGCCCCAGCAGTTTCTCTAAACATAACATCCCTCAAATTTCCCATCCAAAATACATCATAATTAATATTCTCCAAAAGCTATGAAAAGCTTTGTCTCTGCATGTCTACTGGCTGCTGTTTGACAGTGTCTGGTGGCCCTCATTCAAAATGAATAGTGAAGCTGCTGAAACTCTAGACAGTAAGAAGACTCTTCTGGTGTTACCATAGCTTTAGACCTGACTTGCAAGGCACTCTGTTAAAACCCTTTGCTTCCTAAAATCTTGGTGTTAGATTTTTGTTCATTTGCTAGAAAGAATATTTTGCCATTACCAGAGATGTTGAGTGATGTAGGCACAAAGTACGTTGCAAAAAATTTCAGTATCTCTCTCTGTGAATTCATAAATTTTTTATCCAAAGCCAAGTGGAATGTTCTTTTCTTGCCAATGTTTAAGTTACAGGCTGGAAAACATTCAAAGAGCTTGAAATTCAAGCTGATGAGATAGATGAGAGGACAGGAGAAGAAAGTGGCCCTTGGCAAACATTCAGACGGGTTATTCCCCTCAGGAGGTGCTGAGAACCATAAAGAAACTGCAGAAAGAATTGTTGGGTTCCACAAGTTTAGGGGAGAAGCTCCTAGGCTTTGAGTGCTGTAGTTAATTCATGTCAGCTCTTTAGAGAAAAACACATAAACTAATAAGGGATGGGCCTCCTTGGTGGCACAAGGGGTTAAGATGCAGCACTGTGAAGCTGTCTGTAGCCACTGCTGTACAAGTTCCATCCCCCTGCAGGGAGATGACCCATATGGTGCAGCAGACCTCTCCTGACTCACCCACTATTCCCCTCAGCAGTGTATTTCAGTCAATCGGCCTGTTCTGTTCTCCACTCTTGCTCTGGTGAATCCTCTCACCACCACCACCCCCACACCTCTGGCCTACACCCCAGTTCTTGTATGCATAAATAAATAAATCTTGAAAATAATAAAAAGAAGGGCTATGCTTGGACTAACAATAATAGTGTGTCATGAAACAATGATTATTTTTAATTCAACTTGTATAGACTATATGAACAAAATTGTGTCTTTATTTTTTTATTTTTGTTTTTCCAGTTTCACTATTTGCTGATCATTTAAACAACTATATAATTTGGGGAGTAGGTCACACTACCATAGGAGCACATGCTTCACTCACCCTCTACCAAGCCCCAAGTCTAACACTATCACATTCCCTCCCCTCACCACGTCCCTTCTCCCACACCCTCTGGTAACCAGTGTATTTTTCACCGAATCTAAAAATTGTCTTTGTTATGTTTTGCCAGTTGTTTTCATCTGGTTATTTTTATTCTGCAAACGAGTGAACCATCTGATAACTGTCTTTACTTCCTGACTTATTTAATTTCATCAATTACCTCAAGATCTATTCATTGTGTCTCCAAAAGGTACTATTCATCTTTTTAATTGCTGACTAGTATTCCATTGAGTGTTCTTTGTGCTTTGGCATTTGGATCTTGATTCTGGGAAGACTATCCCTCCCAGAGCAGGCGAATTCCTAGACATAACAAATGACTCCCTGTGGAGCACCAGGCCTCTGATATACAAACCAGCCAATCCAGAACCAGAATCCACAACTCTCTCCATCTAACTCTCTCACACAGTAAGCCAACAAGCCTCATTCTTTTTTTTTCTTTTTTTAGATTTATTCATTTATTTATACAAGCACTGGGTACAGTCAGAAGCGCGAAGAGAATTCGCCAGAGCCAGAGCAGAGAGCAGAGCAGGCAGACTGACGAAGTACACTGCTGAGGGGAGCAGCGGGCGGCAGGAGAGGTCTGCGCCATGTGGGACCCTCCTCCAGTGGCCGGGGAGCAGCCGGGGATCAAACCGGGCGCTGCAGAGGCTGCAGGCAGCTTCGCAACCCAGCGCTCAACCACTGTGCCACTGGGGAGGCCCACAAGCCTCATTCTTAATCACCCAGGGCCAGGCACCATATGAGCATCACTATAGGTATAGCTTGAAGAAATTATTCAAACTAATTCTAAACTGAGGTAGCAACACAACCTATCTTCCCTCTACAGTCTATTCCTTCCTAGAGAACCTCAATAAAAACTCTGGGCCACATTCCCCTCCCCCTTTATCTCCAGGCCACATCTCCATATGGCCCTGCATGGTGTATCATGTCTCCTGTTTCTAGGGACCTGTGAGCATTAACTTCTACCTTTGCGGCAGTCAGTTCCATGTCTGTGTCTTACCCAGTTAAAAAAAAAAATCTTGGGGATGTTCTTGGGACACAATTTTGTCCAGAATATGCAATTAGAGTAGAATGAGGACACAGAGGAAGTCTCATGGGAGTAGCTCAGGAAGGATCAGGCAATAGGTTGAGAGAAGGCTTCTGAAATACAGAGGAGATTAAAAAGCCACTGAGCTAACAGAAAACTACCTTCTCAGCGCATTGTAGTGCAAGTGGGGAAGTGCAAAGCATGGCTAGAAAGATGGGTGGAAGAGGATAAATTCATCATCATGAACATTGATGGGCTTTCCAGCCTGGGTGTTTGAAGTGGGAATAGCTAAAGGTGGAAGAGAAAGAAAAGTAAGTGGCTGGGCAGGAGGAGGAGAAAAAGAAGGGAAGAAATGAGAGGAGAAATAAGGAGAAGTGAAGAAAGAGAAAGGGTGGGGATAATTCTAGAAAAGGTGAGCCATTTCAATTCTTCACTTTCAGACTCCCCTCTAGTTTGTTATACAACTTTAGCACATAGTAGGAGTGTTTCAGAGGTCAGGACGTTGCTGCCTGGATGGTCTCTGAGTTTTGTTTTTTTTTAATACATAGAAAATTGATAACCTTTATTTTATTTAAAGATTTATTTATTTATGCAAGCACTGGGGTACAGGCCAGAGGTGCGGGAGGGTGAGAGGATTCACCAGAGACAGAGCGGGAAACAGAACAGGCAGAAGGACCAAAATACACTGCTGAGGGGAGCAGTGAGTGAGACAGGAGAGGTCTGCCATGCCATGTGGGAATATCTCTGGCCCGCTGGGAATCGAGTCAGTGCTGCAGAGGCTGTGGACAGCTTCACAGCACTGTGCTCAACCTGCTGCGCCACCAGAGAGGCCAGATCTGTAAGTTTTCTACCTAACTCTGATGTGGCGATCTATTCCCATTTAATCTGACGTCCATGGCAGACTCTCAAGGCTATGGTGAAATACCCGGTTGATTCTAAAGTTGTCACCCACTCTTGTTGGTTTTCCTAAAGCTTCAAAAAAAGAAATATTCTCACCACTTGAAAGAAATGAGTGCAGAAAATGTAACCTTTGTTTTCCTTCACCATTTTTGTTTCTTTCTTCCAAGCATGCTGAAGACCAGCCCAGAAGTGGTTTCAGCATCACTCCTCAGGCACAAATCTTTTTGCTCCTTCTGAACCAGTCACAAGGACAGACCTTTGTGGAGTGTTCTGTTGAAGGTTCTAAGAAATAAATATTTTTTAAGGAATGGGTCTTTCTCAGAATTACTGGAACAAAAGTCTGTTTCGGAGAAATATGGTTGAACTTGAACCCATTACGTAACTACTGAAAGAGATAAGTCAAACTTTCTAACTGTTTTTCTAATTTCAATTTCTATTTTGAGCCAAATTCTAATAAAATGGCAGAAATTCAGTCCCAATCAATTCAGTAACTCAGTCCTCCATATTCTCCCTTTCACAGAGGTGAAACTCCCTCTAAGTTTCCAAGAGGTCTGTGCAAGGTCAAGGTATTACTAAGGTGATGGCCACTGCCCATGCTGGTCTTCTTGAGGATACCCATTGCCATTCTGCCATTCATTTGCTCAAGTAATTCTCCTGTTCTGGTTCTCTATAGCTTCTGGGGCCCTCTCAAGGGAATTTTTCTGTTGCATCTGAATCACTCTACACAATGAGAAATTCTCAGAAGCTATCCCAAGTCCTATCAGTCTAGAGCCACTACCCCTTCTTTGGAGGCTTGCTGTCCTCCACCAGTGTGGTCTTGGAGTGAGACACGAGGACCTAGTGCTCTCTGATGCAGTGACTTTACATGAAGACTTTCTTGCTCAACACTGAATTTGACCCAAAATGCCTAGCTCAGAATTCTTTTTACTCTGAGAATGACCAGTGTCCCTGTACTTGCACTTGTGCTTCGTACATCCATTCTTACTTGTCTCCTCCCCAGGTTGAGGGTTCTGCCTAGTCTGAGGAATAAAGAAGCACAGCTTCTACTCCTCAGACATTTTTTAACATCTACTTCTATGTGCATGAGCCATTTTTATTTCCTTTGTGATCTAGGTTTTGGAGAAAAGCCAGGGAAGAAAAGGTGAGTGAAGTATGTGACTGTTGAGCAGGTGTGGGGAGTAGTGATGGGAAAAAAGATCAAGGGATAAGAAGAAATAATAAGGGGTAACATTTGTTAGTTAATATTAGAACACATAATATAACTAGAGTGAAGTTCAGCTGACTTCAGGGACTCAGAGGCAGCCTCCAGAAAGCCAGAGAACGAAGCTTGTGCTTGTGTTCTGAGAAGTGAACATCTTTATCTCGAGAATGGTAGAATGAAAGGGTGAAGGTTGAAAATCTAGATAACTTATTTCTGTCAATGTTAGACACATTGATATCAACTTCCAGTATTGCTAAATGGATTCCCAGACCAGCACCTTCACATATCCAACTCTCTTCCATTCACACATACACAACCTCACACACAGACCACACATCAAATACACATATAACACTTACACATCACACACCACACACACACCAAACTGACACACAGATCACACATCACATATATACACAACACACACATTAGATACCACACACACCACACACATTCACACACAGATCAAACACAAATCATACACCACTCACACATCACAGACCACACACACATACTCATATACATCACACATTTCACATACCACACACACATTCACATACCACACATACATTCATGAACCTCTCTCTCTCTGTCTTACACATACACACACCACAGAGTCAACACTGCTCCAGGTGGCAAAGTAAACAACCCAAGACAGACTTCACAGCCTGTTTTCTAGCCAGTTGACCATACAGCACACCTCCCCTCTTCAGTAGTAAAGGCATATTTTCCACTTGTTACACAACCGTTGAGACACTTTAAAAGTAAAATTACGGAAAGGGTTGGCACATTGGTGAGGGTATTAAATGAGATGACCTCTAAGGTTGCTTTCCTACTCTTTTCATCATTCATATGAGAGAAAATGTCATTTCAGAATATACTGTAGGCAGCTCTCAATTATTCACAGGCATATTAATTTTCCGACTAGATTTTTCCATCTTGATGAAATGAGCTCAGAGAAGGTTCTGCAGTCCTCTGTAACTTTTCCTCCCACTGCTTCAGAACATTCTGGGGGGCTGGGTATCTGTCATTAGTTTCTCTCTATTTATTCACCATAGAGGATAAAGACTGAACATTGAACATTAGGACCAGAGACCCTCAAGACTCCTGCTCTAATGTTATGCTTTGCTTCTTTTATTTTAGTAATCAGAAATATATAAACAAAAAAATTAAAATCCTATCCAATTCCATCTTCAAATGTAATTGGTATTATCAATTGAACATATACACTTTCAAAAATGTCTACATTTATATAAACACACATACAAATTGTGTGTGTCTGATTATATAAATATACAAATGAAATTGTAGAAAATGATGGCCTTTGTCAACCCAAAAGCCATGGACATCAAGCTTCTACTTTCCAGCTAGAAGAGACAGAAAAGCTCTCTTTTGTTAGTTGGAGAATTTTTGGTTTATTTTATTCTTTTTTATTGAGGTATAAATTGCACACTATAGAGCTCACAAAGCTTAAGTTCAATAAATGTTTATATATGTATGCAGTTACCATACAACCACCCAGCTCGAGATAAAATTTCCATCACCTCAGGAGGCCTCATCATGCCCTGTCTGAGTTAATATCTCTTTAGGGTAACCACTATCTTGATTTCCAAAACCATAGTTTCACCAGTTTTTAAACTTCATATAAATTAAATATAGTACATAATCTTCTGTGTCTGGCTTCTGCCAGCACGTCTATGAGATTAGCTCATAGCTTATTGCATGATTCATTAGGATTTTTTATATTGTGTGGGTTTTTTTATAGTGTGTGGTTATTCATTGAATGCATATACTACATGTATCTGTTCCCCTCATTGATGAACACTGGGATGCTTCCAGCTCTATGATATCATGCATAAAACTGCTAAGAATATCCCTTGGCAAATTTTGATGGATGCCTGCACTTGCCTCTGTGGTGATACACTCCAGAATGAAGTTGTTGGATCACAGAGTCTATGCAAGTAGTTAGCTAGTTGATATCACTGAAGAATTTTCTAAAGAAGCAGAAGTGATGTTCCCACCCGCAAAATACAAGAGTTCTCTATGCTTTGTGTTCTCACCAGCATTTGGTATAGTTAGTCTTTCTAATTTTAGCCATTCTGGTGACTATTTAATGGATTTTACTGTGGTTTTTATTAGTGTTTGAATTTTCTCTATGGATAATGACACTGACAATTTTTCACATAAGCTTATTGCGCCATTTGTGTCATTTCTGAAGTGTCAAAGCTTTTAGTCTGTTATAAATTGAGATATGTTTTTCTCTTTTGGACCCAAGCATCTTACTTTGTGTGTGTATACATCTATGTATGTCTGTGTGTGTACAAATATGTGTTGTTTTCTCCTAAACATTTTCATGCTCTTAATGTTTTTTGATGAGCAGAGTTTTTAATTTTTATGAGGACTAAATTATCAATATTTTATTTTAATTGTGCAACAAACTGTCACTATGTGCCACAGTCCTGGACTATGTTAAGTAAGGGCATATTTTATAAGCAGTTTCTGTGAGAAATTTTCTTACTTGGTAAAAAAGATACAGATTCTGGAAAATCTACTCTCTTCAGTTCAGGAAACTGGTGTGGAGATCAATGATTTTGAACAGCTGAAGTATTTTGTGACCATGAGGAAAAGGTCAAGAGAATCATGAAGTTATTGAACCATTACTGTTCTGATACCATTGGTTATGAAAACAGCCCTGTAAGATTATGCTAGCCAAAATTCAGTCAAAAGGAAAAAGATAAATGTCAGATGGTCTCACTTATATGTGGAATATATAGAAACCAAACAAAAGGTCAAGAAAAAGTCAAAACTAGCAAGCTGACTATTGATCTGAGGCATCCTGCAATGGAGGGGGAAGAACAACACAGGGGAATATGGTGATGGTTCATGGATGACATGGTGCCAGAACTATGGGGAGTACAATAATGTAAGAAAAAAATTAAATTAATAAAAACATAGCCTGCAAGAATCCCACCAGACTGCTTGTTATATAGAATTATGAGGTACTTTTGCTGTCTTAGCTACAATTAGTCAGACTTCTGTTTGCAGATTAGAACATCCTTTCTGATAAGAACTTATGGTACATATCTATATATATTGCTCTTCCATTTTTTTTCCTCTTAGTATATCATGAACATCATTATATGTACATTAAAATTTACTTTATTTGTAATGGTTATACAGGATTCCATCATGGGTATACCATACATTATTTATCCTGCTTCATGTACTAAACATTTGGGTTTTTATATTGTTTCTATAAGCAACAGTGCAATAATTTGTATGGGCATCTTTGCATAAGTACTTTGACTTGTTGATAGGATTTATCCATTTATAGAAATGGAATTGTTGAGTCAAAAGGTCTGTACAGGCGCCTTCCCTCCCTGTGGTGTGGCCAGAGGGTGACTCCTCAGATTCAAGATGACCAAAGAGAAACCTCTTAAAGTTTCGACTGAGTGAAACAGACTTCAAAGTTATGGCATGAGATGAATCAATGTTAAGATGACAACAATATGAGGCATGTGTGTAAGCTTTGGAGGGCAGTAGACAGATCTTAACTGATGGTGAAACTGGCGTAGAGAAGTCTAAGAAAAACTGAAGCAACAACAGCAAGAGCCTGCACGCAGGGAAAACATGCTTGCAATGCAACTAGCAACCCAGAGCAAGAGGTGCACGAGTCTCCTAATCCAGTCAAGGGCCTCAAGCTCATCCATAGCCCAGTGTGACCAACTGAGATCAACTGATAGACAGAGAGACAGATCATGCCATCAACTTGCTTTTCCTAAAAATGAAAGGAGAATTGGACCAGACTACAGGCAAATGGGAACAAGTCTTAAATGAACAGAGTGCCAAAGTTGATGCCTGATAGCTAAGCAAATCATACTCCCCAGTCAAGACCAAATAGTCAAGAGAGCATCAAATAATAGATGTCAGTTCATACTGGCAAGCATTTAGCTTGGGGCTCTGTTATTACTTGACCAAGCTTTAAATCAATCTGGTTTTAATCAATGGTTTATTCTTTGATTGGCTGCTAATACTGTAGATAATATTACTGAGGACTCTACAAACATAAAAGTGTGATGTCCAACTTGAGGTTTAAACTGTGTGAAACATTCTGAACATTCATTTCACAACTAAATAGTATCAGGATATTGGTTGTTTTGAGACTCACTGCAGTATTTTTTCCATGAGGGGAACTTATTAAATCCCCATTCCAATTCAACAGACACATGTTGAAAGAGCATTGTCCTTGGTATTGATGGAGGAATGTGGTGCTTCATTGTATTCAGCCTTGTGTATTACACTCTGGATACTAAATTAAATGTGCATTTAAAAAAAGGACTATACATTTAACTTTGAATAGACATTGGCAAATTGACTTCCAAATAATGTCATTGCCATTTAGATTTCTGCCAATTAAATATTAGAGAATCCATTTTCCCCACATAAAGCACAGCTTTGTATGTGCTCATTTTATTTTACCAGTTTTATAGGCAGAAAATTGTATTTCATTGTGTACAAATGCAAGAAATAAAACAGGGCAATAGGAAAGATAAACTTATGTGTAGCTAGGAAATTCAGGAACATTTCTCTTAGGAACTGATGTTTAAAGAGACCTAACAATGAGACAAGTCAATTCTATAATAATTCTACTAATAAATTTGAACATGTCTTCACAGCTTTCACGTGCACGTGTGGATTGCCTATTCTAACTTTTGCTCTCTCCCCTATCGGTTGCTTATCCCGAGCACTGCATTGTTTCCTATGATGATGATGGTTATACTTATTTAAGGGTGTCTGGGCAAAAGTGAATCAGGAAGACGACTCTTCCCTAAATAGGTTTAAATTTAGTGGTTGTGTTAATCTCAACCGAGCAGTTACCTATATTAGTTCTATATACTGTAAATATTCTCTGCTTTGATCTTTTCTTGTACAGATGTTTTACAAATTTTTGTCTAAATTAATCTGTCCATTGTTTCTCTACTCGATGGTAGTCCCAGAAAAGCCTTCTCTATCCAAAGGTTTTAATAACATTTTCTAGAATTTTTACTTTTTGGTCTTTTGTGGAACATTTTACAAGTATCTGTTGAGTACTTAGTATGTAATAGACACTGAAAAGCCACTGAGAACAACACAGAAGTCTCAATGGAGATTTCGTTCTACCAGGCAGACAACAAGCCCTTAAACTGATAAATAGCGTATCAGAAAGTGATAAACTCTATGCAAGAAATAAAACAGGGCAATAGGAAAGATAAACTTGTGTAGCTAGGAAATTCAGGAATGTTACTCTTAGGAACTGATGTTTAAAGAGACCTAACAATGAGACAAGTCAATTCTATAAGAGGGAAGAAGGATCCAGATAGAGGTGACAGCTGGTGCTCAGGTCTCGAGCAAAAGTGAATTACACATGTTCAAGAGGCAAAAGGAGGGTCTCCTTGGTGGCACAGCAGATTTTTTGCAGCGCTGTGAAGCTGTCCGCAGCCTCTGCAGCAGGGGTACAATTCCCGCTGGCCAAGGTGATACTCACAAGGCGCAGCAGACCTCTCCTGTCTAACCTGTTGCTCCCTCAGCCGTGTTTTCGGTCAGTCTGCCTGTTCTGCTCCCCATTCTGTCTCTGGTGAATTCTCTCACCCTCCCATGCCTCTGACCTGTACCCCAGTTCTTGTATAAATTAATCAATCTTAAAAAAAAGAGAGAGAGAGAGAGAGAGGCAAAAAGGAGGGCCTCTGTGACAGGAGAAACGGAAGACGGCAGGCCAGGCAGCCATGGGGTGAGAGAAACTGGCTGTCAGCCATTTTAGTTTGGATTTTTATCATAATTGTGCTGGGAACTTGAAGCGGGTTATTCATGTGAAATGACTCACTTTAAAAATTGGTCTCAGAGACTTTCATTTCCAAGTATGATGAGGCAGGTCACACCAAGAAAATTATTCCAAAGCCAGAGGGGGAAAAAATGACTTTTAGATCATATTGTTAAGACATTGGAGTAATGTGGGGTAAACAATGGCTGGATACCCTAAACATTCACCAAAAAAGGATATTCCAGTGTTCAGTATACCTATATCATTTCTCTACATCACTGTTCACAGGGGAACTGTGAATTACGACTGCAACAATACATCACTATCTACCCACTGAAGGGTTGGAATTAAAATCATTGACACTACCAGATGTTAGTGAAGAAGTTAATTGGACTCTCACATGTACAGTGTAAATAAAATCAGCAGTACAACCACTTTGAAAAAGCCGCTAGGGGTATCTATTAAAGTTAGACATATGCCTCCCTTAAAATAGTAATTGCTGCTTCCAGGAGTAGGAGGATAAACTGAAAAAGCACATGCGGAACTTTCTAGCATGATATGTCGACACTCTGTATTCTGGTTTGGATTACATAGGTATATACATATGGTTGAGGGTCAGAATGAAAGCATAATTAGTTTAGAGGTTTTTGCAGCAAAGATGATTAGACTTTGAAGTTAAGGTGAAATATGCACTGGAAATGGTAATAAATAATGGAATTTGAAATATGTTTCAGTGTAGTGCTAATAGAACTGGATAGATTAGATAATGAGCTGTTGAAGAGAGGAATTAAAATTATTAAACCATTTGGAACTTGTTTTTGTGTAAGTGTGAAATAGGGTTTAAATATTTTCTGAACCAAATATTCTAAACCCTTTCTTTTTACTTACTTGCATAGACATAAATATTCTGTATACAAATGTCTTCCTCCTTCCTCTGTGTGTATGTGTGTATAATGGATCTATTTATGGACACCTGTTTGGTTTCACTGATTTAATGGCCTATGTTGGGTCAGATGCACATTTTTAACTACTGTCGCTTCTTAGTATGTTTAGAACATTAGTAGACAACATTTTCAATTATTATCCTTTTTCAAAGTATGCCAATTCATATGCATTTATTCTCACAGATAAATAATACTCACATTGATTTAGTTGTAACTATATATGCTTGGCAAATAATGGACATGTGTTAACTCAATTTAATCCTGGCCCATTCTGGTGGAACATCACTGAGACCAGCACCCCCCTCTCTCCCAGGCCCTGGGGGCATTTAGCAAGCACAACTTTTCTCATCGACTTCATTGATTTAAGAAATACAGAGCAACTGTTGGTCAGAACTCCATGACTCCTTGAATATTTACTAACGATATCCTTAGGCTCCTTTTAAATGTGTAATTTGAACCCAGAGAGGCAAAAGTCCCTGGTTACCACAGACCAATCTCCAGCAGAATTAAGAGCAGAACCCAGGCTCCAGAGATCTTTCATCTCATTCCTTTCAAAACTCCACTGATATATAAAGTATTCCTGGAATGTTGAGTGACTCTGAAATTTTCATAACTGGCTTGTTGGACTATTCCAATATATCTGTATCCTTTTCGTCACTATGACATGAATTTTGTTTTCACAAAAAATATGGACATAATTCTTCTAGACCATAAACTGTTCTTTACCTGACTTTCAAGGGTGGGCTTGTCAGTGCGTAGAGGCTTCTGAAGGAAATGTGTGTCAGTCAGATCTGGAGAGTGATGCATCTCAAGTTTCTGTGTTTCTGAATCATTTTAAGTATTGTTTTGTACAGCTGTCTATTACACATAATTAATATTTATTGATAGAGGCTAAGAGTAGAAAATTTGGGAAGGAAGCATCACAAGACTAGAAACTGGCACCACAAGGCCAGAAACTGGAGGTGGGGGTAGAAAAGATGAACACAGCCCTAAAACAGGCAGCAGAGAAGTGCAGTATCCAGCCGTGCAGGCTGAGCCCGCAGAGCGAGAGATTTTGTAAAAAAACATCACTGGTCCTTTCAAATTGATCTAGTCAAACCAAATATAGAAAAAATCCTTAGGCATCAACCCTAGAAATAATTAACAGCAGTGAACACTCCTACAAAGGAATGAACCCCTCCCAAGGAGAAGTCTGTATCAGTGCATTCTCTGCACTGGCACGGAGGTAGCAGCCTCCTGCCTGCCTGTGGCCATGAGGGCGTCTCTCTAACACACCTGTCCCTTGGGCCCCTCTTCCTGCCTGCTTGTGTCTGCAAGCAACCTTTACTACCATTCCTTTTTTAAATAAACCTGCCCTTTTGGATATAACCAAATGCCTCTGCCTCTTGGGGAAACTTGCCTGGGGATACTGGCCATGTGCCACTGAAACGGGAGCTCTGGGGAAACTTTTCTCAGAGGGGACCCAAGGATCTACTCTCTGAACCCAACACTACTCCAAACTTGCATCATTTATTATATTAAATACCCAAGTACCGTACACATCAAACCCTGCACACCACGATATATAGGTTTGCGATACATATTGTACATATATGTATGTATATGTGTGTGTTCGTATGTGACACCAACATGCTGAATGTCCTTGCGCCATTGCTGACCAACTACATCCATTTTTCTGAGGCTTGTATTAGGGGAAAAATAATACTAACTATATCTAATACTATTTGCCCTACTTATCTCAAGGGACTGTTGCAAATTAAAAATAAAACAGTAATCTTTTTGTACTGTGATATAATTTCATAAATCTAATAGAAAATATTAAATGTTAGTATTGCATGCTAGTTAAAATCATGTCCAATCTGTGCCATCAAAATCCTGGCTCTGCCGCTTACTAGTTGTATGACCTGGAACAAGCTGCTTAACTGCTCTGAGGTTTATTTTCCTTACCTATAAAGCAGGGATTATAACAGCAGCTACCTCTTATGGTTGTTTGAGATTTGTATGTATCAATATAAGTAATGAGCTTAGAACAATGTGTGACACATCACGAAAACTCAGTGTTACCTGCTACTAGAAGGAAATTAAGAAGGCATCCTCTGGCGGGCAGATAGACATGCATATTCATAAATACAGAGCTATATGAGGATTGCTGGCACAAAATTGTATAGAGAATATGCAAAGGATCACAGTTACGTAGCTGGTAAGCTTGGTAGTTCTGTGATTTTTACTGTTTCTTAATAAAATGTACTTCCACAGGAGGCCATGGGAAATCTGAGAGTATGGTTCCAGCAATCTTGTAACCCCTTCATATTGCAAATCCCTCAAGTATCACTAACTTTCCATATTGTTAGAATTTAGTCCTTGCAAATGCAGCCACTGCTTGGGGAGAACATAGCAGCTGTCTAACAGGTGTTGAGAAATATGAGAAATGAGGGTGGGGGGGGGGCAAGCACCATAATTCCCAGAAGGAAATGGACTCTCTTTCAGTGCTTTATTGAGAAAAAGGGAGGCACAGTAGCACAAAGCAAGTCGTTTTGAACTCTAAAAGGAAAGTTACACATTAGAAATGGAGGTAAAATAAAAGAGTCTCCCCCTCCTGTGAGCTGCAACTTTTCAAGTTTTCATAAGGAAACTCACTTCATTCTTAGCAGTACCTTGAATGGGAAGTTTACAGTCTCCCTTGATTTTAATGTAAACCATCATGCCAGGCAGCTCTGCATTTGTTGTTAGACTTCCCTGCTGTGAGTTAATGCAACGCTTGTGCATGTTTATTTCAGGCACAGAGGGGAGGCGAGAGTCCTCCTCATGCACAGGAAGCATCTTTTCATTCCTTGGAGAACCATTATCTGATGTCCAATGCAATGGGTCACTTTTCTTTAGGTACTGCATTTTAGGGTTTCTCTTTCGTTGTTCATATACTATTGTTCACATAGTGCATCACATAGTGTATCTAATGAGCAAGGCACCATTCATTTAATCTGTAACACTTTGGATTCTGTGTGCCCAGCATTGAGTGAGAGACCATCAAGACTATATAAGACACATGTAATTCTTGAGGAAGATAACACTTAGATGGAAATCTATGCACATTAAAATACTCAAGAAAAAATAATTGCAGAATAAGCGTATAATAGACAGCGTGACTAAAGCTTGTCTTCCTTGACAGATTTCAAAATAAGTATATTTGTTCAGTGTTATGTCCCAGTGCCTACCCAGCCCATGGGAGTATCACAGGAGTAACAAAGATATTTTTAATCTATGTGTGAAGGAATGATGATTTAATAATCTTAATAGCTATTAAAACATTATTTTATTTTAAACTTCAAATGATGTCAAGATATCAAAACAACTAATTAGAGAATTGTGGTGGGCAGAGATTGGCTAAATGTCCATCAAACTGACTAACTGACTTCCTCTATCCCTGGAGACATATCAGCATTGCATCTCCCAGCATCCCTTGCAGTTAGGTAAAGTCATGTGACTGAGTTTTGGTCAATGGCATATATGCATAAACCTTATATAGCTACTTCCAGGCAAACCCCAAAACCTCTTGAAATCTCTCATGCCTTGTCTCTACCTTTATCTGCCTGCTAGATGCTAAGGATCCCCTAGAGGCTTTCGAGGACTTAGAAGATGGCAAACCTACCAGATGGGAAACACCTCAGTGTGTGGTGCCATTTGGCGGAGGGGAGGGCACAGGAGTGATGACATTAGGTAGGGATGTGATGAGAGATACTTTTATTTTTTAGTCCATTAAAACATAGTCTCATTGGTCTCTGCTCATCCATACATTTGCACAAGTAAAAGAGCTGTATTATTTATGATAATGAAAACACAAAAGCAACTTAAATGTTCAACTAGGAGAGCGCCAAAGGAGTATAAGTTCAAATGGAGTATAAATCTACTCAAAATGTCATCCCACCATGAAAAGTGACAGTTGCAGTGCTATGTTGCAATATAGGAAAAAGGCTAACATTTTAATATAAAAAATCAAGGTGCTTGGGTCTGCTTTCCTGCGAGTGAAGACCAGCTTGCATGGGTTGTATTCATCCGCTGAGATCCCTTAGTACAGTCTAGGTGGGTGAAGCCAGTGGCCCAGAAGACATTTATTCCCCAGCTAACCTGAGATGTTGGCCTCTGACCTCACACTTGGTTGAACATGATCTACTTTGGATCCATGTTCAGTTTCCTTAAGTAATGGCTGGTTAGACTGAATTGGAAGCATATGTATGATACACAGAGTCTGTCTTCAAAAAGGTCATATCACAGCATTGAATAGATGGAAAATTGAAAATTAAAGAAAAATACCATCTGCTTGAGTATTCATTCTGTGGCACTGATAAGACTAGAGACTTTGCAAAACTTTCATGATAGTCTTTTATTACAGGAACCATCATCTCTGTTAGCTAGACAACTGAGGCTCAGAGAAGCTAAGTGATTTTTCTAAGGTTACACAGCAAGCAGCAAGCAGCAGAGATTAGATTGAAATACCAGTCAGTTTAAGACAATTATAAACCAGAGACATCCTGCAGGGGAGGAGGAGGGAGAGGGATCAGAGGGAGGGAGGGAGGAGCACAGGGGACTGTGGTGAAGGAGCATAGGTGCCTTGGGGAAGGAAATTCTATGGGGACTCAATCTGAGGGGGTGGAGGGAAGCAAATATTGTTTAAAAAATTTAAAAAAATAAATGTTAAAATAAAGAAATAAAAAAAGAAATACAAGTCAGTTTAATTTCATTATCTGGAAAATTCGGATAGAAGCCAAGTATGGCTGATGATACTAAAGAAAAGGGGTAGAGATGGATTCTTAGGGAAGTTTGAAAGAGACTCCACAGGTGGGTGCAGGATGTGAAACAAATTGACAACATTTTTTTGTTGCTGTTTTAAATAGATGGATATTTGGGGCAGAGTCTTGGTTTCAAAGCAAAGCCCTTGTTTTGTGGGTTACTTGGGGAGGGCTTAGGGGCAGCTGCCTGGCATTAGTTGGAAATATCCACGCCAGGCTTGAATATTCTTCAAGCCTCCTTTCTCTATTTGCAAAGGCCGGTGTGCTTTGAAGCCCAGTCCTCTAAACCCTATTTCTGCACACTTGGAAACAGGCTAGTCAGAAGCAGACAATCAAGATGAGTTTAGCTATCTCTTCACAAGCAAGCATTTTAAAAAAGGTGCATCTAATCCACTTAGGCCCCTCATAAATGACAGGAGTATGCACATTACCATAGTTACCAAATCAGCAATCAAGTCTCCATTTCCTCCTCTGTTACAGAACATTGGGTGAGAGGATGCAGCACAGCAGGTGAATTGAAAGCTTTTCTCTGCTCCATTCTCACCCATGCCCACACCTCTGTCTCTTCTACAAGGACCTTAAAACTGCCTATGTTTAGCGACTAAAACAAAGGCTGAATTTACTAGAATAGGGCTCATAACACAAAACATAGCCCAACCTCGTTATCAGCCAGTAAAGTGTTCAGGACACCTGATAACCAGTACATGGGCTAGTAATCATTTATGGATCTTTCAGAAACACTGGTCTTACAGTACCTCCCCCCAACACACACACACACACAATGCACCCAGATATGCACTGATTCCAATCTTCACTACCAGATTAGGTCCAGAACCCCTTGTCTGATATGCAGCCCTCACCAATCAGTCCTAGGTCCACCCTTCTATCCTCATCACGCTTTCAACTTTAAGACTTACCTAGAGTGGCCCCTCCTCCAAGAAGTCTTCTTTGTCCTGTTAGATCATTTCTTTGTGCTCACTCCTAGGACATTTTCTTTGCTCGCCTCTCTCCTCCGCCTGTAAACAACTGAAGTCCAGGAGGCTGCATCAAACACCCTTTTATCTCTCATAGCCCAAGTCCTGAACATGGAGCATAGGAGGCTTGTTCTAAGGACTGCACCTCTCTCACTGCCTGTTCCAGCATTTTCAGCTTCTCTGGACCATTCCTAGAAGATGCTTTACATACGATCGCCTCTGTGTCTTTCATGACGTGCCAGCATGCACAGGGCAGCTCCACTGTCGATCCAGGAAGAAGGATAAAGGGGAGTCCTGGAGCCCTCAGTGGCTTTTTCGCACTTTAATGCTCCTTCTACACCAATAGGGACAAGCAGACGCAGTCGGGCAGCGGTGCCAGGGAGCCAGGAGGCCTACAGACCTCCCAGCGCCCAGTGACTCTTCAGTCTTTCTCTGGTTTTCTCCTGGCTTCTTCCTCTCGCAGTCGTCGCTCACCCTCTCGCAGCCATGTTCTCCCCCACAGCCGTTCTCTGCCGCCTTTATAGGCTCAGCCTCCAGGCTCAGGTGTGCCCACTCACGCATACCCATACCATACTCCAGGTGTCCACCATCAGGCACCCATGCCCGTGCCCACGCCCCAAGCACCTCCTGCATTCAAGGCCACAGGTGATAGCCACAGAGGCCAATGGCATAAAAGCCTGACCATTTCACCACGATTCACTTTACAATCATTTTACAATGATTCTCTTCGCATTGCCTGAAATACCTTCAACCTTCCGCTCCCCGCACTACAATTCTCCCTGAAGACATTGCAACCATCACACACTTCAACTTCGGTACTGCCCTGTGTCAGAAGCCTGTCATTCTGTCAATCCCCAAAGTAGTTCTGATTGTCCTAGATTTGGAGCCTAAATTATTGGGGGGGGGGATGGGAGATTCAGGTTGACCGAATGTGTCTCGCCCAGACTTCGAGTTCCCCCAGGGCCAAGAACCAGCATTGCCCAGTTGTGTGTTCTGCAGCTGCCATCACGCAGATACCGGATACTGAATTTGGAATTAAATAACAAAGTAACCCGCAGTCACTAAAAAGACTTTTCAACTCATCTGCCTCCCAGCTTCCCACAGAAATACTGCCTGAATCCTCCCTTTACCTCTAGCAATGAAATCCTGTTTTTACAGCTCACTTTATTATTCACACCTGAGCTACAAACTACAAGCAGCAACTTGAGGAGGCGGGGAGCTGTGCTGAGTGATGTGGTTCCCACCCAGGACAGACACAGGACCGGCTGTAAAGCGGCCTGGGCTCAATCCCGACCCCTGTCCTTGCCAAACTGCAAGCTGAGGTTTTGTTTTCAATCTGCATGTCAGAAGACCATGATTCTCAATCTGCCTTTGGGCTTATAAGCGTGAAGGGGGTGGAGGGAGGTGAACAGGAAAGGCAAAAAGAAAGATAGGAAAAATTTACCAAAAGGTAGGGGAAAACATATTCCACAAAACTTTCAATCTGTTGAGGTAACAGGATCTTAAGGCTCCATCAGGCCTTACCCGGGTTTGCTAATCTTTAGTGACTACACAGCTACCGTATGATCCTGGGGAAGTGATTTAATTTTCCTAACCCCCTGCTTTTTTATCTACGAAGTGTTGGATTGAGAATTAAATAAGATGATGCATGTTTCAAATAAAGAGCAGTGAGCAGTGTCTAAGAAGCTGCTCGGAAAGTATATATTTAGTCATCACTATATATTTAGTAATTCCCACTAGTACTCACTAGGAGGAATCACACACTCTATCATGTATCTGTGGCTAAAGTCAGACTTCCCATGAGAGACCCCAAGACAAGCTGTGTGTGCAAGTGAGTGATAAAGGAAGTGCTCCCAGAGGCCCCGTGCCGGACTGGGAGGCAGGACCAGGAAGGAATAGGGGACACGCAGGGTGGGATTTTAGGCAAAGACTCAGCCTCAGACTTCTGGGGAATCCTGGGGTATAAATCACATGCTTAGCACACAGTCCAGCTCTGGACAAGGGAGCCGGGCTCTGTGCGCTCTCATGCAGTCATTGACTGAGGTCACCCCAGGGAGACACACCACTCCGGGGATAATGGTTCTTGAAAACTTCAGGTAAAACAACTCCTATAATCATCTTCCAAGGAGAAAAGAGGTAAGTGCCTTTAGAAGAAATGCATACCCACGTTGGCACAGGGGCACTGGGAAACATTAAGAGGGGTGCTGAGGACAAAGAATTGTTCCATTGGTCCCTGACCATGTCTGCTACACTTTGGATGTCGTGCTTCTCAAGCATTTTCTCATTCATTACCTAGTTGGTCCCTACTGCACCCCAGGTCAGAGCTGCCAGGGAACAAACTGAGATGGAACAGCTTTGAGATGGGCCTTGGAAGAAAATGCTGCTGTGTTCCTGCCCTTGATCTTGGCGCTACTTGAACTCCTTCTTCTGCCACAGTTACCACAAGGGGTGGGAGTGGGGGGTCTCTGCCCTGTGCTAATTCCAAGGATGTCAGTGGAGAACAGCCAGCACAGAGCTGGAGTTGAAAGCCCCCACTCTGTCCTTTTTCAGACTCTCCTTCTCACCGCCCACTAGGGTGGCTACTAGAAGCAGGAACAAAAGCCTGTGGCTCTCAGGAAACCACAGGTCCCTACCATTGTGGTCCCACAATGATCCCACAGCACAGAAAAGTTACATGGGGCTCCCTTGGGACTTGGAAAGCCAAATCCAGCATGGGAGAGCTTCCTCTACCAGGTGAACAGGCCCCCACACTTCTACTTTCTCAAAGGAGTTTCACACTTATTTTATTTTCTCTTATTTTTAGACAGTTCTAAAAAGGCTGGCCTCAAATAAAGGTGGAATCATAGCTGTGAGAGTGAGAGGGAAGAATGAGTCTAAGCAGGCCCTGGACTCTAGAGAGGGGAGTTCTTGGCCTTCTCAAAGCAGGCTGCATTAGCACCCGCTGGGGGGCCTCAAAGCACCCAAACGAAATGGGATATATATATATATATATATATATATATATATCCCACTTAGTTTAGATAGATAGATAGATAGATAGATAGATAGATAGATAGATAGGAAGTGTGTGTGTGTGAGAGAGAGAGAAGAGAGAAGAGAGAAGAGAGAGAGAGAGAGAGAGAGAGAGAGAGAGAGAAAGGCTTAGGAAAGTTTCACAGTGCCAAAAAATATCAAAACTGGGCATAAAGGATGAGTAGAGATTTGCAAAGTGAATGGTAAGGAATAGGCTGTGTAAGGAGGTGGGATAAAAGATACTGGGCAGGTGTACAGAAATGACTTGATAGGGTGATTGCAGTAAATGGGAACATACTAGAAAATAAGCTTGAGGTATGGATGGTGTGGTAGAATCTGTGCTTTTGGACCCTGCAGCGTGGGGAGGGTACATCTCAGGACACCATAAGCCCAAGGAACATCCATCCTTACCTGTTCCCCTGGGCCTCCAGGCTGGAAAGGTGGGAGAGAAGTGAATAGGGTTGTGCAATATTGGCAGTGGATCTTTGCTCTACACACACACACACACACACACACACACACACACACACAAACACACACAAACACACACATACACTATACACATGTCTCTGCTTATTAAAATCAGTACAAAAATAATGCCCAGCCTTGCTGATTCCCAGGAATATGTGTGCTCAACGGCCATTCCTATGTCCAAATTCCTCTTTCCACTAAAAGCAAAATCTCATTTCATCTCTCCCCCCCCGAGTTGTTCTTTTTCTTTGGATTGGCATCCATGTTGACGAAGATTTTAATTTCCACCAGAATCTTTCATGCCAGGCATTTGTAGGTTTAGCAGAATTTTTGAAAATTGAGATGATGAAGGGTGTTTACATTAGAGAAAAACAAATAAGTTAAAATTAGGGCTTAGATATTTTTGCTTTAAAAGTCCTTGAGCTGTACTTCCATGGAGAATTTCTTGCTGGTCACATTTCTCTAAAGGTTGCGGCCCCTTGCACTGTAGCTCAGTGTCTCCCCGACACACATTTTATGTTCCTCTCATCTTAATTCCCTAACTTAATTATGCAGAACAGTTCAGTTGCTCTAAACTCCCCCCTCTATTGGATTCTAGGCTTATTTTTAAAAATACTACCTCATTAATGTGCCTGCTGAAACAAAGCTTCATCCACCCCCAGACTCAACTTTGATCAGCTCAGAAGAAATGGAAGAAGTTTTGAAATTTTTGTCTTTCCCTGGCTTTCTCCCACCTGACTCTCTAACAGGAAGGGGTGCATACAGAGGTATCCCCACTGATGAAAGTTGTGCTGCCCTACTCAGTAGAGGCAGTAGGAGCTATGGTTTTTGTTTTAAGCAGCTGTTGTCTCAATTCCATTCAATCACAAATACTTTATCACCCACAGAGAAATTCAGTGACTTGCCCTGTAAGACTAAAATGACAAAGAGATGGGAGCATGCACTGAGCACCCACTAACTGCTCGGCATTTTGTATAGATTAATTTGATTTGTCCTATCCCATGAGTTAAGCAGTTATTTATTTATTTATTTATTTGAATCTTTTACATCATTGTGTATTCTCCATAAGATTCCCACCACCAGTTCACCCATGAACCATCCCCATGGTCCCTTGTGCTCTTCTCATCCCATTTTGATCCTTTTTCCTCCCCCTTCCTTGCAGAATGTCTCTTATTTATGATTGCCTGTTAGTTTTGTTGTTTTATTATTATTATTTTTTCTTGATCCCTTATTTGACTCCCTTATATTCCTCCTATAAGTGAACCATTTGGTATTTTTCTTTTTCCTTCTTACTTTTTTCACTGAGCATGATCCCTTCAAGCTCTGTCCATGTTGCTGCAGATGGCATGACTTTATCTTTTTTGATTGCAGAATAGTATTCCATTGTGTGTGTGTGTATGTGTGTGTGTGTGTGTGTGTGACATATTCTTGATCCAGTCATCTATTTGGGGGGAGTTATGTACTTTTTAAACTTATTGTCATTAAATGAGTAAGAAAACAAAAACGTGCAAGTGACTTGCTCAGACTTATCCAATTACCGTGTCATAGCCACATGTTTTAAACTGTTTAATTCATTTTCTTCTTTTTCTTCATATGGAAGCTAAATCCAAATATCCTTTCTCATTCAGTGACTAGGCACTCAACAAAGTTGCCGAGATAGCAAAAGGAGCTCCTAGATAGCCCACATTCGATCTTCCTCTTGTTGACATCTCATATATTAACATAAGTGTGTGCACATACACCAGAATGTATATTTAGCATAACTAATGAGCCAATATTAATACATTATTGATAGTAAAATATTTTATTCTGATCTCCTTAGTTTTTGCCCAATGTCTTTTTTTCTGTACTAAGATCCCACCCAGAATACAGTTAGCTATCTTGACTCTTGATGTTCCTCTAGATGGCAATACTTTCTCAAGCTTTTGTAGTTTTTTATGACCTTGAAAGATTTGAGGGACACTGGCTGAGCATTTTGTAGAATGTCCTTCAATTTGAGTTTGATATTTTTCCCACGGTTATATAGGGTTTCTGTGTTTGGGGGAGGATGTCTAGAAGGAAATGTCTAGATTTTATCCTCAGTCACAGAAGCATTTCCAAATGTGTGCTTGGTGTAGGAAACATCATGCTTTAGGGATAGCCTAGAATAGGTTCCAAGGGCAATTGCTATGGTGGGGTGGAAGAGATTGGCAGCAAGAACCTTTAGGAGACCATCCAATGGGACAGGTAAGTGTGGATAGACACTAGATGTAAGGCATAAATTAAATAAACAGTAAGTCATTTATTTAGGAGGGTTCTTCCCTACATCAGTCAGTACACGATATAATAAATCTGGGCTCATTCTAAACTTTCTGTAGTAGGAATAAACAATCTCTTATCTCTTTTACTTTTTATGATTCATAGCAACCTCTTAAGATGGATCTTATCCATCTACATTTTCCAAAAATGTAGAAATGAGAAAAAAGGAGGTTTAGAGAAGCTTAGTGCCTTGTGCAAGGCCACACGGCATGCAAGCAAGAGCCGGCTTTGAACTGTCATCCAAAGTGACTCAAGAGTCTGACCTCTCAGGACATTCTGCGTCAGAGCTAAGTTTATAGACTGGTCTCATATGTCCATGTGTGAACCATCTATTTAGGGATCACCCAGAGAAAATGTGTAATATCAGGCTGACTTCACCCTGCCACCCAGCACGTTCCTGGAGTACCTCCCAGCTGGTGTCTACTCAGGGAACAAAAGCTCACTTCAATATTAGCCCCAGTCAAACTTAATTAGAAAGGCAAATCCACTCCCAGCCTTCCCAGCCCCAAATTGGTGGTACATGCCAAGCAGTAACTTTCCTGTGTTTTCTGCTACTTTGGTTTCTCAGCTCCAATTCTGATCACCCCAGGTGATGCTCTATCCAAAACCTGATCCATTTGCCCAAATTTGTTTCACAGTGAAAATCCCCCATGGATTATCAAATAGCAGTTATATCTTTGACCTTGTACTGGAACTACCACATCAGGTAACTTTCGGCATCAATTTGAAAGACATTTACATAATACATAATTTGTACCAAGTGACAAGGGATAAGGGTGATGAAGGCAAGGTCCCTAAGCTCAAGGAGGTTCAATACAGAAAGTAACACATGATTTGTATTTAAATAACTGAAAAACTTGGTTATCCCCAGTACCGGTTCTGGCAGGCCATCTGATGTCTATTTTATGTTCTTTAAGTCTTGCCAAAGTGCCAGGTGTCGATCAGGGTTTCACAACCTTGGCACAACAGATATTTCTGGCTGGATAATACTCTGTTGTAGGGGATGTCTTGTGCATTATAGGAGGTTTAGCTGCATCCCTGGTTTCTACCCACTGGAGGCCAACAGCAGCACACATCTTGCCCCCCCAGTTGTTATAACAAAAAATAATGTCTCCACATATCATCAAATGTCTCCTGGGGACCCCCTGGAGAACCATGGTTTCGATCATGCATTTCCTCTCCTCAGAAGCCACTGTCACTCTCATCTTGCTTAGTGAGACACAGTGCTGAGCGTTGCATGCATTATCTCAAACCTCATAACACCTTGTGAGTTAATATTACTATGATAACCTTTTAAGGTGAAAGAAATTGAGGTTTAGTGAAGTGGAGGGACTTCCTCCAAAGCCATAAAGCTGGTCCAAGACAGAGCCTGGATTTACAGCCAGGTTAATTAAAATGTTCTACAACCATCACGTAAGGATGCCCCTCCTCCACATAGCCAGTCACCCACATATGGAAAGACAGCAGCTACAAAGCTGATGAGGACCAGGCACACGGAGGCTAACTTCTCATATGATTATCAAATTTAATCCTCATCAAAACCCACAGTTTCAGTCCCATTTTACTGGTTAAGAAACTGAGGTTCAGACAAGTTCAATGACTTTCCCCCAAGATTCCTATCCTCTTAAGTGATGGAGTCTGGATTCAGACCGGAGCCTGTCTGGCTCCAAAGAAGAGATGTCCCTACCTCTCCTTAGTCTCTCTGGCCACCACCCACACATGGCACAGTCTATAGTTCCATCCCAAGTAAACCTGCAAAATGGGTTCTTGGGGCCAAGTATCCACAGTGCTGTCTTGGGCATCCTGGCCTTTGCTCCCCCTCCCAGCCCATGCCCCAGCTTTCCACGGCTCATCCAGTCCATTGAAGGGGGTCATTTCTCTGTTTCAACAGCCTCCTGGGCACGGCATACCCTAATCCAACCCAAATAAGTATGTGGGTGTTTGGTGAGTGTTTTTTCTCACTGGGAGGCCCCGCACATCAGAGTGTGGATTTTGGTTTCAAGTCTTTCCTACCTTTTGGCCAACTCTTCTCTCACCTACTACACGAGGCAGTCCTGCCTCCCTCCTGCTCTTACTCTTTGCCAAACCCTGACTCTGGCTGGGAAACAGAAGGCTGCCCTCCTTGGATGTCGCCCTCTTTGGGTTCCATGAATAAGCCAGCAGGAATGCTTCAAGAAAGCAAAGCCATCATTTTTCCACCAAAAAGGAAAAAAATACACAACACTTTCATGGTTGTGCCCGAGTGAAAACACCCCAGGCCTCCTGCGTGGTTGGTCCCTGAGCTCAAAATGTGCACCAAATAGGACTTCAGAGGTGAAATCATTCCTTCTCTCAATCCCTCTGTGTTTACCATGGGGACGCTGGAGGAGCAGCGGAGACTGGTGCAGGGATGGTATTTCATCAGCAGTCATCACCCTCATCAGGGGAGTTAAACTCACAGAAAGAGGGACAAAAAGGCCAGCAAGTGCCCCAGAATAAAGAGGAGACAGCCCTCCCTGCTACAATATCCTTGTAACTGAATTACAAATAAGAATCTATTAGGGGCTATGCTTCTTTTCTGGGCCTGAGGGCTAATTAAACCAGGTGGTCAGCCCTTGTGCTGTCAGTGCACCTCCCTAATCCTCTCTTTGGTCCTCTAAGTATAAAAATTCACGAGGACAGCATGGGGGGGGGCACTCAGAGGGACGTGTGTGTGTGTGTGGAGGGGGGAACATGGCATATTGGCAATGCCCACGCAACCATCAAGTGAAAGCTGGGACAGGAGCAGATACCAAGGAAATCTTGATTAGTGTTTAAAACCTTTGAAGCATATCTGAAAGCATATTTCAGATATGCTTGTCCTAAGCTTTAAAAATAATAATTTAAGAACAATCAAGGAGCAGAGAAGTATAATAGAAAGAATGCTCGCTTTAAAAATCTGTAAAACTGGTTAGAATGCAACATTTACCACTAGACTGAACTCTACCCACGAGTGAAGAAAGCAGTTGTTAAAATTTATTCTGCATAAAAGCAGTTTAAAAATCACCTACTTAGCTTAAAGAGGTCCTGGCATCACCAAAATCTTGTCCACTTTTAAAAGTACCGAATTAAGGAGTTACAAATACTTGAGTGAATCTTAACTGATGAATTTAAAGTATTCTGTCCCAAGTCAGAGGACCATTTTCTGCAAAATTAAAACATAGAGGCTCAGAAGAACATCCTCTTTCTTCAAGGGCATATTAAGCAGAGGCCGATCAAGAATGAGACCCTAATTCTGTCCCATCTGTAGTGAGGAGAAATATCAGGGTAAGGCTGGAGGCACCAGGTGAAAGAATTCACCAGAGACAGAGTGAAGAACAGGAAGAAGAGAAGAATTTACTGAAATACCCTGCAAGGAAGCAGAGGGAGGGACAGGAGATGTCTGCATGTGAAGAAGGATTTGGGCTCCCTTTATAACCTGCTTTTCATGACTGGGGGAGTCGGTCTCTGCCAGCTGTGATGCTGGGACCTCAGGTTTCCTTGAGCCTTCCCTACAGGTGTCCTACCTGCTTCTGTTTGCCCTGTTCCCACGTTCCTTAGAATTCTCAATAGCGCCCTAGTGGTCATGTGGACCCACGGCCAGGTTCCCAAGGCAACACTATCATTTTGTGTCTCCCAGCATCGTTCAGCTGAGCGAAGTGCAGAGATTTAAATTTTAATTCCATTACATAATACCCCAACACCACCTTTGCTCTTTCTACCTGCCAGGTGAATCCTCGCCTTTCTGGACTACAAAGACTCATCTGGGCAGTGGGAGTGTTCATGTTGTATAGGGCCAGATGTTCTTATGAAAAGGCTAAATCTTGATTGGGTTTGCCATCATCACCAAAGTAGCCAATTAGTTTATACAAACCTACAACCACCCCTTTCCTTATTTAATTCATCGTAAACAAAGAGAGTTGACAACAAGCTATAGGTCAGTGTTTTGTGTGTGGACTAGAAGAATCACTGAACTTGGAATTAGAACTAGGTTCTGCTCTTGACTCTGTCACTAACTCCCTGGTGACCACAGCTCTGCACAGGCTCAGAGTATAGTAGGGTAGTCTCCCCAAAATGTGCAGCCAGACCTCTTCTAAGAAGTCCAGAGGCGGCTTTTTCTGAGATGTGCCACGTTGGTATGTGAAACTAGGGTTTATCAGAGACACACCAATCTTAACAAGAGACAACCATGTCAAGGCTTAGCCATGTGAAGCCATCCTTTTATAATGGGGTGCTATCCATGGAAAGGGGAGGTTCCAGCTTCCCTGCCCCACTCACAGAAGGGTGAAGCTGAGCAGCAAGGAGAAGCCAAAAGGATTATGAAGAGGAGGAGGCACATAGAGCAGAGAGACATATGAAGAGCTGCACTTTCTTCTCAGCCTTGGACTTGTACCAGGGACTTGGGGGACACAGGAGGAGACACTTGAGACAGAGACGTGGGCGAGAGACCTGTGGGGAGGTAGAGATGGGTAGCCTTTATCTTGATTTTGATTTTTGCTCTTTCTCCTCCCAGACTTGCCTGACCCCTTCTGTCCCTTCCCGATGGGACCCCACCCGAAGGTGCCTTAGACTTGTGGCCAGCTTTTGGGCCCCAGTGGCCCCACTTTGGGCCAATCATAACTGTAATTGGAAATGATTTTAATTATATTCCTTCTCTTCTCTCTATCGTACACTAATTTTATTAATGTTCTATTAAAGGCCTTAAGCACAAAGAGTATGTTTTGTCTCTTTATGCAGCAGATGGCAGAACCCATGTGAAGCAGATAGGTTTGGGGTCCCAGGCTCCCCTCATTGTTCCTACTAATACTTTCTTATCATGTGAAGTCCTCTTCCTATCTCATTGACACCCCAAGCCCCCTAGCACAGGATATCAATCCCCATTTTGTCTCATTTTTTCTTAGAACTGACAGCCATGTACATTCTCTATTCACAGGTTATCAAATTTGGTTTTTTCTCCTACTAATCTGCCTGATGTTAATCTGCTTGTTCATCCAGCCTAAGAAGAACCCAGAGCACAGGGGGAATTTGCCCATGCATGCTGATAGCACCATCTCTTTTTATTCCATGTCCTGGAACACAAATCCAGGAAGCACTATTTACATGGATTAAGATAAGAATGGGGTCCTTGGGGTAATTAGAGACCCTGGGAACTCTGAGCAAGTGAGCAAAGCTTTCTGGGTCTGAGTGTCCTCCTTGAGGGCAAAACCAGTGATGCCCACTTTTGAGTATTAAATTAGGCGATGAGTGTAAGTTTCCTAGCATGGCACAGCCTCTCTCTCCGATGCCCAACACAAAACTGGACAATGCTGCTTTCTGACTATGACATTGCTTTGAATCCATCAAAACCATTCATTATTGTTCTTTACCACTACTAAAAAATTAGCCCCATATATAAGCTCTCACCTTGGGCCTTTGAGAGGCTGGAGCAAACGCATGGTGAGGTTTTCAGGTGGGAAGCTTCAATGGGTGACTTTGGAAGCTCAGCACAGTGATTGAGAGCTTTTTGGACAGAAAGGGAGGGTGCAGCTGCTGCCGCTGGTGGAAAATACTGAACAAGATAGTCAGGATGGGGCAGGAAGACAACGTCTGAGTTCTTGAAATCTTCTGCTCGAGAGAGAGTAGTGTCCCTGAGAATGCTACTCTGTTCACCTCTTCACGAAGATGAGATCTTAGTCCGGGGTGGCTCTCGAAGTTGGGAATCTGTCGCCCAGCATACTCACATTCCTGGAGCTCATGCTTGAGCTTACCCAGTACTGATGCTGGTTGCTCCTTAAGGAGCCAAGAAACCAGTCAGAAAAGGTAAGAGGGAGGGCTATGATTAAGATGGATCATCACAAAATCAAAGACTCTTATCTTCAACTGGTAATTTGGGAGATGGCCCTGGGGGAGGACAGTCCTGTTATAATCCAATTAGGCTGCAAACATAAATGCTAGAAAGGAACAAAAGCAGGCAAGATCCTTTTGTGTTACAAGAGGAAGACAAGTAGGTTACACTGAGTCATAATCAAAGACTTCCATTTGCCAGCCCATTAACTCCTGAAGAAGCTCCAGGGACTCAGCTATAGTCACAGACACCCTTGAATAAGCCTCCCTGAGACGCAGTCCAGCTGCTCTCAAATCTCAAATCATCTCCTCATCTCCTCAGAAGTCCCTAAAATGAGTCATATCATTTCCTTTGGCAATGATCCCTGTGATGCCATCATCTTTTATTTGAACATCACCTGGAAGTTTCCAATGAGCTCTCAGAAGTCTACACAGATAGCAAAGAGCACTTGTTGCTGTATGCCGGGACTAGAGGGTCCGCAAATGTCTCGTTTCACCCACATATCCCTGCAGGGAGCTGACATTGTAACTCCCATTTTAAAGATGCAGAAAGCAAGGAACAGAGTTTTTAGTAAATTGTCCATATAGCACTACTTTTACAGACAGATTCTGGATTTGAACTGAGGTCTCTTTCCATTATAGCACCTGGATATTCTGTCATACCACTTAACCCCTCAAAAGACCTACCAAATAGGCTTTATTAGTTTCATTTTCCATTTGGGAAAGCAAAGATCCAGAAAGTTTCCCTAGGTCACAAAGCAGGTAAGAAGCCTAGGACTTAAATTCAGATTTTCTGACTCTAAATATTGCTTTCTTCATGATACCAGAGCCATTTGGTCATATCACAAAACACTTTGGTGTGCATGGAGCAGAAGTCCCCAACACTGTCTCCAAAATTACATGTGTGCCTACGCACACACAAACATGCACACATATATACACAGAGAGAAACATGCTACTTCAAGACACTAAGGGTAAAAAAAAAGAAATGACCACTGAAATTGATCACTGGACTCCAACATTTTTTGGAGTTCTTTGAAATCATAGGTTAGCAGGGCCATTCCCGAAAATGAAGTAAAGCCGATGGCAGGAACCATGGAGCTCTTGTCCAATGTACTGATTTCATTCTCATGAAATGCAGAGCTTTCCACTTAGGTCAGCAGCTTACGCAATGAGCTGCAGGCCAAGGAAGACAGGCGTGGGCCAGCCCCTGGGGAATGCCAGGATCCCACTGATAAGCTCAGGACACAAAGATCCCAGCCACAAGAGAGCCAGCAGAGGGACGATGAGCAAGGCCAGAGGCCACCCAGATGTCACCCTTCACATCACCACCATCCAGGGCAAGGAGAGGACAGTCCATTCTATGCTGCAGAATGGACTCTTAGAGAAAATGCACACACAGGGCTCCCTTAAGTGTCAAAAGTAAAGTTTAAGCGTCTTGAATCACCTGTGCCCAGGAAAGACATGGGAGAAGAAAATCTTTGTCAATAGTTCTGTTGTCAGAGACATCTGGGTTCAAACCATCTTTTTCTCTTCTAGCATAGTGTGCATATATGACCTTGGTCAAATATATCTCGCTTGGCACAGTCAATAAAATGAACATACTATTTCAGAACCGGGAGAGTACTGTGAAAGTTTCTGTGAAATAATATTTAAAGGGTCAAATACTAGGGGCTTAAAACATTCTTCTTTGTGATTAATTGAAACAACTCTGCTTAGTAGATGTTGCTAAGGAAATACCAGCCAGGAGTTCAGTGATCACATGAGCAGCCAACAAGAAAGCAACATACCTGGTAAGTTCTGGAGCCAGAATTAAAATCAATTCAACATCCAGATGTAAAGCCAGAGCATCAGACAGCATCACCCAAGGAGCATAGGTGACTGTATTCAGGGGAGATGGTGTGGTGGCTTAAAAGTACAGGCAAAAAAAAAAAAATTAAAAAGTTAGTAAAATCCTGAAAGAGAAAGGGTGAAAAACATCTGTTGAGAGTGGACTCTAGTCTCAATACTGGTCAGATGCCGGGTTTATAAAGGAGGTTCATGATTATTAATGTTTATTTATCAGAAACCAAATCTCAGTGAGAAAGAGGCACAGTCCAGAGCTGTGAGTGGAGAGGCACAAGAGGAGGACCAAAATTCTTTGAACACTTACTAGGTAAGGCATTTATTAAGCTAGGTACTTTTGGTACCTTATCGTATTTAATTCCATATTCATTCTACAAGGGTAATGAGACAACTAATTGCCTCCCCATTAGTCATATGCCCTTAGTACTTTTACAAATGGAGCCCTCTGATTTTTGCACACAGCTGGATTCCTCAGCCTCCCTCTGCAGCCAACTTGTGTGTTTCTGCTAAGCAGCTTACTCCTATTGTCTAGCACCCGGAATAGGAACATAACTGACGTGTGAGACTTCTGTATCACCCTCTTGAAAGTAAATTGCCTGCCTTCCACTTTTTATCCTTCCACCATCTCATGAATGAAACGTGGCTATGATGTTGGTGCTTCCGCTTCATTATGTGACTGAAGACCACACCTCAGGCAGAGGGTCTTGACCAGGAGTGATTTTGCCCACTCAGGGGATATTGTCATTGTCTAGAGATATTTTTGGTTGTCACACCAGGAAAAGGATGTTACTGGCATATAGTAAACAGAGACCAGGGATACTGCTAGACATCCTGTAATGGGGGAGATGAACAGTGCAAAAATGCACCATTAATCAGACCATGAATCGCCTCCCCATTAGTCACCCTTGCCTTCCCTCCTCTACACTCTATCTTCTCCATCTGCAAATGGCATCTTCCCATTCAGGATGCTCTCTTCAGCCAGCTATCTGACTGGCTCATTTTCCCCTTCATATTGAGGAGCTCTAAATATACAGGCTTAATGAACAATTTCCATCTTTACAGTGATGTGTGTCACCACCTTTGGAGAGACAATGTCAGCCCACAGCTTGCTGTTCACCTCCTGTAACTTACATGTCATCACAGGAAGTGGAATGATCAATAGTGAACAGAATTGGGTCCTTCTAATTAGTGATTAGGACCACTGGCATCCTGCAGTAATAAAATTTGCAGAATCCCAGAACTCTTCACTGGCCTCATGACAACAGCCTATGTCACACAGCACAGCACAGGATCTAGAAACAATTTTACATGAGTCACTCCTCACATGAGTTTAATTTCAGGTCTGTACAAAGCAATCTCTCTCATAATCCTGTCCCTACATAGCTCTATTCTGTCTTTCACAACCCTTTTCCCCAAATAGGCAGTGGGATAATATAGCACTGGAAGGAGCTAGACTACCAATTTATCTTCTTCTTGTCAGGGGTGTAATCCAGTGATCTGAACTACTTCTTTGGGGCGCTTAGTATCTTGTGATATGTGACACCTTCCATTAGCAATGGGAAGGTGCCCAGGTGGATAACTCATGCACTAGCTCAGCTCCCTAATATCTTTTCATCTGCATAGGCCTTTCCCAAGACCAAAGAGTATCCAAAGAATATCCTGAGAATATGAAGATGGCCTCTCTCTTAGAGGAAACTTTAACATTACAGGATGAAAATGTAACCACAGAATGTATGATTCTAAGGATACTAGACATTTAAAACTTCATATTTGATTTAAAAAAAGTGTTTCATATTAACTCATTTCATTAATTTTCACAACAACCCTAAGAGTTTTGCATTCTGATTCCCATTTAAAAATGCTCATTTTACTAGTCTAGTCACTATGGACAGCTGAGCAGAGGTTCTTGAAAACACTAAAAATGGAGCTACCATATGACCCAGCAATTCCAAAGGACACAATTCCAAAGACTCTACCCAAAGGACACAAAAACACTAATTCAAAAGGAAACCTGCACTCCTGTGTTAATTGCAGTATTACTTACAATAGCCAAGATATGGAAACAACCTAAATTTCCAAAAACAGATAAGTGGATCAAGAAGATGTGGGGCAATTATACAAAGTGGAATACTACTCAGCAATCAAAACAGATAAACTCATGCCACTTGCAGCAACATGGATGAAGCTGGAAGTGACTGTGTTAAGAAAATAAATTAGAAAGAAAAAGGTATATGTAGGGTGGTTTTACTTATATGCAGAATATAGAGAAACCAAACAAAAGATCAGGCAAATAACAAAACTTTCAAGCTGACCATAGATCTGAGGCATACAGGAGGGGAGTGTCAAAACAAGGGAGGGAAGAACACAAGGGATTATGGTGATGGATCATGGGTGTGATGGTGGTGGGCAAACCACAGGACTACATCTGAGGGGAGACATCAAATACTGTCCAAAAATTAACAGTGATAAAATACTTAAAAAAAATAAAAATAAATTTGAAAAAAATATATAAAAATGTTTAAATTGTCATTTTAATGGAAAATCTGATGCTTTCTCGTTGTTTTTCTGTGAGTCACATTTTTTAATGATATAGGTGAGAAGATAACTTGGGGGGGGGGCAATTACTAGGTGTACTGGCATAGCCAGGATTGAGCCACTTATGCTATTGAGATCACTAGAAAACAGGCATATCCTACATCTATGGCTTAGTACTCCTGTGCCACTTTCAACATGGGTTCTTGGCCACCCTACTCTTGGCGCATCACCTGGAATACAAGGCATTGCTCCCTCTTTATTTTTTTTTAAGATTTATTTATTTATTTATACAAGCACTGGTACAGTCAGAAGCGCGGGAGGGTGAGAGAATTCGCCAGAGCCAGAGTGGGGAACAGAACAGGCAGACTGACGAAATACACTGCTGAGGGGAGCAGCAGTCGTGGCAGGAGAGGTCTGTCGCGCCATGTGGGACCCTCACCAGAGGCCGCGGATCGAGGTCGCAGACAGCTCTGCAGCCCAGTGCTCAACTGCTGCGCCACCAGGGGAGGCCCGGCATTGCTCCCTCTTTATATGTAACTCTTTGTGAGCCCCAGGGGAAAACAGTAGAGGTGGCCATAGTCCATGTTGAACACACCTCCACTCTTCTTACTCTCACATTCTTTATTCTATACTCTGTGACACACAGACTGTACAGTACCTTTTATGCTTTGCTGAAGGCTTGGGGAAATCATAGCTCCTCTTACATCATTGTTAATGGTTATATGTGAATATTAGGCATGGGTTTCCTGGAAGTTCCTTAGCACCCAGTCACCTAATCAGGAACTTCTTACCAATTACATTTCTTCATTACTTCAATGCTCCTCTTTCTTAGTGCCTTTTCTCTCTACCACACAGAGGCAACACTCATGGGCACCTACAAATACTACCCACAGGCTATTGCAAGTTACCACAGCACGGAGATGTCATGAGCAGTCCAGCCAGGGAATCAAGTGAATAGGGAAATTGAGTCGTGAAGATCCAAAAATTGAAAATTATCCAGGAGAAATTAACAAATCCAATGCTATGTAGAGTAACACTCTTGTTCTCCAACTCAGGTAAGAGAAAACTTGGGGAGAGAGGACTCCCTAAAGCCTATGTAGATAACCAGAATCCACGTGGAATAAAAAGTCAGCCTGTTATCTCTCTTCTTTTCAGGATGCATTTTCCCTCCATGGGGATATTTGCACTGTTTTCTCAAGATGACCCAAGACCCTTGGAAAACAGAACTATTGCTTGTTATCTCTCAGAAATAATTTTAGCAAATGAGAACAATTCTATCAATATCCTGAAAACACTTAATCTTCCTTCCTTTGTTAAAGTAAGAAAAATATTATCATTGAGTGAAAGTAAATTTAATGAATCAGCAATAATGACCCAGAATTTGGACTCAAGTCTTATTCAAAATGTCATGCACCTTTCCTGCATTATTGTTTCTCTCAGTTATACACCTCGACAACATGGTCTTACTCTGGTATCAGTGACATTATGACATATTGGCCTAGAAATAATACATCATTAAGAGCTTGAACCAATTGTTATTAAGAACCAAGTGTCATTAAGAGCTGGAAAAAAATAGTTGATCAGTTTAGGGCATATTCAAACCATTAGAAATTCTTATGATTTTGTGTTGGTTGACTTCCGGCAAAATAAACTTTATTGTGAGAATGTGTGTGCTTGCACACCTGTGTCTACATAAAAGAACATCTCAGGTGTCAAACATTGCTACCTGTTAGATATAGCTTAATTAATTGGAAGCACATAGAACCAATATCTTTCTAAGCTGCAGGTGCAAGAAGCAGAATCAGAGCTTGTGCATCCAAACAGCAGTTCTGCTCCCAATCTTCTAGTTTCTGGGAAGCCTCTTTACTCGAGTGCTTATAAATCATGTTTTGATGTTGAATCACTAGGGTAAGTAATTAATAGTGTTGGGGTTGTAGTTTGTTGATTCATTGACTATCTACATTACAAAGTTACCACTTCTATGACAAGGCTGACAAAATATTAAACTATGTCTGTTCCTTCTAAGGCTAATTGTTTAACACCTCTTTGAAAATGATAATGACTAACATTTGTTGAGAATTTAAAATGTTGCAGGTACTGTGTTAAGCACTTTATATAAAACTCCCTAGTCCAGGACAATTTTATGAATTAGCTATTATTTGTCCCATTTCAATGATGAGAAGACTGAAACATACATGTATCCCTAGTAAGTGGTGGATGTAGGTAGCCTCCTACTTAACCATTATCTTGATGAGTCCAGAATTTTAAGGAGGGTTATTGCATTTCAGGTCATCTAGGTTAAGAATAGAGAATTACTCCCCGCTCCTCCCCCAGCTGCTTCTGTTCTGCAGCCATCTTTCAAAGGTTTAGCTTGTCTTTGACCCCTAGTTGGTGGGGGAGAGGTAAGAACAAAGAGGGAAGTAAGCACACCGGACTATGGTAGGAGACAGTGGGTGATTTGGTGGTGGGTGTACTATGGTGGTGATACCTGGTTGAGGAGCACCTTAACAGTATCTCACTTAAAAACATAAACAAATTTATTTTTAAAAAAAGAATATAGAATTAATATAAATTCTATGGAACACTCTCATGATTTTCTGAATGGCAGAGAAGCAAGCTTTTTATGAACTTCAACAATTGCATATCCCTTTCCATGCAGATTATTCATTTCCAAAGGTTGAATTGCCATTCATGGATATTATGTTATTTCTTTTCTTTTTTTAAAGATTTATTTATTTATTTATACATACAAGCACTGGGTACAGTCAGAAGTGCGGGAGGGTGAGAGAATTCACCAGAGCCAGAGCGGGGAGCAGAGCAGGCAGAAGGACCGAAGTACACTGCTGAGGGGAGCAGCGGGCGGCAGGAGAGGTCTGCGCGCCATGTGGGACCCTCCTCCGGTGGCCGGGGAGCAGCCAGGGATTGAACCGGCGCTGCAGAGGCTGCGGGCAGCTTCACAACCCAGCGCTCAACCGCTGTGCCACTGGGGAAGCCCTATTATGTTATTTCTTTTTATTATTACACTTTTGTTGATTTAGTGGAAATGTTCTGGAAGACTACTCCTAGAGATTAACCAGATGAGTTCCTGGTGAGACATGTAAATACCATATATCTATTCAGGAACCCCTCCATCAATTTCTCCTCAACCCCAGATCTCTTCCTCTGGATTCTAAACATGTGCATACAACTTTCTACTTGACCTCTCCAATTGGGTGCCTCATTGAAATGAAGTTCTATATTTGGGGACAAAAAAAAAAAAACAACAAACCCCAGAAATCATGGGTTAATTCATTGATTTCAAGACAGACCAGATATGTATGCCACAAGTGAGGTAAAGCATGAAGATGGCCCTAAGATAAAAAACAAGCCCTGGATGGATTGCTCACCTGGGAACAGAAACAAATAGGAAGAAGCAAGAGTCCTTGATTAGCTATGATTTAGAACTATCATGAAGCAGTCAGGTATCAAACCGAAGGCATTTTCCATCAAGGCCACATGTAAACTAGTTCAAGTGAAGAATTTAGATGAGTTGGTAAAAAAGCCAAGTATGGTAAAGATGGCATGATGGAGTAATGGGAAAGATAGATGCTTTAAGATTCAGACTGGAATTTTACTCTTACTGACTCTGAAAACGTGTAACCTGTACAAGCCATTTAGCCTAATCTCCTTGAGCTTCAGTTTCTTCATGTCTGAGACAGTGACAATAATGGTAATTTCATAGAGGTGTTAGGAGGCTTAAATGAGATAAACAAGGAGAACAGGATAACTGCCCATAGACAGCAATTAATGACTGTTCCTATTCCATTCTTCTTCCCTTTCTCTAAAAAAGATTCCAGGTTATTGTTAAACAATAAACTAGTGATATGATGTCCTGCAGACCGAAGAGACCTGATGTATGAATCAAGGTGAGCACAAAAGACCTTCACCCAGATGATGCCAGGCGGGTTAAAAAAGGCAATTATAAATCAGTTCAAGATGGTCTGCAGTCAAAGGAAGGAGCTAAAATCAGATAGGGATCAGAGACCAGGGCCTGCAGGGGTAAGGGCAACTGCTGGAAAGAAGCAGATCATATCCTCAGGCCCCACACCTGGGATTAATACCAGGAACAATGGACTTGGGAATGGGGGAGGGGGGTGCTGGCTCACCTTCCAAACCACACAGCAGAGTTAACCCAAACCTACCTTAGACAAGTCTGGTACATAGCACACAAATGATTGCAAAGAGGAAGAGGAGGAGAGCTGGGGACTATGGGCTTTAAAAATGCAAGGGCTTCACGTGGATAGAGGACTTGACAGAGAGTCAGAGGCATCTGCGATGACTACAAGGGTCAAGAGGAGGCTGAGTCAATAGGGATGTGCTACTGGCCAAAAATAAATGGGTCACAGGCTCATGAGCAGAAGATGCTCACAGGATGCACAGAGGCGGGTCTCGCCAGGGCACTTCCAGGGAGCAGTAGGTGGGTAGGTATGTTCATAAAAATTATCAGACAGATTGGGGGAGGGAGAGCTACATATATTTACAGCCAACTTGTGGTGTGTGAAGGTTTATCACCTTGCTCCATTGTAATTATTATCATCATTACCCTACCTGGGATAAACTGCAAAGGGAAATTGTGGACCTCCCTGGTGGCCTAGGGGTTAAGTCTCAGTGCTATCACTGTTACAACCTGAATTTGATCCCTGGCTAGGAAGCTAACCCACATGTGGCACAGCAGACCTCTCCTATCTCACATGATGCTCCTCTTAGCAGTGTATTTCAGTAGATCCACCTACTCTGCTCCCTACTCTATCTCTGGTAAATATTCTCAGCCCCTGCACCTCTGACCTGAACCCCAGTTCTTCTATGCAAAAAAAAAATTTAATTAAAAAAAAATGGGAAATCAGGTAAGAGAGAACCAAGCTTCTGTTAAGGGCTACTGTCTCTGAAGAAGTTGAGGATACAGGATCAGTTTGAATCGTAGAATGAATGGGATTTGGGGGAGAAATAAGGAAGAATTAGGTCTCAAGTAGGTTGCTGGCACACTGGGTGCACTATACTGAGGGTAGGAGAGGTGCTATGAGCTCATTGAAAGAGTCAGGTTTGATCTGCACTAGTTAGTGGTGACATGGATCCTAGCCATGAGACAATGTTTTGTTTTGTTTTGTTTTTTTTCTAAACTCAGCCTTCAAATTCTTAGAGAAACCATTCCTGATCCCACAATCTGGTTGGATTTCTATTTCTGGGGAATATATGAGCTTCGAGGAAGTCTTTGAATTGGTAACACAAAGCATTTAATTTCTTTCCCCTTAGGGGGCACCAATCAGAGCTGACCTTGGAGGGTCCCAGACTCCCAAAGTGAAATAATTGTCTCTATAGACACAAAACTGTTCTCCTTTAATGAGGGAAAAAAAAAAAAAACAAAACAGAGATAAACGTGTATACTTTCCACAAAAGATAGAAGAGACAGGAGGCCTATAATTACTCTTCCCTGAAGGTGGAATATTTTGATCCTTAAATTATGCCGTCTGGGATATTTTTAAATTTCTCAGTTAAAATGCTTTAACTGTGCCATTCTGGAAGGACATAGAGGTGAGGTCACAAGTGAAAAACACAGACAAGTCTTCTTCTCTGAGCTTCATCAGGCGTCAAAAAGGAGTCGACTCTAGCACTAGGTGAATATCCTGTTGCTAAGTAGGCCTTGGCCCCTTCTTAGTTAAGAAAGGGATATTATGTAAAGTTGATGATCCAGGAACGTGGCTGGGGCAAGAGCTCTATTTGTTTGTATGACTCAGTACAACAAACATCTCTTAGCTGGACTCATCCAAAAGAAGAAAAGAAATACACACACACACCCCACACATACCCCTTTCAAGAGGCCACCCACAGGCAGTGATGAATTTCCAAGGCCCAAACTAACTGCCTTGGAATTCAATTAAAATGCTCTTTCTTGCTAAAACCTCAGGATGTGTGAATTGGGCTTCATTCTGCTTCCCATAGTTGAGACAGGCGATATACACCCAAGGGCCAAGGGTGCTCAGTCAAGTTCAAAAAAGGTCTATACTGGACATCGAAATAAAATCTGTGTTATTTAGAAGTGGTTTGCTTCTTAATCAAATTAGGATGCCCCTATAGTATGTTGGATCTATTCAAGATCTTTTGATGTGCAGGGAAATTGAGATGTATAAAAGTATCAAAAGATAGAAAAGAGATCATATAGAAAAAAAAAGGTGTAGAGATTATTCATAAAAATAATAATAGACAATAATTACTGACTTCAAACATTTAAGAGACTTGTCATTGTTGCATGTTGAATTATATAGTGGAGGATCAAATTGTAGTAGAAGCCAGAATCCTGGACCCAGAAGACTGAGATTAAGAACTATCTTTAGCACTGGACAAAGGACAACAATCAGATATGTTACTTGGAGCTCACTGGAAAAGGAAACCAAAAATGAAATTCAAATGATGAGGTCAGGGCCTCCCTGGTGGCACAAAGGGTTAAGACACAACTTAAGAAGCTATCTGCTGCCACTGCAGCATGAGTTCGATCCCCGGCCCCAGGAGCTACCCACATGGTGCAGCAGATCTCTCCTGTCTTACCCGCTGCTCCCCTCAGCAGTGTATTTCAGTCAATCTGCCGCTCTGTTCCCCACTCTGTCTCTGGTGAATCCTCTCACCCCCCACACCTCTGACCTGTACCCCAGTTCTTGTATGCATAAATAAATAAATCTTTAAAAAAAAAAGTGATGAGGTCAGTCCAAATTGCAAAGAATTGTCAGGTTCTAGATATATTTGTAGGGTGGCCATATGGCCCATTTTGCCAAGGAAAATCTCATTGTCCCACTAAGTTGGCATTTGTTTTGGCATTTTCATGTTTAGTTTTTTTATATTTGCATTAAAATAATCTAGAAAGGATTTGAAGAGCTTTATACTTCCAGTTTCTGTGAGGTTCTCATTTACTAAGGTATTAGTACACACAAATGGACACAAACGTATTTCTCCATTTAGCCCATGAATGTCTGAAAGACAATCAGTAATAACCTATATCTTTTTCTAAGTTTTCTGCTTTCCCCAAAGAAGATGCTGAGAAAATGACTCTCATGCCAGTAGCTTATTTTGGAGGGAAAGGAAAATACAAATAAAAAAGTCAAGATGTGAAACCAGCAGGGAGAGCAACAGAAGTGTGCAGAATCAAGCCAGCTGCTGCCGATGGCAACAAAGCTTAGTTGAACTGGACAAACGTTAGGCAGTTAGAGCAATAAGAGGGTGATGCCTACAGAAAATCAATGCCAACATACCCAGGACCCCAGGAAACACTCGCCAGGGAGAGGCAGAAAATGCCTAGAGGGGACGGCAGATGCCGCCTCCCCCAACTCACTGCCAGGGCTGATAAAACTATATCACTTGTGCACTGGAGCACAGCAGGAGGGGGAATGACTTAGAAACTCCTGCCTGGACTGATAAACCAATACCCCAGGAGTGCCTACAGGATAAACTCCAGGAAGGGATGAAGCGAGTAACCCCCTACACCCCATTTATATCAGGAGTCTCCCTCTATCCCTAAATATTCTTCTTCGATGGACTCTGCCCACTCAGACCTCTTCTCAGATGTACTGTCTCTAAATAAACTTTGTTTTGCTTTGCCTATCTGTGGCTTTGAATTCTTTCATGGCTATAGTCAAAAGCCAAGGAACCCCAAAACCTGGTAACACAAGCTCTGGGAGCCAGTGTGAAATGCTTGCCTTCTGATTTTCTGACTTACCATTTATGGTGTGAGATAACTGAGATACCTGATTTTGTTCAGTCACTGGTTAAGCACTTCCTCCAAGGGGTGTTAATTCCCTAGCATTTATGGGGTTAGGTTGGAGGGAGCAAACTGTGCTTTGAAAACAAAACCAAAAAACCCGCAAGAAAAGAAGTTTCGGTTAGTGCTACTGTACATCAAAGTATAAAGCCAGAAAGATTATGGATTGGGCCTCTCAAGTAGTTCTGCTCTTATAATTTCACATTCAAATGATATTCATCAGTTCATTTTATACCACCTGCTCTAGACTCCCTTTATCTTGAACCGGAAATTCTGCCTAGTCTAGGTTGCTTGTCTGGCAGGGTAACCACACTTTCATGCATGGGACAACAGAACTGGTTACCTTTTTCATTCCATGGTTGTTATAATGTACAAGTGTGGTTTCCCCGGAAACTGGGAGCACCAATGGGTTTCCCAGTGAATCCACTGATTTCCAGATATTACCCTTGTTGGCACAATTATGTAGAAACAACCCAGTAACTTCATGGTAATTCAGGTCATTTATCTTCGGCAGTATAATAGCTCATTATTTGCTTAAATAAGCAAAATAGCAAGTCTATTTGTACAAGGAGCCCCAAACAACCAAGTAGGGGTGAAATAGTTTCACATGTATTTAGAAAGTTATAATTTAGAATATCCTCCATGCTTGACACAGTATTCAATTTATTAAAGACTTGTGGTTTATTCCACAAGGACAGAAACCATATTGGCCCCGAAGTTTAAAATATTTACTTTTCGGCTCTTCAACAACAACAAAATGCAACCCCTGGACTGAATCACAAATCGTCAATCTGGGCTTTGAAGGAAAAGCTAATTTCTACTAAATGAAACCTCATATGGAACCCTATCCAAATAAAAAACAGACAGAACTCTCTGCTTGGGAGGATGAGAGACAGCTTAGAACTCTGTTCCCTCAGCTTTCCTGTCCTTCTCTTAATGCCTAAGTACCTTTTCAGAATCTTCAGGCTCTCTGGAATATGGTTGAAAACATGGAGTTTAGGTCTCTCAGCTCTAACAGTGTGTTCTGATACTGTTTTTCACATTGGCCAATGCTGCTAAGGAACCCTCTGGCATTCCAAGAGCTGAATTTTGTTCAATAAAATAGTCCAGTAATTATTAATGTGTCCCCAGGTGTAAACAAGCACAGAGCTCCAACAAAGTTACAGAACTGTGAGCAAAGCAATTAGATATTTGTCCTCTTCCCCCAAGAGTTTCTACTGAGTTTCCTGAACGTGTCAGTTTCACCCTAAAATCAGCCTTGCTGAAGCTGAAACTATCCCCCTGATGGGATCACTAACCTCTTGTCAGAGGCAGAGCTGTCTGACAACAAGCAGCTCTGGGCTGCTCTTTTCAGTCTGAGAAGCTTTCTTTTTAAAATACAGGGTGTAAGGTCATGCTCATGTTTTTCTGAGGGATTTTAAAACACAGAAATTAAGTCAAATTGGCAATTCTTCTTGGACTATGCAAGATTTCATTCTTTGCCAAAAGCAGAGACAAACATCAATTTCGTAATTCACTGGCATCCCCCCTTTTCATACGAAGGGGATACCTTGTACAACTTCTGGGAGTTATACAGAGCTTTGGTTTAACTGTCTTTCCAGCATATCATTTGTAGAATGTGCCTCTGAGGTAATGGCCTTTATCTCCAAACCATAATCTGCCCAGCGAGCCAAAACCTCTTCTTTCCTGGAACCCAGGAGGGAATGGGGTGGGGCTGGTCCTTCTTTCCTACGCCTGTCCCATTTCCTGAAGATTCTGATGTTTTCCCAACATTTTCACAAATTACTGAGGTACATCTTCAAGATTGCTTGTAACTCTGACTTCCTATCTCCATTTAACTCTCATTCTCTAATCTGCTCCAGGGAATTGTTTAAAAAAACACCGGAGGAATCAACCTACAATTAGTGCACTCAAACATGTATTTCTTTCTCCTTTAATTCTTTTTTTTTAAAGATTTATTTATTTATGCATACAAGAGCTGGGGTACAGGCCAGAGGTGTGGGGGTGAGAGAATTCACCAGAGCCAGAGCAGGGAGCAGAACAGGCAGAATGACGAAGTACACTGCTGAGGGGAGCAGCGGGAGCAGCAGGAGAGGTCTGTGCGCCATGTGGGACCCTCGCCTGTGGCCAGGGATCGAACCGGCACTGCAGAGGCTTTGGGCAGCTTCACAACCCAGCACTCAACTGCTGCGCCACCAGGGGAGGACCATTTCTCCGTTAAATCTATAGTGTTAGCTTTACACATTTTGAAGCGCTACTGTTGGGTGCATATGTATTCAGGATTTTCATAATTTCTTGGAAAGTTTTATCCTCAGAGTTTTATCTATTTGTTATCTATTTGTTATTCCTTATAATATCCCTTGCTCTGAATTATATTTTGTTTGACCTTAATATATTCTTACTCATTTTCATTATTATCTGTATGGTATATCTTTATCCAGCACTCTATTTACATTTTTTTTGTCTATATATTTAAATTTGGTTTCTTGCAGGCAGAATAGAGTTGACTCTCATTTCTTATTGGTGTGTTTAGACCACTCACATTTAATATGATATCAATATGACTAGATTAAATCTATCATCTTGCTAGCACTAGGTATCTGACATTTTTCTTTCTATTTTCCTATTTTTATGACTTATCTTGAGTTAATAGAGCATGTTTCATGATTCAGTTTTATCTCCTCTCTTGGCTTATTATTTGTGTGATTTCACCAAAATATTTTGTGGTTACTCTAAGATTTACAGCATCTAGCATTAATCAGAATCTATTTTCAAACAATAGGCCATTTCATATGAATTTAAAGATTACAGAATATTCTGTACTCCTTCCTTTCATTCTTGCTCAATTGATATTTTAACTTTTACATTTGCTACAAAAATACAACACATTGTTTCTATTTTTGCATTAGACAGTTTAACTTTGAGAGCAGCTAAATAAAAAAAAAAGTCAATTTCATTTTACCTTCATTTATTCTATTTTCAGAGCTCTTCATTTTTTATGTTGATCTAAATTTCTGTCTCATATCATACTTCTTTTGCCTGTTGAACAGCTTCCTTGAACATTTTTTGTATATTAAGTCTGCTGGCAATGAATTCCCTCAGTTTTTGTCTGGTTAAGTCTGTACTTATTTTTGAAATCATGGTTGTGACAAGTGATCTATTGGAATTCTTATCACTTTTTGTTTTATTTTTCCTCATGTATCTTTTTTCCCTTTGACTGTCTTCAAGATCTCTTTTGTGCGGGCTTAGTGGTTTAAATATGGTTTGAATGACCAGATGTGTGTTTATATGTGTTTGGCATTTACTCTGCATGGGAAATTCAGAACTTCCTGAATTTGTGTTGTTTTGGTATCTGCAATTAATGTTGGGGTATTCTAACTAGAAAGGCTGAGCTTGATGTTGCTATGTTCTCCCTCATTATACCACAGGCTTCAAATTAATCCAGTGATATCTTGTATTTAGGGTATGGACTAATTTGCAAAAGGGTTAATGTTAAAGTCTTCTCTACCAAGGAATACCATCAGTTTAGCTATTCCTTTTGCACTGGGCCTCAGAGAAGGTCTCTATTTTGAGTTCCTCTTCTATTTCTTTCCCAGCAGCATTCCATGAGTATTTGCTACTTAATGCTTACTAGCCTGCCTGTTGTAAGGAGGAGGAGTCTCTCTTTTTCTCATGAAGCCTCAACATTTTGACAAGCTCCATAACCTGGGGTTTCAGAATTGTGACCTTCTACTTCCCTTCCTTCTTCTCCTCCTCTGTCTGTCAGCTACAGCCTGTTCCTTACACTCTTCCTACTTTCCCCTCAAGTATAGGAGTTTTTGTCCTTTCTGTCCCCTTCTCTTAGCGATAATAGATTTCCACCAATGTCTTTTTTTTTTTTTTTTTCTTTTCTATGCTGCCTCCACTCTCTCCCCGGCCTTCCGTTCCTTCCCGCAATGGCAGGATTTATCCTTTTGAGTATCAATCTACATATCACCTACTCTACAAAACCTTCCCTGAACCCTTCCGTTGAGAAGTAAATACACTTCCTGAATATACTCTTAAAGCTCTTATGTGTGATATTTCAACACAGTGTTGCAGTTGCCTGCTTGTTATTCTGACTTTTCCATTAGACTATGAGCTACCTGAAAGCACAGCCACATTTTACCTTTCTTCTTTTTTTTTTAAATAATAAATTTTATTTTTATATTCCCCATACAATTGCAACCCCCCCCATTCTGACCCCAATCCCTCCCCTCCCGCCCCCCACCCCCAAAAAGTATCTCTGGTTCATAGTTTTTTGTTGATTTTGATTTTCACTTTCTTATAGTTATTCATTTTCCTGGTCCCTTATTTAAGTTTTCTAGATTCCTGCTATGAGTGAGACCATCCGGTATTTCCACCAATGTCTTAAAGCACGTTTGTCGTCCTTCCCATAGAGTTAGACTTTTTTGTGAGAGACGAGATAAGGGTCTTAGAGTTTTGTGACGCTCCCTCATCCCCTGGTCTTCCCTTTCCCTCCATCAGTGACTTAAGGGACACTTTTCTTAGCATTCTCATCAATCTTTTCTATGAGACTCAGTGAGGTTCATGGGAAACACCTTGAAGAAATTGCAGAAACCCCCTTTTCTGAAGCTCTCCAGGAGCTTCACAATCTTCCTCCTGTTGTCCAATCACATCTTCTCCAGTTAAGTCAGGGCCAGCTTACCTCTATCACTACTGACATCTGTCTCTGATATTTTTAGGCCTTCTGGTTGTCCTGTAGCCTCAGTGCTCCTGTAGAGTTAAAAAAAAAAAAGTTGTATTTCACGACCCAGCATTTCCACTACTAGGGATCTACCCAAAGGACACAAAAACATTGATTCAAAAGAACACCTGTACACCTATGTTTATTGCAGCACTATTTACAATAGGTAAAACCTGGAAACAATCCAAATGCCCAAAAACAGATGACTGGATCAAGAAGGTGTGGTATATATACACAATGGAATAATATTCAGCAATCAAAAAAGATAAACTCATGCCATTCACAGCAATGTGGATGGAGCTAGAAGGAATTATGTTCAGTGAAATAAACCAGAAGGAAAAAGAAAAATATCGGATGGTTTCACTTATAGCAGGAATATAGGGGAACTCAATAAGACATCAGTGTAAAAAAATAACAGTACAAAACACAACAAAGCAAAAACAGACAATTATAAATCAGAGACATTCTGCAGGGGAGGAGGAGGGAGAGGGATCAGAGGGAGGGAGGAAAATGCACAAGGGACTGAGGTGAGGGTGCACGGGTGCATTGGTGAAGGAAACTCTATGGGGACTACACCTGAGGGGGTGGGGGGAAGCAAATATTGTTTAAAAATGAACAATGATGTAAATAAATAAATAAATAAACGAGCTTTCTGAATATTAAAAAAAAAAGTCACAAAATTGTCAGGCTTTTTTTATTGTAAGATTGAGAGTGATTCTCTTTCCCCCTTTCTTTAGTCTCCAGTAGAAACAGGTAGTCAAGTACTTTTCATACTCCACTACAAATTAGTTGAGTGTAAAATAGTTCTTACCCTTTCCAGTTGAAGGAAATGTGTGCAGAAAAGCCCTGCATATTGATATACTGGTGTGAGGTTGAAGGAGGGTAAGGAAGTAGAGATAGGGTGGAAATTTCCAATGTGTTCTGTACCCCAAAAATATAGGTCTACTTAGTAAAAGAGAAATGATGCGGATGATGATTATAAGGGTGATGACAGTGATTATGATTAATGACAATGATATCCAATAATGTTAAAGTATTATATTATGTGTCTTTATTCCTATGTTTTATATTCTTTGCCACAGTTTTGCCTCTCTTTTTTTGGACAATAACTTTCAATGCCTCAAGGACAGAATGAAAATTTTACAATCATCATGTTTTTGACTTTTGAATTTCAAAAGCCAGGCCCAAGGATAAGGGAAAAGCTTAAATTTGGTAGAATCAATTTTGCTCATTCCTGGAATGAGATAAAATTAGCCTGAGCTTCAAACTATAGATCTGAAGCATACAGCAAGGGAAGGGGAGGGAGGGGTGGTTAAAACAGGGGAAGGAAGAGCACAAGGGTCTATGGCAATGGTTCATGGGTGATGTAGTGGTGGCAGATTTATGGGACTACACCTGAGGGTAATAAATATTGTACAAAAATGAATAACAATGTAAGAAAATGAAAAAAGTTTCATAAAAAAAAAAAAAAACAGCCTGAGCTAGGGGGAGGGAAAGCTACTCAGAGTGGCAACAAGGGAACTGAGATGCAGATACTCAAGGTTTTCAGAGAAACGGGCCTTGTCCCTTGCTTCTTTTCCTCAGTCTTCCAACCTGGCCTGGAAATGGACCCTCCAAGTGTTTTGGTGATTTCTGGGTCTCCCTTTCTGGGTGGGGTCTTAAGAAAGCAGTGAGACCCAGTCCCCTCTCCAAGCAAGGCCCAGGAGTAGCGGAATAGAAGTGGCAGAGCAACACACTGAGTTCAGCAGATCCCAGGGCCCAAACCTACAATGAGAGGCTTAAAACAGGGCAACAATCTCCCAGGCTCCCTAGGAAACCACAGAGGAAGGTTCTTAGACAAATCCTTGGTAGAACAAAACAGCAGCTGAGATTTTCCTGTCTCCAAGTGTGGTAAGGAAGCAAATGACAAAAAATAGAACTTGAAGTGATCGATGGTTTGGAATGTTTCCCTTTTCTCGATGCCTTGGGTCCCTTAGTACAAGATATAATTTCTTCATTTGCTCCCATCTCACCTTAGAATCTACAGCCATGTAAATTCCCCATATATATGTTACAAAATTTTGGCTTTTTCTCCCACTGATCTGTCTGATGTTAATGTGTGTGTTCATTCATTCAGCCTCAGAAGAACCCAGAGGGGTGGGGGAAATTTCCACTGTGCTCTGACAATAGTTAATGACCTAGAATTAATGATATCTCCACAAACATTACCCAAGACATCACACAAGTTCTTAGAAAGTAGATGCACCCTGAAGCAAGGCAAGTTGATGAAAACTAAAAGAACTTTCTTTTTTTGTCAAGGGATAGAATATGTACTCATAAGGAAAACTGAATCTCATGAAAATGGATAAATTACAGTCCTTGCCAAGTGATTCCACTGACCAACATTCTTAGCTGCTGAACTTTTAAAGCATTATGGATTATACTTCTATTATGTTTCAGGCATCTAGCTAAGCACATTACATACATTAACCTGTTTATTCCTCTAGATGAACCTGTGAGTTAGATCTATTACCAACTGCATTTCAAGTATGAAGAAGTTGTGGCTCATTGAGGTTAAATGAGTTGCCTAGGATTTCACAGTAGTGGCAGGCCTGGACCTCAACATAGATATTTATAACCACAAAGCCCATACTCTTAACCACTAGAATGTTAGAACTTAATAGCTATGCAGGACCAGTGATAGATTTTCTTTCTTTTCTTTCTGAGGTCCAAAGTATAAAAATTTGGCCCCTCAGATACTATCATTCCTTCTACAGCTTTGCTAAACTTTTTCTGATTCACTTGGAAACAAAATCATCACTTCAAGTAATGTCCTTTTGGATAAAGTTATCCTGAGTTTTAAGCAAATGCCTTACAGATATTTATAATACTCAAATCATTGACTATCGTAGCTAAAGGGAGTTTTTGGGTAATCCAGCTCAGTGATCCTCTAGACCAGCAGCAGCATCCAGGCATGGACAGAAATGCAAATTCTCTGGCCCAACTCCAGATCTATTGTGTCATAGATTCTGGAAGAGGAACTCATCGATCTGTGTTTTAGCAAGTCCTCCAGTTGATTCTGATGAGCAATAATATTTGAAAACCATCATTCTAGTTCAAATCCATGCATACATTTGGGATCTAATATACACCAGTAATAGATACTTCCTATTTGATAACATTTCCATGAAAATCCCTGCTGGTAAATTTGGTTACATGTTTATTATGTCCATAAGATAAAAAGAACAGGAAGAGAATAATTTAGTAGAAAGATGTGCATGTATAAATATTGTTGGAGACATTTGTGAAATTCATATCATGTTAAAGGATTTGAGTTTTGTGCATAAAGAAGGAGTGTGGGCTACATGGGGAAAGGTACATATTGATTGGCATTTTACTATACATTGATTATAATGCATTTTTCATTCAATCATCCATTAAGAATTTATTGAGTGGGGTGTGAGGCTCTGAGCTATGAACCTGAGCTATAACACTATCAATAGGATTGGGCAAGCAAGAATAACAACATTGGAATTTAATAAAGAAGATGTTATGATAGATGAAATGGCAGATGACAAGATCTTGAAGAGATGATGACAATGTGAGTGCTGACAGATAGGGGATACTTGGAACATTTATGTATTTGTCTAAAGTTTTCATTTGTACCCAATTTAGTGTGAGAAGGTGGAATAAGACAAGAAGACCCCTAGATTACCAACTGATATTGATAAGATGGACTATGGTGATCCCATCACCTAGAATGGAACTACAGAAAGAGGAATACATGGAGTGTCATCAACTCTACCGCAGTGGCATGATCTCTGATGGGGCCCCATAGTGACTTGAGTTATTAAAGCAGAAAGTAACCAAATCCATTGAAAACATTTATTTTTTATTTAAATTTTATTTTTATATTCTCCATACAATTACAACCCCCTTATTTTGATCCCAAGTCCTCCTTTCCCCACGCCCCACCCCCATAAAGTGTCCGTGGTTCATAGTTCTTTGTTGATTTTGATATTTTCTTTCTTATAGTTATTCTTTTTCCTGGTCCCTTATTTAAGTTTTCTAGATTCCTGCTATGAGTGAGACCATCTGGTATTTTTCTTTTTCTTTCTTATTTCACTGAGCATGATCCCTTCCAGCTCCATCCATGTTGCTGCAAATTGCATGTGTTTATCTTTTTTGAATGCTGAGTAATATTCCATGGTGTATATGTACCACATCTTCTTGATCCAGTCATCTATTTTTGGGCATTTGGGTTGTTTCCAAAGCTTAGCTATTGTAAATAGCGCTGCTATAAACATATGAGTGCAGGTGCTCTTTGGGAGAACATTTTTGCACATAACACTAATGATAAAGGACTGATCACAAAAATCTACAAAGAGCTGATGAGACTCAACAAAAACAAAGAAAATAATCCAGTCAAAAAATGGGCAGAAGAGCTAAAAAGAAACTTCTCTGAAGAGGAAATGCAAATGGCCAACAGGCATATGAAAAAATGTTCAACATCACTTGTAATCAGGGAAATGCAAATCAAAACTACCATGAGATTCCATCTTACACCAGTGAGAATGGCACATATTAAAAAAACTAGCAACAACAAATGTTGGCGAGGGTGTGGAGAAAAAGGAACTCTTCTGCACTGTTGGTGGGAGTGCAAACTGGTCCAACCTCTATGGAGAGCTGTGTGGAGATTTCTTGACCTACTAAACATAGAGCTTCCATATGATCCAGCAATTCCACTCCTAGGTATTTACCCAAAGGACATGAAAACATTTTTAATGGCTGGGGAAAAATCCTTCTTTACATTGAACCGAAATACTGACCCTTTCTCTGCATTTATCTTATTTTGACTAGCAAGTCTGAATAAATCTAATTTGGAGTCCCTGCAGCTGAACTCTCAAAGAAATGTCTGTAAATAAGTGTTTCTATATCTAATCCTATTGATTTCTACTATCATTTGTCTTCATTTCTGAGAAACTGCAATCTGGCAATGATTCGTCACATCCTAATTATTCCCTTTCCACTTATTTCTTCTAGACAGTCTTAATGAATAAAAGTGAACATGGAGATGTATCAAGAAAGCTTGCTGTTAAGGAACTCTAGAATCACCTCTTTTTGAAAAGTGAGTGATCACCCACTTCTGTAACCATTTGATGAATGTCTCTTAATCATGCATAAAATTAACAAAAACAAAACCACACAAACAAAACCCTATGCTCAGCCTCATTGAATCATCGGCTGCTTTCTCATCCTTTGGTGTCCCAACATCAATTTCTCAGGTTTTCATTCACACCCAGAGGTCTGTGTCTTACTGACTCAAAAATATCATTATCAAAATTTTCTTTTACAAAACAGCAAAGTGCAGACCTCAAGGAAGCAATTATCTTTCTATCCCTAACATCATTTTTATTGCACAAGTTCTCCCCTGGCAAGAGTAAAATCAACAGTTAAAGGTCTGCTCTTTACTTACTCTCAGATGTATGGGTTGTTCTAAGTTTAAAGGCCAATTTTTGCTGCCTTATTGTTTTGGGGAGGTTGCTGAAAATCAATAGAACACATGTCTGAAAGACATCTTCGTCCTAGTGCCTTTTCTTCTTTTATTGACAAATATTACCTCTAATGTTAACATCAGTACAAACCCATAGGAAAAAATTTGCAAAGTGAAGAAAAGTACAAAGGAAGATATCAAGATCACCCATAACCCACCAAAAGAAAAGCAACTACGTTTACATTTGCATTCCATGAATATATATTTTTAGTTAAAATTAGGTAAGCTTTTTATTTCCTATGTTTAAACATTATGACAGCGTGTTTTTGCAAGACATTTAAAATGATTTCTCAACATTATTTTTTTATCACCAAAATATAATTAATCATATGAATATGTCAAATTCTAGGCTAACAATTCCCAAATTCCTGGTCATTTAGTTTCCAGTGTTTTGGCAATCACAAATAATGCTGCAGTAAAAATCTTGGTGCATGAAGCTTTATTTTGGATGGAAAAGTACAGACTCCCAGGTATGGAATTTCTGGGCTGAAAGAAATAAGCTTTTTAAGGCATACAGCAATGTCTGCCCTTTTCTCTATGCGTTTTTACCGATCTGGGATCATACTGTGCATATGTACCTGATTTTTTTTCATTTCACATTACAGCAATATTTTTCTATTTACCTGCAAGTTCCACAGCTGCTGGGAATTTCATTTTTTATGACATTTTTATGAAAATCCCTGTGCATAAATTTGGTTACATCTTTATTACTTCGACAGGATGAAAATAATGGGTTGAATGATATAGAAAAAGGGTCTGAGCTTAACCATATTGCTGTACTGTGTTCTCATGATTTTTATTGTTAGTATCAGTGACCACTAAAAAAAATGGACATTTTTGTGAGGTTTTTATGTATTCTTTTCCTTTATGATTTTATTCTTACTTTAATTAAGATGGGGTTCGCATTGGCAGAACATATGATACATTCATATTCTTTTTAATAGCTATGTAGTTAATTCTTGGTATGTATATACTAAAATTGATAACCATTCCTCTCTAGGCTGATGTTTGTTTCTAGTTTCTGGTATTTCAAGTAATGCTGCAATGAAAACGTTATATGTATTTTTTTTTTTACATTCCTGATAATTAATGTTGCCAGAAGTGATATTGCTGGACCAAAACACCTGTGTATTTCACACAATGGAATATTCTCAGCAATCAAAAAAGAGAAACTCATGCCATTCACAGCAACATGGATGGAGCTAGAAGAGATTATGCTCAGTGAAATAAGTCAAAAGAAAAAAGAAAAATATCAGATGGTTTCACTTATAGGAGGAAGATAGGGAAACCATAAAAAGGGTCAGGAAAAAAAGACAAAAAACTAACAGTCAACTTCTAAGTTGGACACATTCATCAGGGAACAGGTAAGGGAAGGTTACCTGGTTAGCTGCCCTAACCAGCTGTCAAAATAGGAGGGAGGAGCACAAGCGTCTATGCTGATGGTTCATGGCTGTCTTGGTGGTGGTAATTTTATGGGAACAATACCTAAGAGGAGAAATTAAACACTGTACAAAAATGAACAATGATGTAAAAATATATAAATAAATAATAAAATTAGTGTATATCCTCAACAAATACTAACTTTTTTTCCAGGAAATTATCAGTTTATAATAATTTTCACTGGATAAATTTCAAAAACTTTTTTTGTTGGACTTACATGCAGTCAAGTCTGTCAATTTTTTTCATTTAAGGCTTCTAGATTTATATCATTCTTAGTAAAGATTTCCCCTTTCTAAGATTATATACATCTTCTCATGTACTTTATTTTAGTATATTTATAGATCTAATTTTATGTTTACAGCTGACCTTTGGATGGCTTGGAAGTTAAGGATGCTGAGCCATACAGTTGAAAATCTAAGTGTAACTATTCACACCCCCAAACATACCTACCCTGGTTTTTTGATATGAGGGAGAATTGGTTTTAGGTCTCATGCCCCTCCTTCCTTCAAATTTCAACTTTTGTGGATGTTCAAGGTCCTTATGGCTCTTCATATTGTGGTTTCTGTATCTGCAATTGATTCAACCAATCTACCTCCATGGTTAGTTAAATCTCTGAAGGGAGAACCCGGGGATAGAAAAATAAGTTGTGTATAAGTGGACCCATGCAGTTCATATCTCATGTTGTTCAAAGATCAACTGTATATATTTGGGATATATATTCATACCTACATAAACCAGGTAACTTTATTTTCCTCCACAGTGGTTTTATTTTCTTAACTATGGTATTCTCAGTGCCTAGGAGACTGTTTGGCAAATATTTGCTAAAGGTTGAACAAAAATTAATTGGAGCTGAGTGTTGACAGTTTGCTTTACAAGGCATTCTGTCATGGACTTCCTTATATGGCCTGCATCACTCATTCTGATACATCACCCAATGAATGAAAAGAAAAATATTGTCACCCTCACTATTTTCACACTTTTGTAATCTAAATTACCAAGTGTTCCTGCAGGATCAACAAAAGAAGATATCACCCTGATGCCATGGTTACCATTTCCTGGCAAGTCACCCCAAGTCCTGATCCTGCCCTAAACAGCTGTCAGAGTCTGTGCATAGGCAACAGAACCATGACTTTGATAGAAAACCCAGCCCTCCTTAATTATAATGCTTCCATCTCCACCCCCAGCTAAAAATGGGATCCAGGTAAACTGTATGATGAATGACTGAGGATGCTCACCCACCCCTTTCAGAAATACCCAAACTTTCCCTGTAACTTAATACCTATTGTGTAACCTCCCTGTGAATATCCCTATAACTAACTTCTTTATAAAATAAAAAAAAATACAGAAGATGAAGAGCCTGGTTTTGGTCCCAAAAGACCGCCTCACTCCTAGCTTGCACTAGGAGCACCATTATTTCTGCTTCCATCTCAAACCAATGCCATACACAAAAAATGAAAACCTACAGATATTTTGCCCAGTTACAATTCATGCCACCTGCTTGGCTTTTAGCCTAATGGGTTAAGGATTCCTGTTCATCACATTTAAAGTACTGCCCCCTTGGTGTATATGTACCACATCTTCTTGATCCAATCATCTATTTTTGGGCGTTTGGGCTGTTTCCAAAGCTTAGCTATTGTAAATAGTGCTGCTATAAACATAGGGGTGCAGGTGCTCTTTGGAATTGATGTTTCTGTGTCCTTTGGGTAAATCCCTAGGAGTGGAATTGCTGGATCATATGGAAGCTCTGTTTAGTAGGTCCAGAAATCTCCACACAGCTCTCCATAGTGGTTGGACCAGTTTGCACTCCCACCAACAGTACAGAAGAGTTCCTTTTTCTCCACACCCTCGCCAACATTTGTTGTTGCTAGTTTTTTTAATATGTGCCATTCTCACTGGTGTAAGATGGTATCTCATGGTAGTTTTGATTTGCATTTCCCTGATTACAAGTGATGTTAAACATTTCTTCATATGCCTGTTGGCAACATTCAAAAACGATAAACACATGCAATTTGCAGCAACATGGATAGAGCTGGAAGGGATCATGCTCAGCGAAATAAGCCAGAAAGAAAAAGAAAAATACCGGATGGTCTCACTCATAGCAGGAATCTAGAAAACCTAAATAAGGGACCAGGAAAAAGAATAACTATAAGAAAGAAAATGTCAAAATCAACAAACAACTATAAACCAGAGACACTTATGAACCAGAGACACTTAGGAGGGGAAAGGAGGGACTGGGGTCAAAATAAGGGGGTTGCAATTGTACGGGGAATATAAAATAAATAAATAATAATAATAATAATAATAAAAAGTACTGCCCCCTTTATCTCCCAGTGAAATAGGGACAGTGGAATGGGGACAGTACAATGGGGAGCACAGAAGGGACAGTACAGAGCACAGCCATCCAGCATGGATTTGGGTCCATGCCACTAATTTGTTGTGGTTCTCCATCTATAAATGGGGATAACAATAGTGCCTCTTACTTGGTTGTAAGGATTAAAAAGTTGATACACATAAAATGTATAAAGGTACAGAGAAAGCTGCTATCAAAATGTCAATTATCATACATGTCTTGCTGCCCAAGGTCAAAAGTTCTTAACATTAGCAATCTCCAAGAAAACAATACATTTTGCTTTCTAATTTCTTTGAAAAAGCCTCTCAATCTTTGAGCAGCGTTTGCATTTTCTTTTTTTTCCCTTTTTTTTTTAATTTTTATATTCCCCATACAATTGCAACCCTGATTTTGACCCCAATCTCTCCTTTCCCCCTCCCCCCACAAAGAGTGTCTCTGGCTCATAGTTGTTTGTTGATTTTGATTTTTTTCTTTCTTATAGTTATTCTTTTTCCTGGTCCATATTTAGGTTTTCTAGATTCCTGCTATGAGTGAGACCATCCGGTATTTTATTTTTTCTTTTTGGCTTATTTCGCTGAGCATGATCCCTTCCAGCGCCATCCATGAGCATTTGCATTTTAAATGAAGACCACACCAGCCTGTTTCCTTGTAAGAAAGATTTTTGTTTTAAATTAAATATTTAATCTTATTACAATCATATTTTAATTACTTTAGGGAAAGGTTTTTATATAAAGCAACCAAAGAGCAAATTGCTTGGATAATTTATTTGTATCTCCAGCTTGAGATTTTCTCCTATTAGATATTCAAACATCTCACCCTTTTGTTTTTGCTTTTCACTCCCAATTTGCCAATTAGCCTTAGAAGCAATTTGGTGGAGGCTGAAAAGAAGGAGGAGAGAATAATATTTGAGCACAAGGCATTCTGTTAAACAGTTTGCTGCCATTTTTCATTTGATACTATAAAATATGTATAATTACTCTCATTTTTACAAAGGAAGAAACTAGGACTTTCATATGCTCTAGAAGCATGGACTTAAAAACAATAACCACTGTGTGGCGAAAGGGAAAACTTTATTTTTGGAGAAATTAACTTCTGAGTTGAGAATTAACTCAGAAGAGTCTGGTAGGAAAAGCGTTATCAGCCAACTACTTTCTGCATAACCCCTGCCCCACCCCTAAATGGGATCCAGCTTATATAGGCAGAGTTTCTGAGTAAAACAAAAAAGAAGATGAAAATGAAGACAAAGGTGAAGACCCAGAAGCAGAAACAGAAGAGGAAGCGGAAGAAGTCACATTAAAAGCAAACATACTAGAAAAACATTTACTGGGGTGGGGGCGGGGCACATGATAATTTCCTAACACCCTAACAGAGTAAGATATGCTAACTTCTCTGACAAATGCAATCTGTGCATGAAGAAGGGATGAACTTTAAGAAGTAAAATCCAAAAGGAAATGTCTGTTTCAGTTGGTCACTGTGGGTTGGTTTAGGGAGTGGGGTGGCAGAGAGCAAATTCCCGGTGATGGGCAAAGCTGACTGGGGGGCCTTTTCTTCTTATGCTGCTGACTCAGCTTCTGCAGGTGTATTTTACTTGTGCTTAAGTTGCTGATTTTCTTTCCCAGAAATAATTTACCCAAATATCAAAATATTATATGATAAAATGGTTATTTGACGTGGTCTGCTGATTCCAAAATAGCTTATCTTCATTGTGCAGTACAATGTCCAGCATTTAAGATATAATGTTATAGGAGTATTATAAACACACACACACACACACTCTCTCTCTCTCTCACACCAGCAACCAGTTTTGCCATAGTACTTTGACCATTTTGAATGTAACCTCTCTTAGTAAGCTGACTGTAACAAGTTGCCTTATATTTGAAAAAAAAACAGGAAAGGGTAGGTTGCTAGCTTTGGCAATATTGATTTTACAAAGATGACAATGCTTATTTGGGATTAGCACCTTTCTCCCAGGCAAAATTAAGCTGTGTCCCATGTTCCAATAGCCTTATCACATAAGCGGATTAATTTCAATAAGGCACATTGGCACATATTGTTATTATTATGCAAAGATGCTTGAATTAGCACTTTAAAAGGAAACAATCAAATTTTCTTCTCCCTACTCTTTTTAAAAATTTTCTCCATGCTGGAAATAAGAAAGCCCATATCAAATACATGCAGGAATTAGAAAGAAAGAAAACTTAGAACTTTTTCAACTTTCCAGTTAGAAGAACCAAACTTGTGACCAAAAATAAGCAAGCAATACAATCAATTAAAACAGCTAAGGATTTGCAAGTCATGGGATATTATAAACTAGATCCTGTGGAAAAGTTGCTTATGTTTTTCCTCTGAGGCCTTCCAAAGAAGGCAGACTGGGGATACTAGTTGAGCTTTATTGGTATTTTGAGTCCTTGTTATTTATATACATCTCTTTGGATGTAATGAAATTAAAATTTAATGAACATGCTTCTGTCCAACAATAAAATAGGCTCCTTGGAGAGCTGCCACTACCCTTCCACTAAAGGTGCTCAAACAGGAGCTAGGTCACTTGGCTGGGAATGTTCTGCAAGGAAAGCAAATACTATGAAGATTATTCAGAGTAAGATCACTGAGATCTCTCCCAGCCCTAAGATTCTTTAATTTACAGGTCACTGAGCACGTGGCTATCTAGACCCATTTTTATTATATCACTCCATTTTCAGCACTGATTGATTGACAATAGTGACTTGATTCCCCACGCCCACTATTAAACCTCTAAATCACAAACCTGTAAACCAGAGTCCACCTGCCACATCTGGCCAACCGCTGCTTGGTATAGTCTACAATCAAGAATGATTCTGATATTTTCAAGTAGTCAGAAATCAAAAGAAGACTATTCTGTGGCCTGGGAAAATTATATAAAGTTCAACACCCAGTATCCATAAATTTTCACTGAACACAACCACACTCGTTATTTGCTTAAGTGTAATCTGTGGCTGCTTTCATGAAGCCACATAAGAGTATACTGTGACAGATACTGCATGGCTTCCAAAGCTAAAAATATTTATTATCTGGCCCTATATTTTTATATATTTTTTCTGATCTATGCTTTAGAATGTAAACTTCTGAGAGCAGGGATTGTAGTCTTTGTTATTTACCTCTGTCACCCCAATATTTGGCATCCATGTTGTGGTCTTTGAAAGTATAAATGAAGGGAGGAGGGTAGGGATGAGAATTTATTAAAAGCCATTTAATTTGCTTATCAGTAATTTCTTCTTCTAGAGACCAACAGAGATTTCTATCCTTCCTCCCAAACAAAGCAAAAGTAAGTCATATGTGAACAAGAGACTCAATCTGCACTAACATTGAGATTTAATGTACTTATTTGTCACCATGATTAAATCATTAAGAATTTTGGAAATCACCCTTGGACGTACTATTTTACCTTAAAAACTTATAACTTATTCAGACTTTGCTGAATTCTCAAAATACCTTGAGAAACTCTTTTCTTGTCTTAATCAGTTGGCAAATTTAATGCTCCCTGGAGGAATAATTGTGGGGAATTATTCTCTCAACACAGAAAGAAAGTCAGCTCAGCAATTCAGTGACATTTGCTGCAGGTTAGATGAATGTCAACACCTTGCTCCTCCCTCCACACAGAAAGAACATTAAGTCATATCACAAAAACAAAAAAACAAAAAAACCTCCCAAACATTTTCTTAGCAATGCTTTTGGAAACCCATTTTAGAATGCTAAAGTTCTGTTAAAAATGCTTACACTGATTCTCATTCTCCTCCCATATTTTTAAAAACTATTAGTTACACAGTAGTAATTATCCAGCTGGCACTTCTTGCAGCAAAGGATTTCCAAGTTGCCTCCCCAATTTGAAGCCGTCAGGAGAAAGGCTGAAGACTTGCATTTTCTCCTACAGCTTCATGCTCTAATTAAAGTAATAAATATGGTTCTCTCCAAGGGGAAAGGAGTCAGGAAGGAAAGATCTCTTCCCATCCCTGAGTCCTCAATACAGTTTGTAAGATTTAAATTCCAACTCTTGTGGACAGTGGAAGAAGCTGTACACATAGACAGAAGAGGAGAAAGAGGCACCTGGTGGAGCGAACAGCCCAATCTCAAGGCCAAAGTAGAGCATAGATGAGCAGCCCTTTGAGGTGCAGGGACAGAGATCTCGTGTGCTTCTTCCTTCTCACTACCTGGAGCCAGCCAGATTGGAGATGCAATTACAGAAATATCGTTACCCTCCAACAAAAGCAATCAGTTATTCCAACAACAAAATGATTTTACTTGGAAATAAGCAACAGAGGAGAATGCAGTTTGGAGAGTGAGTGCCTGGGATCTACTTGCACCTCCCAGAATCCAAGGCTAAGAATCCCTTAGCCATGAAGTACAATACAAAGAAGAAAGTTCCCATTTAACCTTAACCTTAACCCCTGGTGGACCTTCCCGTCTGTTCCCTCAGAGGGGGAATCAGCGTTGCCTCCCTTAGGAGAGGGAAGGCATGTTGGATCCTACAGTTTTGCTGATTTGCACATGATGGACACTTTTTCTAGCTTCTTGATCTCATTTAAATAGGGTTTCTGTATATTAATGCTTGCAATTGCAAAAATCACTTGGGTCACAATTGTTAATTGGAATAAAAGTTTTAATGATAGTTAGACAAGTTTATTAGATAATCAAAGTCAGATTTGACTCTGTGTAAACTGTTCGAATAATCACAGTTTGAATTTAGTTTATATAGGTAGGGACAGTGAGTCACTGACATGAAAAATGTAAATATTTTTGACAGGGCGCCTTCTGGCTCGAAGTTGTTCTGACCTAGAGATATGCTGATGCTATCTCTGCACAGAGGAAGGCAATGCCAGGATTTAATCTCTTCCTTTCTAAAGAATGCTCTGTGGAGATGCAGAGACTGGGTACCCATTGTTAGGATCTCCTTTATCTGGCTCCTTCATCTTTAGTGGGGTTTGGAAAGGCTGACTTTACTGCCCACAGGCAGCAGATTTTGCATAGTTGTTGCACAAACTTCAAGTCTATGCATGTGACTTTGTGCTCTTGTCTACTGATCAGGGACAGGTTATTTCTATAACATTTGACAGTATGCTCACACAGTTTAGATTGTGAAATGGGACATAAAATCTTAGTCATGTGTTTGTTTCAAATTTGTTTCAAATTTGGTTTATTTTCATTCTGAAGATGAACAAATGGTTAAATGTTTTGTAAAGTCATTACTTCATCATTATAAATAATTTAAGCCATGAAGTATAGTGCAAAGAAGAAAGTTTCCACTTAACCTTAAATCTTTCACCAAGGAATACCATAGTTAATAAGAACTATCATTTCACATACGATTTTTAATGTACATAGAAGGAATAATACATGGACCTGAAACTTATAAAAATGGTAATATGCTGTATAAAAGTCTTCACTTTAATATGATTTTTATAGAAAGAGGTAAAGTACAAAGTGACCTTATTTCTTATTTTTCACAAATATCTCTGTAGGACTGATGAAATATGTTATGGAAGCTATTTTGCAGCTGGAGTCATACTTTTGAATTTTAGCAATAAATATCAATTTTACACTATTAGTTGACTATCAAAGAACTCCTACCTCCTCCAATTGCTTCTATATTTTTAAAGTAATTTTATTATCTTTATTATTACTTTATTATAAATTTTATCACATGAGTAATGTGTAAGTATAATTTACATGATTGCTCATATTAATTATAGATTTAAAAGGATTCAGTATATATACCATTAATATTTTCACTTTGGATTTTTCAGTCCTGATTTAATTTTTCGCTTCATGGTTTTTATTACTCGAATTTGTCATTGAGTAAATATGTGTTCTTTTAATAAGATATGTTGGGTGCTAAAATATATCTCATTTATATAACCAAAATGAAAATGCATACATTGTGCAAAGATGAAAAAAGATGTAAGAATTATATAAAATATGTAAATAAAAAAATCTCGTTTAAGTATATCTAATTATTACCTTTATATTAAAATACATCTTGACTCAATTCATCATTCTTGATCAAACCCTCAGAACTTTAGAGGCTTTTGCAATTAAATATTTCTATAGAAAAGAATAGTATCCATCTGATTTTCTCCTCTTGGTTCCTATAGCATTTCAGTTTATGTCAGTTGGCTTTAGTCCAGCTCTCATATAAAGTACTGAAGTAAAAAATAATTTCAATATAGATTCATAGCAATATAAAAATAGTTAAACTTTGCCATCCTGATAAACAAAAACATAACACTATTGTTTTAGTTTGCATATCTTTGATTATCTTTTATTAGATCAATTGACAATGGCTGTTTTGTTTGTACCTTTTGGTTATTCACACAGAAAACATATATGTAAATTAATATAGTAGTAACATATAATTGGATTAATTTAATAGAGCTACTACAGGAAGGTTAGGGTGTCATGTTAACTAAAATAAGGTCATTCTAACCCTTGCAATATTATTTTGGGGTTTTTAATAGAAAAATATATAGAATGGTATTATTTTAAAATTGAAAGGATTGTAAGCTATTCTAATTCATTAGTTTTTAAACAACAAATTTATTTTTAAAGAAAATCTTTTTATATTAAGGCCCAATTTAAAAATAAACAAAGTGGCTCTACTCTAAATAAAGTAAAAAAGAATTCAAACTGTTTTTACTCTTCCTGACTCCCAGGTGACTTAGGAAACCACAAGTGGCTTACACTTTGAAAACCAACAAAGACGAGATGATAATTTTGTACTCTGAACCTGTCCTCTGCTTGCAGCACAGAAGAAGGACAAATAAATTATTCAGGGTATGTTCTCTGACCACAGCGAAATGAAGCAAAAAATTAAAAACAAACAGATCACTAGAAAATTCTGACTGTCTGAAAAATAAACGACACATGTCTAAATAATGCAAATGTCAAAGAAGAAATAGCACAGACTATTAGAAAGCACTTTGAGGGCCTCCCCGGTGGTGCAGCGGTTGAGCGCTGGGTTGCGAAGCTGCCCGCAGCCTCTGCAGCGCCGGTTCGATCCCCGGCCACTGGGTGAGGGTCCCACATGGCCGCAGACCTCTTCTGCCACCCACTGCTCCCCTCAGCAGTGTACTTCGGTCCTTCTGCCTGTTCTGTTCCCCGCTCTGGCTCTAGTGAATTCTCTCACCCTCGGGCGCTTCTGACTGTACCCAGTGCTTGTATAAATAAACAAATAAATAAATAAATAAATCTTTTTTTTAAAAATTAAAAAAAAAAGACAAAAGAGAGTGGGAGGGAATATCCCTAATGTCACTTTAAAATGAGGCCATCACTACAGGTATTGAATGTTAATAGATAATAAAAAATATTACTAACAACTTCACATGAATAAATTTGAGAAAATCAGTCCAATTGACACATTTCTGGAATCCCCTAATTACCAAAACTAAAATAACAAGAAGAAATAAAGGGGCCTCCCTGGTCGCTCAAGGGGTTAAGCACCGCACTATGAAGTAATCTGCAGCCTCTGCAGCACGAATTCGATCCCCAATTGGCCAGGGAGAAACCCACATGGCACAGCAGACCTCCCCTCTCACCTACTGCTCCCCTCAGCAGTGTATTTCATTTGATCTGCCTGTTCTGCTCCCCACTCTGTCTCACTCTGTGAATCCTCTTCCCCCTGCCCCCGCCGCATCTCAGGCCTGTACCCCAGTTCTTGTATGCATAAATGAAATAAATCTTAAAAAAAAGAATAAAAGATATAAATAATTCCATGTTTATTAAATGAATTGAATCTAAAATTTAAATCCATTCCATTATATAATTTCAATGCCTACAAGGTTTTATCAGTGAATTTGAAGAAGAAACAGTAATTTCTCATACACTCCTCAGAGATTAGGTGGAAAAGTGTTTGAGGTTGGGGTATGTGGCAAAATTCTCATCTTAATTTTGAGGCAATATTACTTGCTATTAACACTTGTTAAGGCTATTTCAAAAAGGGGGAATTTATAGACTAATATCTCTCTAGTAAACATAGGTACAAAAATCTTAATCTAAATAGTAGCAATTTGAATTCAGTGACATAGAAAAGGCTAAAATAACCCACTGGGGATTAGTTATGAGAATAAAAGTGTATCAGTTATATATTGCAAAAGTAATGCTATGTAACAAGCCACCCTAACTAAAACTCAATGTCTCAAAAGGGTAATTGTTTAGCCTTAACTCATTTTTGGTCCTGCCTTCACAACCATTTTTGTAGTAAAGTTGGGGGGGGGCTGATTAGAGAGAATCATTATTCAAAAAATTATTAGTTCACATAGCATTTCCCTGATTTAAATCTATGCCATCCTTTTCCATTATCCCACAGGTTTTCACTAAAGGTGAAGATTTTGTCTCTTCCTATCTATACCCAGCTCCAGCAACTTTCCTTTCTCCCAGAAACTGCCACTTGTTGCTTACCAATGCCCCCCTGTTCTTTAAGGCTTCCTCTTTGATATTCTGATACGTACTGTGATGGCTAATAGCATGCATCAACTTGACTGGACCAGAGGGTGTCAAGATATTTGGTCAAACATTATTCTGGGTGTGTTTCTGAGGGCCTTTTAGATGAGATTAACATTGGAATCTGTAGCCTGAGAAAGGCAGATTGCCATCTCAGTGTGGCAATCAGAGGCATCTCAGCCTCAGAAAAAGGCTGATGCCCTCAAGTAAAATCAAACTTCTCCTTGACTGTTATGAGCTAGGACTTCAGCCTATCCATGACCTTCATTCATACAGAAATGTTGGCTCTTCTGGAGTCTCAAGACACCTGACTTTCAGACTGGAACCACACGTATCACTTTTCCTGGGTCCCTAGCTTGCCAGTTGAGTTTCAAAACCAGGAAATGAGAGCTATTTTCAAATGACTGAGCTGTTCATAATTAAGACATAGGTTTGTTTTTTGTTATTCTAGAGAGCAGAATAGGGTCAAGCAAGCATAAATTTCAGGTAACCCATTTTAGCCTCAATTCATTCATTCAACAAATATGCCTTGAGAAGCTACTCTGTATGACAGGCACTGACTGTTCTTGATACTTGAAATATATCAATGAACAAAGAAGAAAAAATTTCTGCCCTCATGGAACATCCAGTCTAGCAAGGGAAATCTAAGACATCACTGGAAAGAGGAAGTTAAATTGTCCACTTGGAAAAAGTGACTCTTCAGTAGCTGAATCTCCTGGCAGAATCTTGATAACAGTTTAGCATAGTTTTGAGAAGATTCCTAAATAAGAATTGAGTTGAATCAGATAACCTCTGAAGTATTTTTCTCACTGTGATGTGTTTTTAGTCTTGAAAATTCAAATTATTTATGATCAATATCATGGGCTTTTCTACTAGGATTCACTGAAAATTAAAATGGATTCATGTCTTCCTTGGATGACAGAAGGTGGTGGAACTGCTGCCTCTTTCAACTAGCCATCCATGTCCATTTGGTTTCTACCTCTGGTTCTTACAGTAGTGTGCCAGCTGAAAATATCACTTCCTAATTCCTTATCTCTTAATTCTCACTTAGATTTCCTTTGTGCATTACCTTTGTTACCCTTTACTTTTCCTGCACAATTTGTAATTACACCCGAGGTGTGATTATTTGCATATTATTGTTTATACCCTTTCCAATATGCAGTCTTCATGAGACTAGGGACTTTGTTTTCTTCCCTAGTTTACCCGGGCCTCTGACATGATGAAGTGCAATAAATATGTCTTGATGATGAATGATGAGTTTATCGAATAGGACGCCTGGAAAGCAGGAATTGTTCATCTTTAAGTTATCAAGAGTGTTGATGGGTTTAGTTGCCAGAAGCCAATCATAAAGGAGGAGATTTCCAACAGCTGAGTCTTTTAGATTTCCCTACATTCTTGAATACCTAGAAATCTGGAATGTCACATGGGTTGGGACCTTATCTAATAGTTTGATAGATAAGAGCTTGAACCCACTAGGAGGAGCAGGCCATGAATATGCATGAGTATGTGGGTACACAAGCAGCATTTTTAATAGCTACTTTCAGAAATATTTTGGAAAACACACACACACACAAAGAAAAACAACCTTTTCAAATCATCCAAATAAGTTTGAAATTCATGCTCTGCTGGCTGTTGACCCCAAAGCGGCTGAAGATGGGAGAATGGGGGTGAGAGGAGGGTGCAGGGCAGGTGGGGCGTGGAGCCTGTGACTTCCATTGGAGGCCCAGCCCACCACGTGCACAGCCCCCCCACCCCACCCCCTCCCGCTCCACTCCCGTGGACAAAGCCCTCTCCACTTGCACAGGGTCCCAGGGGTGCGGGGTGCTGAAGGAGCCGGCAGGGGCCTGCCGGTGCAGAGCTGAAATGCTGACAGCCCTCTGATTGCCACGGTCACCACAGTAACTTTCCGAAACCTCCCACGGCGGGGGTGGGGGAGGGGAAACCAAAAATCCCAAATATAATTTAATTTCCAGGGTAAACACTTTCATGTAAAAATGGCCAAGGCTTTCCTCGAGGCGAGGCTCCCTTCTTTGGCAGGACCACACTGCCCCCTTGAGCATTCCGGAGAAACCCTCCGCAGAGCTCGCTGGCAGCCCCAGCAGTCAGGAGACACTGTCTGCAGACAGGGGGACGCTTGGAGAGAGGCTATAGTCAGGGAGCACAAATAAGAGGGAAGAGACTTACTTGGCATCTTCTCTCAAGTGGGCTTAATGCAAATCACCAAACCATTCACTGTTAGGAACCTTCAGTTGACCTTGAAGGATCTACCAGCAAAGTGCATTGCAAATGGTCAGATCCCTGCAATGCATCAGCCCTTTGAGAACTGAAAGTCCCCTGCTCCAAACACCCCTCCTGGGGGCCTGCTCCCAGTCCCTGCTTAGTATAGTGGTGGTGAAATTGTCCAACATTTACTAAGTGTTTACTATATGGCAGGGACTGCGCTCAATCCCTTGTATACATTTTCTTAACTAGTTCTATAACAACTGTCAGGTGAAAGCTACCATTTTCTGCACTTTCCAGGAGACTCTGGAATTTTAAGTAATGTTTCCATAACTACATGATCAATGGCTTAGCAGGGATTTGAGCCTAGGTCTATGAGACCAGACTGTGAAGTGTGTTTGGTGGGGAGGGGGCACATGACAGTTCTACCTCCCTCTGCAACATCACTTGGATTGGTTATCTCCAACCTCTGTAAAATGAAGGGATTGCCTGACACCAATACTAAGGGTGAAGACCCTTATCTTCTATGAAGTTATGTCTTTTATGTCTTTGACAGCTGAACAAGTCAATTAAAAATCACTGACAGGAGATACAAGATAGGAAGGTTCTGATGGGCAGTGGTGTTGGGATGGAGGTCAGCTTTGCAGAAGGTACAGAAAGGGGGAACCCACAGTTTTGGAAAATCTGATGCATGCTTGAGGACTAGAGAGAGAAGCCAGGTCCAGATATGTGTCCTATAATCACAAATTCCAGCTGCTTCCTAATTTGGACACAAAGTGATCTTGCACAGACAGGCCTGTTAGCTGGTCCATCTTAGATCAAAGGCAAACTATTCTACCATGTTCCATTTGCTCAATTCCATTTATACAGCAATATCCATCCTGGTAGGGGATCGTCTGAAGACAGTGGTGGGGGCAGGGGATGCAGCATTTAAAAATTGTAGAAGTAAATGAAACTGGAATATCACTTGTGTTTTCCCTCCTCAAATCTATCTATCCCCTGCAGGGTTGTGGAGAAGTTAATAGGACGAGTAACTGCTCAGAGTGAACTGCTGAGCTTGGAAAATTGCTTCTTATAATAATAACAATTATGACTTATTGAGCCCTATCTCTGTCGCTAACACTAAATTAATCATTGCCAAGTAATTTCTAGGTTTTCATTCCTAGCCTTGTAGATATGACAATATTTGAGATCTTCAGTTCAGACAGACACACACACACACACACACACACACACACACACTGATCTACTAGACGCTGGGCACTAGTGTCCTATTCTAGAGGCTTGGGTAAGAGTTCACTTCCACTTTACCCTCAAGAAGTCTTAACCTGTGGCGTACACAGGGCAACTATTACATTACAAGGTGTAAAGGCCACAAGGTCTACATCCAGGTAGCTACAAGGCTCCTAGCCCAACTCAGTCTGAAGGAAAAATGAAGGTTAGGGAAAACCTTCAAGAGGAAGTGATAAGTACGATCAAATAGGTGAAAGCAGAAAGATGTTCTAGGCAGAAGAACTGCAATTAGCAAGGACACTTCCACAGGGAACAGTGTGATTTGTTGAGGGAATTGCATACAGCTGTTCTGGCAGCTGTGAGGATGCCTGAGGGAAAACAGCAGATGACAAGTTTGGAGAGGTAGACTGGAGACAGATGAAAAGAATTTATAGTGCTTTATCAGCCATTTATTTAAAATGTTATACTAAATGGAGGCCATTGAAGAATTTCATGCAATCATCCTTAAATAAAATCTGAAAATGTTTCCCAATTCAGTGCCCAAGACTGAAAGAAAGAAGACAGAGTCTAAAAGAAATAAGATGATATGGCAATGAGGCTGAATACAATGAGTAATTGGGGTTTGTTTAGGGCTGTTGACAGTTTCTGGGTTGTTTCATTGTAGAATGGTACACGCAATATAATTTGTACTTGATTCTTAATGTGTTTCCATGGAGATGATCATGTCTATGAATCAGCTTCTTAGGTTTAGATCACTGCTCTTACAAGCAGTACCTGTACCTTCTCTGCTTTGACAGAACATGATCAAACTGCTGTACTTTCTAGGGACCATCTTATTTATGTATTCCCCTTTTGCAGTTAGCTGGCTTATAATCAAAACAATTCTTCCCAGAATTACAGACAGGGTGAGCCCTATCTATGAAATTCCAGGATCATTCTCCGATTTTTGTTTGAAATCAGATACCACTAAAGGGTATCACTGAGGAGTCTGAAATCCATAAAAAGGAGAGCAACAAAAACTCAAAATAGAATCAGAAAACTTATTTGCTCTTTCCCTTGAGCTCTTGTGCAGACAAGGAATTATGATGCAACCCCACTGGCCGACCATAAATTGTCCAATTTCTTCACGCCTCCAAGCTGACGCCAACCTGTCATCAAGATCTGGTCTTGATCTTTCCAGTCTGTTTCTTCACTTTTTAAACTAATGTCTGGCTCTTTACAGTCTCTTTCTGATTAACTTAGGATCTGGCTTTTCTCAGTCAGACTTCTGCCCATTCAAGAGTTGATCTAACAATGCTGGGTTTCCTGGGACTTCCAGCATCTCAATGAAAATCAGGTCATGGAAAAACCATGTAATTTAAATCAAACAGTTCCCATGTGCTCTGAGATTTAGGACCCACTCCTGAATATTATACACGGGTACTTACTCAAGTGTCTCTTCACTTCACGCTACCTTATTTCAAATGGTACCTTGTTCCCACTCATGTTCCACGTGCCCACCTTATCTTGGGTACCTTTTTATGGTAGCTTGTTTATTATAGTTACTGCTTATTATGTGCAATATATGCCTATGTGTGTTATATAAATACACATGTCCTCTCACACTTATATTTCAACAAGGATAACCTGCTAGCTAGAGACAAGAGAGGAAGATAAAGTAGGTTGATAGGCAGGCAGGCAAGCAGAAATGCATCCAAGTCAGTGTATAGGCAGAGAGCTAGAGAGAAATAAAACACATTAAAAGGCAGTCAGTCAGAAGAATGGCAATGTGTATCCTTGTAGACTCACACTGTTTCTGTGCAAATAAAAAACATCCAATCTAACAATCCCTAGGGAATCACAGATTATTTTGAATTAGGCTCATCCAGAAAATCCATGCTGATCTCATTACTGAGCTCTTCCAAGGTACAATCCCCTCACCCCCGACTTACGACTTGGGGCTGACACCCAGGGCCATCTATTGATTGTTACAGGAGCATCCCAGAGCAGACCTTTCCTAAGTCTTACTTGAATGGGGAGTAGAAAACCAAGGGCTCTTCTTAATGTCAGTACTAAGTTTTATCATCTCTAAGACAACCCAGTAGAAACATAACCTAAGTAAAAACCAGGCTGATGCTCCCCTATGCTGGTAGATGTCCACAATCATCCAGCCCCATCCCAAACTTCTCACCAGATGGCCACCCTCTGTGGAAATGCTCTCCTTTATGGTTTATGGTCCTTTATGATTATGGTCCACAACCTATAATCTCATCTCCACACAGCGAGGCCCTAGAGTATCAATGACTCATGTGCTTCAATCATCAGGACACTTAAGAAGCTTTAATTCTGAAAAGAGGCTACTATTTAAATGGATTTCCCTCCAGACAGCTTCATGTACTGTGATGTCAAGTCTTTCTCTTTTTCTTTCTCTCCCTTTTCTGTCTCTGTCTCTCTATCTCATACATACACGCGCGCGCGAACACACACACACACACACACACACACACACACACACAGGCACCAATTATTGGTTATTTCTCTGTAACCTCAGTGGGTTCATTTGAAATAATGATCTGCATGGGGCAGAGCCCTGCTTGTGCAATTGTGGATCAGAATGTTACAAGCTTTTTTTCGTTTTTGAGTAAAGGTGCACAAAGGTACAGTTTATTTCATCCCCCCCCCCCGCCCCGGGAATCTACATATTCATGTTGTGTGCAATGAGAGTGTTGCTATGGTAATGATTATGACTTTATATTAAGTAGCTACAAAATCAGCAGCAAGAAAACTGGTTTTATTTACCATTCAGTCACGCTTCCTCCCTCCGCTGCAATCCCTGTGCCCTCCTGGTTCCCCGTGCCCAGAAGTCTGCTGATGCCTTGCAACAAATATAATTTGGCTGTGACCCCTGATCTGGGTGGCCACTTTTCAGCACTGGTGGGTGGGGCAAAAGAAATGAAAGCCTCTTAAGTTGCTGCTCTCTTTCTTTACTTAAGGGTTAAAAACATGTAACAATAGAAAAACCACAGTTCCAAGAGGCTTAGTTTCTAGCATTCTGTTGTGAATTTGTATGTGGATTTGTTTCTTTTTTGCCTTTTCTAACCCACAGGCTTCTGCTCCCTTCTCAGCAGGATGACAGTGTGAGATCAAATGTTTTCCACATTCCCTCCAGCCTAACACTCTGTATCTGAAGGTTGAAACAGCACAGCCAGCTCAATCCTGGATAGATTCCTATTATAAGTTCTGTGGTTTCTAGCAAGTTCACCTCTCTGAGCTGAGGTTTTCCTAATCTTTAAAATAAACATTTTTTAAAACATTGTTAGATGTTTTCCAGTCGCGCTAGCTCTGGGTTATATGTGTAAAGTGCTTGGTTCACATGAGATACTCAACAATAAGCACCACTTAGTATGTTTTCATTTAGGTACCTTTCATGCAGCAAATAGCACTGAGAGTCTGTGAGGCTTTGGTCTCCAATGGCGAGTAAAGTGCCAAGCCTTCCCTCACTGAGCTTACAGTCTACTGTGAGGTAGGGATGCTGGGGGTGCAGAACTCCAAATTAACAGAGACATATGCAGAATTACAACTGTGGCAAACATTGACATAGAGCAATTGAAATTGTAGTGAGAGGACTTGACCTGGTCAGGGAAGTCCGAACAGGCGTCCTGAAGAAGCGAGTCCTCAGCAGAGAGAGGAAATAGGAAGATAAGCTGACTGAGTAAAAAGGACAGGCTGAGTGTTTTGAGCAGAGAGGTTGGAGCCCTGTGGCAGGAGGCTGTACTATGCAGTCAGTGAACCAGAGAATTCACAGTGACGGGAGCAGAGAGATGAGGTTCTGGGATGGTTAAAGAACAGACACTGAAGGGCTTGGAGGCATGTTAGCAAATTCTGTCTGGATCTTAAACAAAGAGTTGATCCCATTCCCAAGCAAGGACACATCCTGTGGTGCCAGGGACTGGTGGGGGAACACTTTAACCCCAAGAAATATGAACCCTTAAAACTGTCATCTGGATATCTGTGCACCCACTCTCCTCTCCCCTTACCCTCATGCCCTCTGCCCTTCAACAGAACTCCCTCTGATTTCCTGCCAATTCAGGGTCCTCAAATTCAGGTCCTCTGTCTACCTAACTAACTTCCCAGCTCTTTCCTCTCTCCCAAAAACTATCTATCCACTATGTCCACCACCCAACTGCTGGCCCCCAGAGTCCATGTTCCAATAGTAGACAGGTGATGGACTTCTATGAAGTGCCTATCCTACCTGGACTGAAATCCCTTTTGGAAACTTGGTACTTAGAGAGGGAGCGATGTGCAAGTTCTTTCCTAGTGGCTGAAGCTGTTCCATTTGGTATTCATAGGCTGTAGCCATGTTTTCCCATATGGACTGAGAAGCAAAGAAAGCCAGTGTTCAGCAAGAGGAGAGAACAGAACAGCCTTGGGAGCAGAGCAGACAAAAGGCAATTCCAGTTGCCGACTCAAGACAGCTCCTGACACCTGCTGCCTCCCCGTTTCTGTGTTCCTTGACACACCCCTCCTCCACTTTCCTAAATCTCCTACTTTTCTTAGCCAGTACATTTCAGCTGTAAATAATCTATAACTGTATTATAAATACTAATAAGCCCTATTAAAATCCAATCTTCAGGAAGTTTCTGATAAGGTTGTATATACTGAGATGTGAAGGACTTGAAGATTCAAAAGGTTTTGTATTCCAGGACAACCTAGAGCTAAAAGTCTTTGCCCAAAGATATAAATCTAAAAAGTGAAAGTCACAGGCAATTGTAGGCAGGAGGCTGGGTCTTTTGGAGGACTGGGAATATTCTAAAAGCTTCTAAAATCACATTGTATAAGGACAGTCCAACATTTCCCAGTGGTTCTCAAATGTGAGCGTACATTAGGGTCACCTGGAAGGCTTGTCAAAGTACAGAGAGCTGGGGCCACCTCTAAGTTTATGATTTGGGAGGGCTGGATGAGGTGCGAGAGTTTGCTTTTCCAACAGTGTCTCAGATGATGTTGCTGCTGCTGGTCAGGGGACCACACTTTGAGAACTATTAATTTTGAAGTCTGGCATTTCTTAAGGAAACAATATGCAGTGGCCTTTCTGAGTAGGGGGTCCTCAGACAACCCAAAGTTTCTTTCTCAGCATGCTAGGGCACTTTTCCTAAGTGGACAATCTCTTTAAATGCATTTGGAGAAACGTGGAGTTGGTACATGGAAGACGGCTCAAATTCCTTCTCTGATTGTCCCTACAGATATTAAAATCCTGGAGGCTCCTGTGTACTCAGGAGAGAGCACTGTCTACCAAGCTGTTATGTATAAGCCTTTGCGTCTCAGGTTTATTTGTGCAGCAAAAGCACTGAATTATTTTCTTTCTTCAGTCCCTTGTGGTTCTAACATCCTCAGACCCATGATTTTGCTCAGCCTTTTCTCCCCAAACTCCTGAGTGCCTTTTCCTAAAAGAACACATCTAAAAACCGTGTCTAGGCCTCCTTGGTGGCACAAGGGGTTAAGTCTCAGCACTATCAAGCTATTGCTAGCCACTGCGTTGTGAGCTCAATCCCCAGTCAGGGAGCTAACCCACGCAGCAGACTTCTCCTGTCTTTCCAACCGCTCCCTCGGCAGTGTATTTGTAGGGTAAAGAAAATGTCAGGCTTTTCTGCCCTCCCGCCATCAGGATAGATGATGGATCCTCATGGTCCTGAATGCATGCCTGATGGCGGGCACCTGGAATAGGGTGTGGGCATAGGTAGATGGGATTCACCTGGGTTGAGACTGTGCTTTTTTAAGGGCAGCGTCACGGGGATACCAGCAGAAGCCAAGAAGCCAAGCAGAAGCCGAGAGAAAGCTGGAGAGCCCTCAGAGTGAAGACCTGCTGGGGGCTGGGAGGCCTGCCAGCCTCCCGGCCCCCCAGCCTGCCATATGCCTGGTCAACCCCAATAAAAGACCTGCAAAAGCCACTGAGGACTCTGACTCCTCCTTTACCCGGTCTGCATGGGATCAGAAAACCTGCACTGTGTCCATTCCTGCCACTACAGTATTTCAGTAGATCTGCCTGTTCTGCTCCCCACTCTGTCTCTAGTGAATCCTCTCACCCCCACACCTCTGGCCTATACCCCAGTTCTTGTATGTATAAAGAAAAATAAATCTTTAAAAAATATATAGATGAATAATGACAGTGTGCTCTGTGCCAGGCAGTGTCCTAAATTTTGGGAATTACAGAGGATTGAGACACAGTCCTTGCCCTCAAGGATCTCATGTCCACATCTGAGGAGAATTTAAAGGCCTAACTTCACTAGCCTAATGACAGGACTATTGCAGTGTGCAATACAAGCAGAGAAGGGGAGGGCACCCCAATCTCACTGGGTATTGCTGATAGGATGGCAAAATGTCTGATTCCTTTTGTCACTGAGCTCACACTGTTGGCTACTGGATGGGGGAGAGGGAACTGCAGGGAGAGCTGGTTTTTCAAGGGAAAAAAAAAAAAAAAACAACTCCAGGTTTTTCTAGGAAAAAGGCCCCTACAGGTGTGGGTATCCTCAGAGCAGACCAATCACCTGCTACACCAGAATCACCTGGGGCCCCACAATCCAAGGATTCAAAATGACTAGAAGAACATGTCCTTACAAAGGAGTGAGAGGCAGAGGGGGGTGTGCAGAGGCATCAGGAACACTTATCTCCATCAACCTCTCAACTGAAGGCTAGATGCAAAGAGGGGGCCAGAGTTTGTAGTTTTTAACAAATAAAGATTTCTCTCCTCTTTACCCTCTCAAAAGCAAAAGAATTTTCCATTATGAATTTTAATCGCATGAATGTTTGAAATATGAAGTGTGTGGAAGTAATCAACATAAGATAGAGACCTCTATATACAGCTAAAGTCATTAAATTTGAAACATGTAGGTACTGCCAGATATCTTAGGACATTTAATCGGTTTCTGTGTATTCTGAAAACCCAAGAGGCTGTGTATCAGTCAAATTCAGTGGAGACAAGAAAATCGTTCTTGTCATTTTAATTAGCAAGGGATTTGATACAGGGAGTTGGGAGCTGACAAAATTATGGGAATGTTTGCAAAGCAAGCTCCATGCTGAGACCGCAGGAATAACTAGCAAAGTCACAGCAGAGAGCTGGCTTGCGAAGGGAAATCAGCCTGATCTGGAAGCAGGGCGAGTAGGACCAGACCAAGCAAGTTAAAGGAATGTCTCCCTGTCACAGAGCTCACATCCTGACTCATGTCGTAGGCAATGTGTCTTGGAGTCTAAGTCCCATGTGCTACTCTACTGCAAAGGAGTTTGGAAATGCAGTGTTTAGGGATTACACTAGAAGGTGGTCCGAACAGATGTTGATGAGGTAACCTACCTCACAGGCAGACCCAGTACACAGCATTTCCTGGCGTCATCCGAGACCACAGAATCACTTTCTGAAGAAATACCTTGAGAGGGAGCATTCCAGGAAACATGCTTTTAGAAATGCTGATTCAGTTCTGCTTCTCATTGATGATGCCCAGCGAGGTTGGCTGCATGGCTGATACCCCCAATGAATTAGCAACGGAGCAGGGAGGGGGCCAGGTCTCACCATTCCTGGTCCTCTAGCCTTGCTGCTTACACCTCTCTTGACAGCCCTGCTCTTCATCCCTGAGGTTTCTGCCGAAATGGATGGATGGGAAAATGGCCCCTGGGGAACAAAAACAAAGAAACAGCTCTTTAGGAAGCTTGAACTGAACTCCTGAATTATGCAACAATGGCGCAAGCTAATAAGCTCTCCTGAACCTCCAATTAAGTAGAAGGATAATTAGACCCTGGAGTTAGGAGAGGGCTGAGGCTGGGAGTATTACAGGAGCTGTCAGTAACTGAGTTGCTTTTTAAATTGGGCATTTCGTCCTTGCTCCTTCTTGGGGAGGAGAAGGAGGAGAAGAAAGCCATTTCGTCTGTACTCTTTGGACAGCCTACAACCCACTCAATGAACCCTTCCCCTGATTTGGATGAAGGGATGGACCCTGCTGCCCTGCCCTACACATCTGAATGGGAGAGAAGACACAGCTGACAAGGTTTTCGGTCAAGAGTCCGGCTGCCTTTGCACCATCAATTTTGACCTCAAGCTTGTGGTCACTCCTTTCCACAGCCTTGTTTTCCTCCTGCAGAACAGTTTTAGTGCTGAGTGGGCTCACATCCTCCTAGCCATGTGTCCCAGAAACCTTCCTTCATTACAGAGACCGCTTTCCCCCAATTATTGATATTCTTGGTCTTTCACTGCTTGGCACTTGCGAATGTGCTTTGCAAGGCTTCATTTGTTCTGATTTATTAATATCACATGTTATCCTACGGTGCACCGGGGTCCTACTGAGATGCCTCAGATTATTAAAAAAAAAAAAATAATAAAAGCAATTGTTTCAGCAGTGGAGAGAAAATCCTCCTTCAGATTCACAATAATGTTAATTTTTCCCATCGGGATTCGAAATTTCATCAACCAAGTTTCATTTTTAAGATGACAGGTGCAATTTCAGGTTGCAAGCTGCAAACGATCAATTCGCTGATCAGAGCTGGCGAACAAGCAAAGCTGGAAAAAAGTCACTGACTGAGCTAGAATATCAGACCCAAGTCAACATATGCTTAGCCCAGAAATGCAAATTGCATTGCAGGTGACAACCATGAGAGGTAAGGACAAAACAAAGAGGTAATAAGAGCAGCCATTGCTCAGCCTCAGCAGCAGAACTTTCTATTCTAAGGCATTTAACCCAACACCCACTGCACAGTGGAATCCCCTTCGAGCTTTTTTAAAAATATTTATTTTTAATTGAATGAAATAAATTGTTTTTACACCCTTGGAAATAGTTTGACAGCATAGGATTTCTCTCTTTAGGTGTGGTCACCGTTGTTCCCTTACCGCCTGTAAGATCCCTGTAAGGGCAGGACAGTCCACTGAGCAGGTTTTCTATGACTCCAGCAGACCGGGTAAAGGAGGAGTCAGAGTCCTGGAGCCCTCAGTGGCTTTTCAGGCTTTTATTGGGATTTACCAGGTACATGGCAGGCAGGGGTGCTGGGGGGCCGGGAGGCTGGCAGGCCTCCCAGCCCCCAGCAAGTCTTCACTCTGGGCTCTCCGGCCTTCTCTCACGTTCTCTCTGCTCTCCTCATGGCTCTGCTTCTCTCTCAGCTTCTCTGCTCCTGCTGGCATCCCCGTGACGCCGCCCGGTCTTAAAAGCCCGGTCTTAGCCCAGGTGAATCCCATCTACCTATGCCCACGCCCTACTCCAGGTGCCCGCCATCAGGCATGCATTCAGGACACAGGATTCTGTTATCCATCCTAATGGCGGGAGGGCAGAAAAACCTGATACTTTTACCTCACCCTACAGTCCCCTACAGTCTACTGTGCACTCCCCTGACCTTGAGCTTTGCAAACCCCAAAGCCCAGGCTGTACCTAGATTAACTAAATCAGGACCCCCTGAATTCGGGGTGGGACCTAGACATCAGTATTGTTAGAGTTTTCCCCGGGGGAGTCTCTTGTACTGGCAGGTTGCCAACCACAAATGACTGTTGGTATTGATACTAATAGCAGTTCAAATAATGTCAATTCTTACACTTAATTCAATATGTTACATCTTTTTGGTATTATTAAAACATAGACAGTAGGAGACATGCCTGAAACACTTTACCAGGATAAAACACTTCACAAAATAAAAAGCAATTTCACATCTCATTGAATCTTCCCATTTGCCCCATGGCTCATGGCTCTGTTTTGTAAATGAGAAAGCTGAAACTACCAAAAAAAAAAGGGGGGCGGGGAGTGTGTTGTCTGATATAGGAAAAACCAAAAAGTAGGAAAACAGAATGCCCGTCAACAGCGCTGCAAACCTTAGAAAATTCTTTCTCCAGCCTCGCAGAGGGGGTGTGTGTGCATGTGCGTGTGTGTGCATGTCTACAACTCCTATACTGAGCTGTCTGACTTACTAAGCAAAATGCAATAGTCTTTCCCACTTACTACCCTGCAAAGTTCCTATTCCCACCCCTTGACCATATCTTGGGCAAATCTCAGTGTATATCCACTCGAGTTTTGCAAAGTCTGGTTCAGTCTATACAATTTAGCCTGTCCATCCCACATTGAATTTAGTCCTCCATTTTTCATACCTTCCCTCTGGCAAGGCTTTTCTTGAAAGCAGCTCCAGGTTACTCAGTAGAGAATGGGGCTGTGGCCTGCTTCTTCACTCCTGGATCTCCCTCTGTCCTCATCTCCTCCACCTCCAACATGTTGGGGGCTGGGAGGAAGTATGGAGCGGAGGTGGCAGGAATTCCTTTTACTTGACTGGGGCAATTTGTGGTCCTATGGCTACAAAACAAAAGTAGCCAGGAGTTTTCACTGCTCCCTGGATGAGGCTTTTTGAAATTTGGCCTTGCATTTTGTCCTACTAAAGAGACAAAGTCTATTTCTCTACCTTCTGAATCAGAGTTAAGCTGTGACTTCTTTTGACAAGTACGGTGCAAATTGGTAAGAGTGTGCTGCAGTAAATTGGTTCAGCCCTTATGGAAAACAGAAGAGGCTTATCAAAATATTAAAAAGGGATCTACCCTATGGCCCAGTATTCTACTAATAGGTATCTACCCGAAGGATACAAAAACACTGATTTGAAGGGATATATGTACGCCTAGGTTCATTGCAGAACTATTTACATTAACTAAGTTATAGAGCAGCCTAAGTGCCCAAAAAAAAAGTAGAACAGAAAAATGTAATATACACATACATATATATGGAATACTACTCAGCTATGAAAAAGGATGAGCTTCTGCCATTTGCAACAACATGGATAGAACTGGAAGGGATGATATTAAGCTAAATAAGTCAGATGGAAAAAGACAAATACCAGATGCTCTTACTTAAATGTGGAGTATGCAGAAACAAAACAAAGGGTCAGTCAAAACCAAACCGATAATAAATTCTTTACATCTGACTGCAAACTGAGGCAACCAGAGGGGATGGGTCATCGGGTAGGAGAGGAGGGAATGGAACATGGTAGAGGATAGTTGGGACACTAGTTGTAGGCAGGAGGTGAAAGTACACATTTGTAGAGATTTAAACCTATTGCCCCCAGAGCAGATACAAAGATGTAAACCTATTATGCTTCAATAAACATAATTACAGATGGGAGGGGGTTTACTATGGTAGAGTATAGGCTCTAGACACTTTGCAGCTTCTGTCACTCTCTTAGAGTCTTGCTCAGCCACTAAAGACAACAAGCCTCAGCCTGCCTAATGATGAGAGACACGAGGTTCAGTCTTTCCAGCCAACACCAGATATAGGAATGGGGCCATCCTAGTTCAGCATTCAGATAACCCCCAGCCCACCCATGAGCTGACCACAGAAGTATGAGCAACACAGCTGAATTTGCCTAGCTGACATCAAGTGTGCATTCAAGGATATGTACCAAGATACTGAATTTGAGGCTGTCATATTACGCGGTACCAGTAATTCACACAGCTCTATGTGGAAGAGATCTACTGGTAACTCCAGCAAGACTTACTTAGGAGGTCACAGAACTGGCTCTGCTTCCAAATCAGAAGGCCCTGTGTTACAGGCAACATTGCTAGCATCAGGAGTTAGAGGTTTAGAAGGACCATACAGTGTTGACAATCCGTTAACCTGGGGTTTCTTGCTTAGTTGAGCTTAGAATGTTGAGCTGCTAATGAGCAACCCAAAATCCTCAGGGCCTTTTTCTGTTTCATAGCTCACTCCGGTAAAGGCTGGTGTGTGTTAGAGAAGAATCTCTGCTCCAGTAAGTCTTCAAGGTTAGATTCCACCTTCTTCCAAAACCGCAGTTATCCTGTGAATCCTCCACAGGATTCAAAACCCTCCATGCGGGGGAGAATGTGTGTGCAGGATCACATGGGTTTCCAAGGGCAGACTTGCCTTGTGTCATTCCATGGACCTGAACTTGGCCAAGCGTTCCCTGGCCACCCCATTGCAAAGGGAGGTTATTGTTAAGGTTTCTGCCCAAATTCCAAACCAACAGTAGTCCTATTTTATATCCTGTTCGCCAAAATCAGAGTTCTCTCCTTGATACCCTGACAGTGTTGTGCTAAGATCATTTGCTATCCTTGCCTTTTTAATCCTTCAGAGGAGCTTACCTTCACAAGATATTCATCTTTTGCAGAGGGGGGCATGGAATGGGAAATCAGCACCACAGTCTCTCTCTGTCTCTGGCAGAACTGTGGGCTTATTTAAGCATCTACAATCTGCCTGGCTTTTGCAAGAACATCTGTACTTCCTTGCCTTTGTGCACACGCCAGAGGAGGTGAGGTTGCACTTGAACTCAGCTCTTCCTTGCTCAGAGGGAGCTCCCTCCATGTCGCCACTCTCACCAGCCTCCTTAACACTGCACTTACCAGGACATGGCATATTCCCAGATTGAGACCAGACACACCGAAGACAAACTCTACCTCTGCCACTCTCAGTTGGCTGTGTGACCTCTGCCCAGTTGCCTAACCTTTCTGAACCTCAGTTTCCTCCGCTTTCACCTTAGGATTACTTTATCCTATGGGATTATAGCAAGAGCCACCTTAGCTGTAAAACACTTAGTATAAAGGTAATCATTCAGAGTTTTTCTCCCCAGAGGGGAAGAGGAACACACCTACAATTAACCAAAGCTATATTAATGATGCTTTTGTGAAGAGACAAGGCTTGTGTACAGATGCAGGGAGTACCACAGAACTTGGCCTCTGACAAAATGTGAACATGTTGTAGTGAAGGTGGGGTCATGTTTAAAAAGAAGTCCATTTTCATTTTTAAAATGAAAGATTTTTTAAAAAACCAAACCAGAAATGTTGTTGACACAAAAGCTTAGAATTAAATATGAGGACATGCATTTTTTTCCCACAGTTGTAAACAGTCTTTTCCTCATCGCCCCCTCCTGTGGTAATTCAGAAGCTGGCCCAGAGGTCACCACCTCTCCAGAGCCCGTGAGGCTGAGAGGTGAGGCCATGGTCTGAGGGGATGCTTCACCTCCCTGCCAGCCAGGTGTTAAATCGTCACTAGGTGGCAGTAACATCTAACACTGAAGTTGTAACATTCTAGGAACTCATCAAACCATTCATTTCACCTTTGTTTTTTCCTTTTGTTTCCTTTTTTCCTTCTACATCAAGCAAGTATTTATTCCACACAAAATAGAAGTATCCTTCAGGTTGACTCATCCTTATTTTCCTCTGATGGGGAGAAACGCATAACTTAGGCAAGAAGGGAAGGGCTGTGCCTCAAGCCACGGTCTTAGGCTTCTCCAAGGCTCTCAGAGCTTCAATTAAGAGACTTCAACCAGGAAAAGATACGTATCTGGTTCCCTCTGTACTTGACAAAGAGTCATGTAGTTGGATCAGTTACTCTTTTGATTAAACAAGGGGAAAAAACATTAAAACAATTTATGCACTTGGTGGGTACATAGTGCACTTTCCAAAGCTAAGAGCCATTTGGTTCTCTAAATAAGCTTCTTAACTTCACTTCCACTTTCTCTCCCAGATCCTTCCCTCCCAATTTCAAATTCATTTGTACAACCAACGTTGTTTTGTTTTGTTTTGTTTTTTCCCCAAGGAAACTTTGGAGTTGGGAAAAGAGAAATAAGTAGGAACACTGAACGGGACTGGTGAGAATACGGATTCTATGCCATGATCTGGATCCATCAAGGAATCTGGAACTATGGATCCCTGAATATTCGAAGAGGGAGTTTAATAGGGGCTTAAGTTAGTGCCAGAGAATTTCCAGGTCACCCCTGGCTCTGAAGCCTTCACTTTTTTTAGGATACTGGGGTGAATATGAACCCATATCTGTCTATATCTCTATGCTTAAGAACTCAGTGACCTAGAGAATGTGCAACAGCTGATAAATGCTGACACCAAAAACTACCCTCCCTACCATGAAGTAATTGCAGTTATCACTGCTTGAGACTTGGACCTCAAAAACACTGTGCCAGTGCCTTCAGTAATGTCAGGGGGGGCAAATGGGGCAGGATACATGTACACTGAGGTGAGAAAAGGGGCAGCTCTGGAGGTGCTGGAGGTCAGGCAAACCCAGTGTCCTTTGGGGCTCTATCTCCATTTTCAATTTGGAAATGGCTATACCCACAAGTTGCAGCCAGTAAATGGAGCCTAGAATTAGACTGGTAGACACTGACCAGCCCCACAGACCAGGTAAGCATCCTGTCCAAGGTCGGAAAACCCAATCAACTGGGTCTTTTGAATTAGGATCTCAAGAATCTGGGCTAATGAACTAGACAGTGAACTGGCTCAACTAAAGAAAGGGCATTAAGGTTTGGCTACTACTCAGTATACTGGGTGAATGGAGAGGAAAAAGATGGCAGAATGTAGGCAAGATGGCAAGCTCATCCAACCCCTCCATGAAGTCAGTGCTTCAAGAACATCTCAGTCTGAATTGGCAGCAAGCAATGTGGGAGATGCTCAGTCATCTAGGGTCACTGAATCTTGGACTTGGCACCTGGAATGGGACTAATGCTACTTATCATCTTCATCAGGAAGAGTCTGGGAGCCGAGTCTGCAGCTGGAGCGCATCAGCAGAACAGCTGGGGATTCGGAAAAGTGAAAGCGAGACTGGGGATAAAAGAGCATTGAAAAAGTTGTGTCTCTTCACATGTTCATAGCAGGTGATAATAGTCTGGACTGGAATCCACTAAAAATAGCATTTACTACCACAGTGAATTAATATATGACCTTGACAGGCAGAAACAGAAGGAAGACGAGACTGCTAGCCGTCCTCTGGACTTGAAGCAAAAACCCAAGCCTGACAGATAACTTGGCTCATAAGTTTCTAATTTCTACCTTTACTTTCAAATTTTGCCTCATCAGTAAATAAAAAAATATCTGATGGTGAGACAAGGAGAGATGGAAGGAGATATCCATGGAGGAAGCTTTAGTTTCATTTTAATGTCAGTACTTAATCTGTAATGTTTTTGGTCATTTGGGGGAAAATATCTTAAAAGATGAATTTAGTTGCTACTTAAAAATTTAACTTTGAGCATAAGACATGAGGTGAATGGAAAAGACAACATATACCACCTGGGGTGACAGTGGAGGCTAATATTAAAACATCAGCAAAATATCATAAATTTTTTATAGTATTAGGGTAAAAATTCTGGCAGGGACTGTAGCTACCTATAGTGGGGAAAAAGAAATTCTACCCCTCTTTGGCCAACTAAGCAACCGAGTTTTAAAAACTTTAGTCATTTAACATTCTCTCTCCCAAATGATGATGGTACTTTATCCATCACATGGTCAATTCCAGGAAGGTAGGGAATTTTGTCTGTTATATTTATTGTTGTCTTTCTAGTGCATAGACCATAGTGAATAGTCAGTAAATATTGTGAACAAGTAAATGAATTCAGGGCTTATGGGAGAAACCAGTCGGAGAACAGTACACCTGCTTGTCTACAGCCTTGACACCAACATCAGCCTTCCAGTGTGGACTCAGAAGTTCTTGTGTTCATTTCTGCCTTCCTCTTCCACTCAGTCCATCATGGAGGGTTTGCATTTACTGAAAAGGAGAGGCAAGCTCTCTGATTCAGAGCTTACTGTTGGCTCTGCTCTGACGCTAAAAAATCCAGTGGCATCAAAAAAAGATGAGGCCACAGAAATTCCTGAGCTACTTCAGAAAATACAGAATATGGAACTCAGGACTATCATCGAAGGACATGGTTCTTGGGTCACCAAGAGCAGAACGGAAATCCACGTGACTTCTGCTTCGGACTTGGACTCTGTTCCTTGTGTTGATACTCATCCTCTTCCTCAAAACCCCTGCTATAACTATGGACACAGTCAAACCCCACCTTGAAATGTCCTGGTTGGCACAGTGTGCCATCATGAGTCCCACTAAAGGGAGATGGTGCCTGCAGCTTCTTGGAGACTTGGATCTTTGCAGGTTGGTCATCACCTTTGTTCAAGAAGGGAGGGGCACAGTCAAGGCACCGATTTTGCCAGACTTGGTCAAACATCCTGAAATGTTTTCCAACATTTGGAATCTGACAAGAACCCAAGCACATTTGGCTATGGTCCCTCCTTCCCCCTTAATTGCTGAGCCCAAACAGAAAATGTAATCCATCTGCTTCAGAGTCATTTTCCCAAAACTCATCCAAATTTTCCTTGGTGAGAGCTATTTGACGTCTTTGTCTTCATGGGCCTAACACCTTCCTTCTTCTCACGTTTTATTTCTTGGAACTAGGAAGCTGACAAAGCCAAAAGTAACAGGACTCAGTATCAAACACAAGACATAATCTGTAAAATCAGGTGCTGGGGGTGGAGGCTGAAGAGGCTCACTCCCAGAGTCACAGCTGATGGGGGAATTGAGAGTTTCTAGAACAAATGTGTCCTTAGAAGGCTAAGAGAACACAGCTCATTGAGGAGAGATTTCTCTCCACTGCATATCCAGCAGCAGCTGGGAGCCACACCTCACCACAGCTCCATGGTGAGAAAAATGGAAGCAGAGATTTCATCAACCCTTGCTGTTTGGTGGTCCCATGAACCGTGGTCTTGGAACACAAGGAGGCTCACAACATCCACCCCAGACCTTTCAGCAGACTCTGAAATTCAAAATGAGGCAAAAATGGCACAAAGTCCTCACTTCTAACACAGTACTCAATAGTGCTGTGAATTTGGGTAAGTTCGTTAACGTCTCTGAACTAATCTTTTCCCACTGTAAATAAGAATAACAAAACCTTCCTGGCATATTTACTTTGAGACCTAGGCAAGTTTATTGAGTTTACCACAGTGGCTGGCATTTAGAAAGTAATCAATTAAGGGCAGCTATTTGCATTGCTATTTTTTTTTTTTTAAAGGGATGCCATGTTTTTTTTTTTAAGATTTATTTATTTATTTATACAAGCACTGGGTACAGTCAGAAGCGCGGGAGGGTGAGAGAATTCACCAGAGCCAGAGCGGGGAACAGAACAGGCAGAAGGACCGAAGCACACTGCTGAGGGGAGCAGCGGGCGGCAGGAGAGCTCTGCGCGCATGTGGGACCCTCCTCCGGAGTCCGGGGAGCAGCCGGGGATCGAACCGGCACTGCAGAGGCTGCGGGCAGCTTCGCAACCCAGCGCTCAACTGCTGCGCCACCGGGGGAGGCCCTGCATTGCTATTTTTTATAACAGCTTATTGTTATTTTTTATAACACGCCATATATTTCATTGAGGTGTCATTGAGGTGAGATTGTTTTATAACATGACAAAGGTTTCATCTGTATTTGATCCCCAACAAAAGTCTAGTTTCCATCCATCACCACGCAATGGACCCCCTTTATCCAATTTGATTTAAAATATATAGAGAGAAATAAAAAAATTATTTAAAAAAAATACAATCACATATGTTGAAAAAATATATAAAAATTAAAGTGTAGACTTCAATGACTTGTAATCTATTCACAGAGTCATGCAGCCATCACTACAATTCCTTTGATATTTATCACCCCTCAAAGAAACCCCCCACCATTTGCGGTCACCACCTATTTCCCCTAATCCCAGGCAACCACAGATATACTTTTTGTCTCTGGAGTTTGCTGTTTCTGGATCTTACATATGAATGAGATGATACAATACGTGGGCCATTGAACTGATTTATTTCACCTGACATATTATTTTCAAGTTGCATTCATGTTGTTTAAGTATCAGAGCTTTCTTTCTTTTTATTGCTGAATTAATATTCCATTGTAGGGTTATATCAGTTGTATTTCCTCAGTCATCAGTTAGCTCAATTTCAGAATTTGAGTTGTTCCGTTTTTTTGAATGTTATAAATAATTCTATCATGAACATTTCTATACAAGTTTGTGCATGGACCTGTGTTTTCATGTCTCCTAGATATACTCCTAGGAGTGGAATTTCTGGTTTATATGTAACTCTATGTTTAATCTTTTGGGAAACTGCCAGATGTCTTCTACAGTGTATGAGAACTCCAAACGGTCTATGTCTTCACCAACACTATCTTTTTCATGACAGCTACCCCAGTGGCTGTGATGTGGTCTCTCATTGTAGCTTTGATTTGTGTTTCCCTGGTGGCTAGTGATGCTGAGTATCTTTCGTGTAATAATTGTCCAATTGTGTATCTTCTTTGGATAAATATTCAGATCTGCTTCTAGTGTTTTTTTTTTTCCCCTACCCTCCTGCTTCTAGTTTTCAACTGGAGTTTTGACTTTTCAATTACTGAGTTGTAGGGCTTTTATATAGTTTAAATACAAACCCCTATTCAGGTATATGGTTTGCAAACATTTTCTCCCATTCTGTCTTCTCGTTCCACTTTCTTGATGGTAGCCTTTGAAGCAGAAAAGTTTTCAGTTTTGATGATACACAATTTATCTATTTCTTTGTTGTTGCTTGTGTCAGATCTTAGAAATTACTGGTGCCCGTCTAAAAAAATCACTGCTAAATCCAATGTCCTAAAGAGTTTTTCCTATTTTCTTCTAGGAGTTCTGTGGTTTTAGCTCTTACATTTACTTCTTCGGTTCATTCTGAGTTACTTTCTGCATATGGTGTCAGAACCTCACTCTTTTGCATGCGGATATCGAGTTGTCCCAGCACCACTTCTTGGAAAGATTATTTTTTCCCCACTGACATTTTTAGCACCTGCTATAGAAAACTAATTGATAAAAAATGAGGTTTATTTCTGACTCTGAATTCCAATCCAAAGATAGCTATGTTCACCCACCCGCCAGTGTCATGCTATTTTTTTCAAATCAGAAACTGAAACTTCTAACTTTTTTCTTCTTTTTCAGGATTGTTTTTCTATATACAAGATCATGTCATCTGTAATGAGATAAAGGCCTTTGCCTTGTTTCCAGCTCAAGGGGTTGTTCGCTGTGGCATTCACGGGTGCCCTTTATCAGGTTGAGGAAGTTCCCTTGTACTAGTTTATTAAGTGTTTTCATCATGAAAGGGTGTTTTTGTTATAAAAATGCAGCTGTTTTCTTTTTTCCTTTTTTCCTCTCTTCTTTCCCATTTTTGATTTCTTTCCAGAGCCTGGTAGGACATTAGGACGACATCAGGAAAGAGGAAGCCACGGGCTGCTGTGGCCCATTCCCTGAAGTGCCCTCTGAGCAAGCATCTGCCACCTCCTCCCTCCTGGCTGCACTCCTGACCCACTGGTGCCCTTGTTGTTCTGGCACAAGCTACATCCCTCCCGCTTTGATCTGCTTCGCTGGCCTACTGTCCCCTTGTTCTGGGGTCCCTGGGCTTCCTGTCACTCTTCTTCAGGGTTCAGATCCCTTTTCTACCTCTTTCCAGGTGTTCTAGACTGCTTTGGCAGCTACTGGTGTTTGGAAAGCTAAAGGCTGTTTTCCAGGCAGTGGAGTTTCCTTTTCACTCCTGCACCCAAATATTTCATGAGACTTTTGAATGCCAGGCCTTGTGTTTGTTTAATCCTGATAATGCTCACAATAACTCCACGAGATTGTTCATAGTTTGGGACCCTTGGACCAAAGAGAAAATGGAGGCCCCATATGGCTAATATGCCTAAGGTTACATGCATAATAAGTGGCAGAGGCAGAATTTAATTATAGATCTATCTATATAAATTCATCATAATTGCTAAGATAGAACTCAGTGTACCAGTTGCCATTGTTGGAAAAGCAGAGTAGAAAAGTGGTATGCCCCATTTCAAATACAAGTCTTCTATTGATCTGGCCTTTGCCAATATGTCAAGCCCCAATTTCTAAAACCACAGGTCCACCCACCCCACACATGCCAAACCATGTCTTGTTACCTTTACATATATTAGTATCTCTGCCTCAAAAACACTGCCTCTTCTACTCAGTTCTTAATGCCTGACCAGCTCTTATGCCTACTTCAAAACCCAATATAAGAATCACTTCCCTGATGAAGTCTTCCTGACCCACCCCAAGCTGTGCTTCCTCACATTCTCTACATACCGGTGTCATAGTGCTCACCTCAGTTATGTCATCCTCTCTCTCACCCCACCCCCAACCAATCATGAGCACCTTCAAGGTAAGGTTCTCTGTAATCCCTGGACCTAGGAGAGTCCCTGGCTGCAAGTCTCTTGAATGACTAATGGAAACTTTAGAGTGAGATCCTCTAGATATACCCTTTCTGGTAAAAGATTTAAACCATATTTCTAACCAAAAAAATTAAAACTGGGACAATTGCCCATTCCCTTTTGTTCTGGAGACTTTGACTCTTAAACCAAGGGGCTCAAACCTATGAAATTTGAACTTAAAGCTGTAAAACCACCTTCTGCTCTGCAGCTTGCCCTCGCCAGGTCATCATAAGACAGACCTCAGGAAAGGTCTGATTCAAAGGAGAAAGCCCAGGGTCTCATTGCAAGCACAAGGCAAGGGCGTCCTAATGTTCTTAGATGCTTCTGAGCATTCAAGGACCCACTGAGTGCCAGGGCCTAACTTTAGGCAAAAAGCACAGACTATGCATTTCTTTAACTATTGAGCAAAATGATGATTTCACTTCTGACTCCGTAACAACTGGGTGAACAGCATAAGGATGCAAAAAGTGGTGCTTTCTGGGTACTTTGTAGCAATCCTCACAGAAAAACTATAACATAGCCATCATTTGCTGTCTGCTCCAAATCAAGGCTGTGAGGTCAGACCCAGGATGACAATGCCTAGCAGCCCCCAAAAGGCTCTTGGCATCAATCCTTGCCAATTTCCCTCCAAGCCCTGACACATCTTGGACTGAAGGCACACGTGTTATTTTCATTTAAGCATGAATGCTGAACCACTGGGTATTTTTTTTTCTGGACTTTCTTTTAATTCCATCTACAAAATGTGGTTTTAAGAAATATTACTCCTGGTCATTTATCTAACAGACCATACTGTGATCTGTAAGCTCTATCCTTCTTGCAGCTTTCACATTCTATTAAAATGGGATCTTTTACCAGGAAATATACTCAGACGGGGGAGTTCATTTGAGGTTGAAACTGTAAAGTGGCCAATTATCTCTCAGCCATTGGTTGCATATGATCTTTACCCCAAGCTTTGGAAATAAAGACAACATTTAGCAAACGTTCTGCTCCAAAGCTAATGTTTTGGAAAGAATAACAGCATGTTGGGAATAAATTACATGGTCTTTAGTGCATTTTAGTATTATTGCCTGTTAACACGCGGTGTGGTATGCCAACTCTCAAGAGAACACCCGTGTTCTAAGGAATCAATTTCTGAATTGAATTTATGGTGTCCGTTGAATCGTTGATCAGTCTAGGGGGACGGGGACTGTGTCTGTGGGAGCTGAGTGGGAAGCTGTGAATCACAGATTGTCCTTCCATTCTGATAAGATCCAGACCACTGGCACACTCTGTGAAATGTCACTAGGCTTTCCATCCAAGACTATCCAGTTTCCCACTGACAGCCCTGTGATCCTAAGACCAGGTCATCCAATATAGCTAATACAAGTAATAATTTGAACTTCACCTGAAGACCTTCTAGGTGAGAGGTCTTTTGCTAAACACCATAGCAAATAGAGAGTGCTTTAAAAGACCATTGATTCCATTTCTACAAAAAGCCCATAGTAGACAAATCCATAGAGACAGAGTGTAGATTCATGGTTTCCAAAACTGGGTGCTCATGGGGACTGGGAAGTGCAGGCTTAAAAACCTCTGGGGTTTTGAGGGGATAACGAAAGTGAATGATTGTGATGCAGGTTGCACAACTCTGTGGGTACAGCCCTAGAACCCCACACTTACATGGGCAAATCATATAGTGCATGAATAATAACTCAATAGAGATTTTTTTTTTAAAGCAACACTACCATTACCAAGAGAAGAAAGATCTTAACAACGAATTTCAAGTGGAAAACACTAAGGACTAATGACAGGCAGCATGGCATGTGAAGGGAAATCCAAAACTCTTGAAGTCCCAGCTTTATGGGGTTTCTGGTCCCCTAGAACTGACACAGTCTCTGTTGGGGCATGTGTGGGGTCAGAGGGTGGGAGGCAGGGACTCTGCTTACAGGAGCAGGAAGAGAGCTTTTAATGACTGAACAGGAATGAGGAAAGGGCATGACAGAACGCCAGACTTGGGCCTCTTAGCTGGGTCCCAAAGAAAGAAATCTGATTGCAAGCAAGAGTGTTTATTAAGAAAGGAAGGCAGGAAAGGGGCTTCTCCTGCAGGTGAGGAGCAGCTCCACTACAGCTCCCTCTCTATTCTAAGGACTGCTCACCAGAAGATAGCACCGTCCACACCCCCACCCAGCCTCCAGCAGCTCCTGGGACAAAGGGCTCGGGGATCAGAACTGCCCACCAAATAAATCAGGAACTAGCCCTGCAACAACTTGTAAGCTAACCTATTGCTCCGAGCGCAAGCAACACACACCTATTTCTCAGGTCATGCAGACTGCCAGGGAAATACTTTAGGCAGAAGGAGAACTGATTTTCTAGCTTAAGTGATTTATCTTTTATTGGCATGGGTTAGTTTAATTAAAAAGATCCTTCCTCACCTTCCCCTTCACTGCACACCCTCTCTGCCACCATTTTTCTTCATTCCCCTAATTTCCAATATTCAGACAAAAGTAAAATTATCAGAATTATTTCATGTAAATGATTCCAAATAATTTCAAGTGTGATCATCTTTTTAAACTTGTAAACTCATTTCAATATTTTAAATGATACAATATTTGGTTAGGTCCTGTTAACCAGAAACAAAGTACTGCATAGAAACATTTAAAGTTCAGCAAGAAATTATTCCACAGCAGTCTGGAATGCTGAGTCCCAGGTTTGGTTTCCTTAGTGCCTCTGCTTCCCCACACTGATAATGAGGACCACCCCCTTCCTGTCCTCTCCTTAGTCTCCATCTTTCTCCTATTTGGAACAAAGGCTGAGCTGCAGCTTGAGTTAAAGAGATGAAGGATCAAGGGGCAGAGAGAACCATCTTTTCTCTCCTTGGAGGTGTCTACAGCAAGGGACACTTTTGCCTACTCTATACTGGACCACTCTGAAGTTTGTGGGTCAAACTTAGCTGCGCGATGTGGTATCACTTCTGCACCTTTTGTCCCTACTTTCCCTGGAGAACCAGGGAGAAAGAGCTCCCCTTTCCAGCACAGCCACCCTCCACCTTCCAGTGCATTGGCTTTGGGAAGCCGCCAAATTTCTGGTGTGGGACTTGAACCCTTGGCCTCCCAGGCCAAGGTAATGATGCTACCAGCTGAGTAACACAGACCTATTTCCTGAGTCAGTGACTAAACAGATCCAAAGGTATGTGAAGCATTTCTTTCCCCCCACCTCGCCCAGCCTTGGCATGGCTGTTGGCACAGACAGAGGTGCCCCCCCGGGAGTCGCTGCTGGGTCGCTGCCAAGTCTCGCAGTGCAGAGCTCTTTGTCAGCTCGTTAGTACATTTCTTCACCTTCGGTCTCCAAATTGAAAATAACTACAATTAAAGCTCATTGAGTGAACAGATTTGACCCTCCTTTCTTCCCCTTCACCCTTTTTTCCCTATCTAACAGCTGTTTTAGCTTTAGCGGGAACCATTGGCACATGACAGAGTAGACAAATTCTCAGTTCCCTCAATTTCCAGGACTTCACCCTCTCGAGTGAACAGAAAGAAGCTCACACTCTAGAATGTTTGTAAAAAATACCAGGTGCCAATGAAGACAGGAACAGGTCACACACCTGGGTCAGCCACATGTTGAATGATCTGATAAGAAATGGTTTTGAGAAGGTCAAGCAGAAAAACACTCCCACTCTGATGACAGTCACATAAAAATGGACCACATGTGAACAAAAACTAGCAAGGATCACAAAAGTCAAAAACAGAATGTGAATAATTTCTTCCCCAAACTTTTGCTAATGCTGTTATAATAGAGTTTAAATGATACTTTTTTTTTTTTTTTTGGTGAGGGAGACAGGAAAACAGTATAATGAGTAATGCACAGAACAGGCTGCATTGTTTTAGTGCTGCATGACAGCTGGATATGAAGTGAATCCCCAATTTGTCTTCCCTTTTCTTCCTCCCTTTCCCCCTCCCAGGGGGGACTGTTCTCAGGCTTCGCTCCAGCATTGGCTGTGGCTGCAGAGGCGAGATGACCCCACTGACCCCCACGGCTGCATGGCGAATGACTGATTTTCTTCCAGGAAGGTCTGACAAATTTTCCTGAGCAAAGGGTCCTTCTCTTATCTCACTGATGGCGTTGTAAATTCCCAAAGGCTTGGGAATTTCCTCTTCAAATTTCCTCCCCAGCTTACTCCCAATGAAATAAAACGAGACAGGCTTAACCGGCAAGGTAAGTGGCTAAGGTATCCTGACCTCAGGTCAGGTGAGACTGCATTTCAGTGACTCCATCATCTCTCTCAGAATCTGTTGCAGTTTTCCTAAGTCAGCCTTAGAACATGGCGGCGATCGTTGAGAACTGTGACTTCCGTTGAATGGGTTCCATGGCCATGGGCAGTCTTGCCTAGTGGCTCAGATACTTGTCTCCCACTTTCTCTTAGAGCTGACCCTGGAGATCCAGCCCAAGGGAAGAACCCACGCCAGAGCCCCCACATTGTGTGTTTACACATGTTAGATCCTGCTGTAGTGACAAAATACCTGGGGTCGAGGATTGATGCTCTCCTGATAACTTGGACAAATAGACACATCTCTGCTCTTCATTTTCCTTCTTTGTGAAGTGGGGTAAATCTTAGTGTCTATCTCCTAGTGTTGTGAGGATGAGATGAAATGCTTGCAATGTGTCCCCACAGTGCCCAGCACATAGCGAGGACTCAATCAATATTTAGTGATGTTGCTTATTATCATTAGCATCATGTGTGCTACAAGGCTCCTCTCGTCTTCACTTTACCCACCTCAGAGTGAGCTAGGAGCACCTTGATATAGCCGCAAAAGCAGGGAACCTGGAATCTGATCTTTCCAGCTGAATGATCTTTGACAAGTTACTTTACTTTGCATGTGAATCTACTTTGGCATCTGTAAGACATAAATAGTGACACCCCACAGAGCTGCTTCCAGGAAGACCCAATGTGTTAAGAAACAGGAAAATGTTTGACACATGCTAAGTCCTCGGTTAAATGATAGCTGAATCAGTAGCAAAGTTTGGGTCACTCACCCAGCCTGTCCCTTTTTAGCTTAGGTTTGCAACTACAGGAGATGGTGTTCCACTCTCTCCAATGATCTTCCCGCAAATAGCAGCAGGACAGGGAGCCAAAGCATTAGTGAGATTTTGGCACAGGCTGGCCCAGGAGTGTGACCACAAGACCACCATGCAGAATGTCAACCACCAAATGTGCAAGTTACGTGCTCCGAGGGGAGTATCGCTGCATTGTGGGATCACAGTGACCGCATCCCAGTTGGACTGGGGAAGCAAAATTGTCCAGCCAAAGAATTTATTATTTTTATTTTAAAATGTGAATCATCAGACACGCAACATTTCCAGCCAGGTGCTGTTTTCAGATTCCACGTAACATCTATTCCTTGGCAGCTTAGCAAGGCAACTATGCCTATGGAAATTGTTCTGTGTCCAGGATGATCTCAGGGGTCAACATTGTAATGGTTTAAGCAAGGTGACCTGGGGAATGAAACTCTAGGACTCAGTTTCCTTACAACCAGAATAGGATAGTAATAGGAAATACTGCATAGGATATTGCTGGGATTAAATAAGATGTGTGAAAATGCTTAGAAGAGACCATGGTCTATAGTAAGTCCTGAATGGGTATTTGCTATATTGATAATCATATTCTAGTACGTGCCCTGGGGACCTTCAACAGCCATTCATGTTCTCACCTGCTCTAAAGAGCTCATGTTCTTTTTGGAGAAAAGACTTTGTATCTAACAAGTGAAATGATGATCCAGAACTGTTGAGGATATAAACAACTGACAAGATCCCTATAGTCTGGGTGTCTGGGAATAATTCCATGCTGGAGAAAATATTAAAGCTAAACCTTGCAGGAAATGTAGAAATCAAGTAGATAAGAAAGGACATGACATGGAGGGTGAATAGCTTAGTAATAACTACGAAGCTTCCTTAAAGTCTTTAAAAAACTCTGGCAGGCTGGTTGCAATTCCATACACAAAAGAGATATCCATGGTTTTCAGATTCTCTTAACCCACCTGATTTCACCTGCTTCATGCCTCAATCCTGTTTCCATTTCCCTGACTTCTTCAATCACAAACCTTCATGGCATTCTTACTAGCTGCTGTTTCATCCTCATCTTGCCTCTGCAGGTCAGTGCACGGTTTGCACCTTAAGTTTTTTACTCCAGTTTCCCTTCTGATGATGGTTTCCTCCAGTAGACTCTCCAGGAAGCATCTTAGCATGTTGAGTCGGTCTCTGGAATCCCTTTTCCAAATACTACATTCACAGTGAGCCCCTACAATTCTCACAAGCAGGATGTGGGTAAGCTGTTGTTGGTCCTGTCATGTCTTGGGAATATGTCAAGTTTGGGGATAACAAGAACTTGTTAGAGTCACACTCAAGGAAGGAGATTCCTAGAAGCATAGATCATTCAGCAGGGACAGTCTCCCTGCTCCTGGGAAGCTCAGGGGTCTGGATCTTACAGATAGGTGTGATACTCCACTATTCCTAGTTTTTCCCAACGACTCTTGTGCAACTCTCATTAATTGGCTCAGTCTTCCCAGCACTTAATTACAATGATTTTGCTTTCTGTTTGAGTAATGCCATCGTTATGCCAAACAGCAGGTAAATGTCTAGGTGGTAACAACTTTATTGTTTTCGGTTTTGTTTCTATCACGTTTCTATGAAACTGAACTCTGTACTTGATATGTATAGAGAAAACACACACAACACACTAGGAACAACAAAAGCAAAACCAGTAACACAATGAGTGTGATCTAATTTGGTAAAACAAAACTGATGTCAGAATTTTTAGCTTGTAGTCCTGACAACTTACTAGCTGAGGCATCTGGGTATATTACAAAATTTTCTAATCATCCTTCTCTATCTACAAAGTAGAGATTATGAGACTAATTCTGTTTACCCTAAGGTAAGGTGCCAAGAAATAACAGATGCAAAATTATACCTAGAGAATGCTTTTTAATAAAAGAAACATAAAGCTGAACTCAATCTTAATTTATATCTCAATTCATAAGAAGCTTGTTTTTGTTTTCATGGGAGGAGGAGGAAATAATGAAGGGACAAGCACTGTTCTGAGAACTAGAAGAGGAAAATGTTAAATATTTTTTCTTCCAATTAGAACTTTACTTTCTCTTTTGGAGATAAAGAAAAGGGAATATGTAGAGCATTAGGTTGTAGGGTTTTTTTTTTTTTTTAACTAAAAATAGCTTTTTTTCACCCAAATTTGGAAGAAACTAATGATCTGGCATTCAGGTTCGGCTGGGTCTTCTTACATTGAACCACCACTGCCTCTCCAGGTACTGAAGGGAAATGTGCTAGAGAAGTTGCCCCAAATTGGATTGGCTTGAGGCCATTGTCTCAGCTGACCTTGTAAAAACTATACATTAAACATTGGGGGGGGGCATTCTTTTGGTTCATTCTAGGACTGATCTCCCAGGGTTCTTCATTTTTCCCTTCTCTTTGGACCTCTTCTATAAGGATATTTTATTCCCCATTAGCAGTGACAGGATTAAGGTCCAACACAATGCTGTTAAGAACTTTGAACAGAGAAAAGATTACAAATTTTTGGCTAACTTACATGTGTAATTTGGAATAAACATGCTGACATCCAAACTCTGTGGGCCTGGGATTAACATAACTCTCTTTTTGTTGCTTGCACTCCTCATAATTAGGACAAAGCATAAGCAATCTAACAGCTGGTGTGGAAAAATGACCCACAATATAGGAGTGCATATTAGTTGGCAAACTTTTCTAGGCCTTTTCAGTTAATGCATTTGATCTTTGCAACAACTTCTGGGAAAAGTGCTGTTATCTCCTTCTTATGGATGAATAAAATCATGTTAAATAATTGCCAAAACCACACGGTTGATAAATGGCAGGGAATGCTTCTCAGGTGAGGTGAGGTTAATCCAAATCCTGAGAGAGGTGAGGAACAGCAACTATTATTAGGAGTAGGAAGGGCATTTATGCCTCAGATTTGCTAAAACACAAATAGAAGAACCTGGACCAGAAGATAAAGACTTAGATTCTGAACCATGTTTTAATTCATATGGGCTGTGTGATATTGAACATATCACTTCAAATATCTGGGTTTAGTTCTCTACTCATAATATTGCTGGAAAGATTAAGTTATTGTAACACAGAAGCAGTTATTGTAACACCTAGAACAATAGGAAAATTTAATCAATTGTAATTATCATCATCATCATTGTCTTTATCATTATCAAAATCATTATGATTACTGACACTGCAACTGCCACTAATAACAGATATGAAAATGCTCTGTATCAAAAAATTAGAAACATTTTAAAGGTGTTAGAATTTATTTCCATATCTGGGAGGGTTGAAAAGTAGCATTTTAAAATGCAATCAATTGATAGAGTTCAAGTTAACTATTGTGCACTTCACAATTGCTTTGACTCGAGTCCAGAGTCTTAATTACCAGGAATACCAAAAGATTATTTAAAATAAAAAATCAAATACTTTTCACTATTTCACTACATCCCATGATGTTTGTATTTATAAAGGTCTTGTGTACTTACTACTCAGTTTATCTTTGGAAGGTTTAACAAGAAGTTGGGTCCTATCTCCTACAATGTACCCATCAAAAAGGATGAGGAGATTTACTGTATCATAAAATACAGGGGTCCATTAAATCTACGAATAGGGAGAAAAATAATAATCCAAAGATTCTCTTTGCATGCACAGGAGATGGGAAGGAAAAGAGCCCACCCTCAATCCAAATTATACAGATGGCTCTGAGACATACGTTAGTCTTGCCAAGTCCATCTGAGAAAGGAATAGAGACTAAGACACCCTGAATGCTGATGAGTAGTTTCTGCCAATAGAAACCTGTGAGTTATACCAGTTCTATAAACACTTCTGAGAGGTCAGTCCTTAATGAACACAGCTGCTCTAAACTCAGTGGTTTCCAAGTAGCAGTCACAGCGATGATGTTGATGATAAAAAAAATCACATAAGCCATTAGCATGAATTTATTGCCTTAAGGATTAGACTATCATTAACAACTCATTTTTGTAGCATCTGTTATGGCCCAAATCCTGCAACGAAGGTCAATTTTGGAGATCAAGAAGAGAATGCCACTCTTCCCCCACCGCTCTCCCTTATATGTCCTGATATACTAAGTTGCATATGTAAATTTTATGTATATAAATTTCATTTTCACCAGAGGGAAATGTGCATTAAATCCTGAGTCATTGCCAAGGTAACATTCGCCAATGACCTGCATGACACTTAGAACATGAAAGGTCTGTACTTCTCGGAACTGAATTGGAGAATCTGTCTTCTCTATAAATCTATTTTTTATGATGAAGCTGATGTTTTCCTTGAAATACATGAAATGGAAAAGACTATTTTATATTACATAGACAAATACAAATACGGTAATAGGATATCCACCCCCTCGTCCAAACTCGAATTGTATTAACATGGGGTTTGTGAAGGATGGTCCAGTTCTCAGATTTTCATTACTGCTTGCAGATAACATTTCAATTGTTCCAAAAGAATCAGGACTAGGATAAGGCAAGCAAGACGCTTGAGACACAGGATTAAGTGAGTGAGTGCCTCCTAAATCTTGCAACACACATGCCTAATTTACTTCACTCACATCCTAGTCCTGGCACTAACTGAAAGTTTGTGGTATTTACCAGGAATCTTTTCCTTGGCAGGTTCTGAATTCCATATTTGCTCCCCAGGCCCTACAAGATTTCCTGGGATCTCAGCTTCTTTGTCTTGACTTTTAAATTGGAAAAAAAACAAAAACAAAAACAACCCCGAGAGGTAATATAAAGCTTTAATGTCAGGCTCAACTATCTGTACTTCTCTCTGGATTTATTAGTCCCTTAGTTCATCATTTTCTTTATAGCTCTCCCATACTTTCAAATATATTTTTAAACACTTACTCTGACTTTTCCATTTATTCCCTGCAGGAAGGTTGGTCTTGTACAAGCTAGTCTACTACAGCCTGAAAGGGCAGTCCTTTTTGTTTTTCTGCATGTTTGTAATAATGAAAGCTAGAGAGACAATTTCACCTTTTCTCAAACTCAAATATTCTCTGTGAATATTTTAAATCATCGCAATGGATTTCCCTTTGCTTACGTACAGTCTTTAAATATTGGTGTTGCCTGGCATTTTTTCTTGGCAATACTATCTGTGCAGTTTGTGAAATGCTGCCTGTATTGTGATGACTCCAATGTATAAATCTCAATTCCAGAACATGCATCTGGGTTTCAACCCCATACTTCAAACACCATGGAACATCTTTCTCTAGATATCTTCTGTGCTACTAGAATTTACCATGCATAGTACTGAAACCATTATATTCATTTTCTCCTCTTTACCAAAGTCAATTTACTTTTCTGCCCTAGTCCCTGTCATAATGAATGATGGTGATATCACCAGGATCCTTTCCTAAACTACAAACTTTAGACCATCATCCTCTATCCTGCTATCTTAAGCCTCCCATAATTCATCCAATCCTATACATGTAGGAATACACAGAATATGTAATATTTTATAAATAGCACACTTAAATATATAGTAGATATAATAAAGAATGTTTAAATCTACTCTTTTCATCTTACACTTATACATTAAGATTGCCCTCACTCAGGACTTAAGATTTCTCACCTAGATTTCCCCAAATAGCCTGCTAACTCAGGAATGTCAAGTGCTTAACTTATGCCTACTGCCACTTTTTCTTCTTTCCTTTCTTACAATCATATTAAGGGTCACTTCTTTAGAATTGAGATTTTCTGAAGAATCCAGAAAAATGCAGTTTTTAAATCCTTCAAAGCAGCACTCCATAGCACCACGACTGGACTTGCTAAGCAAAATGAAATCTAGTTGTCATCTCCCCTTTCTTTACCAGATGGTGTATGGATAGTATAGATTGAGCCACCAGAGATACATCCCTCAGGGAAATCTGACTATGTCACTGTCCATGTTCAAAAATCCATGACAGTCTCCTTTTGCTTACAAATAAAGTAACAGCTCATTGGTTGAGGGCATAAGGCCTTTTGAAATCTAACTCTAATGGGAAATTTCAGATTTATTTACCATTATTGATGCAAGTACTTCAGTTGCTCACAAAAACACATTTTTCTCATCCTTATAATCTGAAGGTCTTTCTTATTTCCCTTTTTTATGGCATTACATCTTAAAGTGCTCATCCCTATTCACCATCTGCCTATTTAACTCCTACATACTCATACTTCCCTAGACTTCTCTAAGCAGACTTAGTTCATTCTCCTTTTGGACCTCCAGAACCTTCTGCAGAACATAGAGCATTTTTCATGAAATGCTTCAAATTGTTTTCACATATGTCTGAAAGATCATTCTAGATAATAACAATATCCTCATAAACATAAAATGCCTAGCAGGTGCTCAATTAATACATGCTAAAAGAATAAACAGAGTGGGCAATCCTTTCTCTTTGGGAATAGTGACAGGAATGCTTGCTTCATTCTCTTTCACCATTAATTCACTATTTTTGAACAGCTACTATGTGTTATTCATTAAGCAACATCCATGACAGAAACCTGAAAGTTTTGCCAAAGCATCACACTGTATCTAAAGTAACAGGAATGAAGTGAAAACTACTTTAAGTAGCTTTTATGCAAACATTTCAATCTGTCATGCTCCCTTCCATGGGTGAAGGAACTGTAAATGAAGTATTTGGCTCTTGGAGAGTTATGGCACAATTCTTGGCTCACTTTGATAAATATTGATCTTGTATAAATTACTCAGGAGAGGCAGTCGATGGTTCTCTGAGCAACACACACAACCCCCACTCCCCTTTATGCAAAGACATAAATCATTTATGAATAGAGCCCCACATGCTCTATGAATAAGTCCCTTGGATTCCAAGATGACTGATACTCAAGTATTTTTCTCATTTGAGTGCAGACCTAAATTTAAGCAAGCAGTCAGACTACATGAAGTTACAATGCCCTTTTGTTCGCTGTAAGGTGAGAGACGCATAATAGACTTTCAAGGGTAAACATCGCATGTTTCAAAATAAACACCATTAAATGCAACTGCACATTTGTGCCTTTAATAAAGTTTATGGTAAAGGGATAGCTCTTTAGAAACATCTCATGTCATGTTCATTCAATTTTAAGTTTTAGTCGCTGGTGGAAAGAGAAGGGTTAGTATATGTACATATGTGGAATTGTAGAGAATTAGTTTTCTTTGACTACAGTTGAATTGAGCCTTTGGTTTCATCTGGAAAGTTGTGAATAGCACAATAAGGGGTCTGTGTGTGGTGAGGAGTCATTAAAATAAAGAACCAAAGGGCAGCAAACATTGGTTTTCAGGGATTCTTGTGGTAAGATTAATAATGAGGGTTTAACCTCTGGGGACTTCATCACTGAGGGGACAGGAGGGAGGATAAAGAGACATACTGACAAATAGCTTGTGGTCTTTTGGCAGGAGCTGGAATTTGTCATTAGAGCTCACACAAAGGGTCAAAATGCTGAAGCTTCTTGGGAAAAATAAAGGAATGTCACTTACTTTTTTTGGTACCTTCATTTATGTGACTTTCCCCACCTTGAAAGGTTTTCTGCTCTCCAACTCCAATTTTTTCACATTCTATACATTTTTGTCAGCTTCCTTCACAATTTAAATTGCATGTACCCCATGACACAAGAAATCCTATTTTTAGGAACAGATGGATAGAAAATCTTTAATGAGAGCTCAGAGACATATGTACAATGCAAATTATTGCAGAATTATTTATAAAGGAAAAACTGGAAAACCACCTGTCCACAGTAGAAGGTTGGTCAAAGAAATGATGGACCAATCCTACAAAAGAATGAATGTAGTAGTTAGAGATGCAGTAGGTAAGTGGAAATATACCAACTAGAAGATTTTCTGGGTTGTACTGAAATAAGAGAGAGAAAGAGAGGGAGGGAGGGGAGAGAGAGAGAGAGAGAGAGAAGAGAGACTGCAGTACAGTATTTATAGTATGAGTCCCTTCAAAACAAAACCACCATATCATTTGTATATACACAGATATGGTTTATGATGGTTACATCTTGAAAATGTAATTAGAGCAAGGGGAGGAACTTTCATTCCGTGTGTCAAATATGGCTCTATTAGTTGAATTTATTATAATGCATAAGGGTCATTGTTTGGTTTTATTTGGTTGGAAAGAAAGTATCAATGATATTTAGACAAAGAGTTTATTAGATAATCAAAATAAGCATTTGAACTCAGGAAGCAATCTGACAGATTTAACTCTGTGAGAACTATGTCAATAAACACAAGTTTGAATTTAGTTTACATAGGTAGGAACAGTGAGTAATTGACATTAAGAATGTCATTATTCTTCATAGGAGGCATTTCTAGTTATAAGTTGTCCTTGTCTAAAGATAGGCTGATGCTAGAGGATGAAAACATAGGATTTAATCTATTCCTTTCTAAAAACTGTACTGCAGAGATATAAAGGTTGGGTATCCACTGGCTCCTTGGTCATAGTGGGAGTGAAAAGACTAACTTTACCTTCAGGCAACAGAATTCTTGCATAGGTTATAGGATGAAACCTGTTCACACTTTAAATCTGTGAAGATGGCTTTCACTGGGGGTGGGACCCCCAGAAAATTTTACATGTTGAAAAGCTTTCAAATCCAGGCTCAAATGTCATCTTAGCTAGGAATGGATTCTCCCATTTCTGCAATGCTATAGGATTTTATAGTACTTTATAACACTGGCATGTTGTCATAACATCACTGAGAGTACTTAATTTGATGTCAGAAAGCTAGAGTTCAAATCTAATTCTGCCAATTTCTAGTTTCGAGTAATCTTGGAAAATGTTACAACTTCTATGCCAACATTTTCCTTTCTGCAGAATGGGAGAAACAATTTATCTCTACAGAATCCTTTGGATTTGCAAAATGAGAGGCATGGATATCCTGGTTATTTTTGTACTTACCTTGTGCCTTACATAACATTTAAAGAGCAGAGACTACTGTGTTCATTAATTCAGTCAACAGATACAGGTTGTGCGATGGTTATGTGTCATATGCTGTGCTAAATTCTAAAGGCACAATGAAAACAAGATGGCATTTTTTTTCTTCTTAGGAAAAATATAATTAAGTGAAGAAGTCATATAATTAGACAATCACCAAGCAGTGCAGTGAATTATATAATAGGAGACTCAGGAAATTCTTTCTGTAGGAAGTGAGATTTTCAACTGAGACCTAGAGAATGAATAAGTTTCAGCAGGCAAAGAAGATAGACAGGGTCTGAAGTAATCTAGTAATGTAACAGCAGATAAGTGAGAGTGTAGAGCATTGAGAATATTAAGTATGTTCAGTTCAGTGTGGCTACAAAGCAAAGAGTGAGATAAGGAGGTGAAATGCGAGGTCTTGCACCTTCCTAACAAGCCTCCTCATCTCCCTGAGTGTAGCTGAGGGGCTCGCAATATCACAAGTCAGCATTTAAAAGTCTTCCAAATTCAAACTCAGCAGTCACTGGAGGATAAAAAGGTCTAAGGCTCATGGAGTCAGCGTTGCCAGAATATTTCCAGAAGCCCAGCAGTTTCCAGGATACATGAATCTGTTCAACCTCCTTCAGAGTTAGTTAGAACCCAGGAAAGGAGGAGGGTTCTGAAGTAGGTAATCTGGGAGGTGAAAGGGATGGAAGAGTGAAGGGAATATGAAGATGTGCTTTTGTTTGTTTGGAGGGGGATATGTCAAGGAATTGTTTAGACATATTAACTCAGCCAATCTTTGGTGCAATTAAGTACAGAGTCAGAGAGAGGAGATCTATAAGCATCAAAACCCCAGTTGTTTAAAAATCAACAAGCTTCTGACTACACAGAAAGCACAGGCAGTATAACAAACAAACAAACAAAAAAAGCACAGGCATGAAATAAAAAAGGTATGCAGTGTGAGTAACCTAATATTAAGGATAATAGCATCAGTGATCGGTTCAGCTTTTGAAATCACCTGTTATCTCTCTTATTTCATGGAAGAAGAAACTGAGGCCCAAGGATGATGAACTCTAGTCATTCACCCACTCAGGAGTCCATGATCTCAACAAATGCTTACTGGATGTTTCCAGTCCTATACACCAGGAATGCAAAGAGGAAAGTGTTGTTCTCTGGTCACACATTGCTTTCTAGGTAGTGGTAAACTATGTAAGATATTTTGAGATATGGTACAATACAGTGGAAATGTCACAAGTAAGTGCTGGAGAAGGGGATTTAGGAATCCTTCACAGGAGCACTGGATTTATTCTTGAAGGAAATGCAGGACTTTTGCAGGTCAGAAGGAAGAAGATAACACCATAAACAGGGCAATCAGGAAAATATCATGCACGTACTAAATCAAAGTAGGAACTGGCAATAAAGCATTTACAATAAGGCAGTAATTGTAGACTATGTGGTTAGGCTATGAATGGCACGTTCTTAACATCAATCCCCTATTTGAACAAAATGGAAAATTGAAAGTGATGGGTTAATTCATATCATCTGACACCATATTTGCTAAATGAAATCACCTAATAATACATTAAGAATGTGAAGAGAGAGATAATGGTGATGTGCAAAGTAGGTAAGTGGTGGAATTGGGATAGGACTCATTTTAAATAGGTCAAGTGGTTATATATATAATTTTATTTCATTTTCACAGCAACAGGGTATGTGAATATCATTTATCCCCCTTTCAGGGATGAGAAAAATGGAAACTCAGAGACATCAAGCAATTTGCTCTGGGATACAGAGCCAGTAGTGCCAGCTCAGAGGCTGTGTCCTAGTACATTTCCCATATAAATGTTGTTCCTATTATGTGACAGTTTCTTCCAGGAACCCTGAAAGAAAGAGGCTGTTGTATTCTGAAATTCATAAAGAGCAAGTGAAGCAACCCAGAGAGTTTAAAAGAGAGATATGTCCAATTCCATAGCTGAGAACTATAAAAGAAACAGAGCTTGTAAAGAACAAACAAATTCACTCTTCCTGACATTTTATTATAAAAATTTCAAATACACACAAAATTTGAAAGAATTGCACCATGACTACCCACCACCCAGATTCAACAATCAACATGTACTTCTTTGGCATTGTCAATATTGGTATTTCTTTTTTTAAAAAAACATTTATTTTATTTATGTAAGAGCTGGGGTACAGGCCAGAGGCACAGAAGGGTGAGAGAATTCACCAGAGACAGAGCAGGGAGAAGGACAGGTGGATGATCAAAAATACTGCTGAGGGGAGCAGCGAGAGGAGGAGGTCTGAAGCGCCAAGTGGGTATCTCCCTGCCGAGCTGGGAATCGAACCTGCGATGCAGAGGCTGTGGACAGCTTCACAGCTCTGCGCTGAACCTGCTGCACCACTGGGAGGCCCGGTACTTCTTTTTTTAAGAAAAAGTTGATTATGTTATAACTAGCAATTATAAGTATAATAAGAAGTCTATAAGTAATTATAAAAATGTAAATACTATGCCATAAGATTATGAAATCAAAGACAATGTTTATCCATATAGCTAATGCTCAGCTTGGCTCTTGGCATACAGAGTTGACCCTTGATAAATTTTTATGAGTAAATGGGTGACATGATCCTAGGAAGTGAAAGTGGGCTTCAGTTAAAGAAACAACACAGTATGCTATCTGATAAGTTAATAATAAAGGGGCAAAATGTTCCAGAGATAGAAGGAACTCTAATTCACCAGGAGTCAATACATTAGAGGATTGCGTTTTTGGTAAAGACAAGAACAAATTGAAACTAGTCTTGCTGAATATGCTGATCCATAACACCAAAAGGTGTAAAGAGTAAAACCTAATATAAATCTCACGAGAGTGTGAAGTCTCTCACGTGGTTAATGATCAATTATCCAGGCAAATGGGGGAGCTATTATTGCTTAGCAGAGTTTATATATTTAAAATTTGGATGAGGGGTGAAAAGGAAGTGGGATAATATGAACAGTAATATAAATATACTACTGGTCAAAAAAGATAAACCAGATATATGCAGCATTCACAAGAAAAAAATATATGAGAAGTAATCATTCCTCTGAGTATTCTTCTTAACACTGGGATGCATAATAATGCTATTGAATAAACTCTAATGTGTCCATGGGAATAGAAGAGAAAGTATGGGGTGGTAAGGGGCCAGAGAATTATTGTAGATTTGAATTACTAAAGGAACTAGGAATGTTTAGATTGAGGACAGAACAAAGGAGAATGTGATGATGATCTTCAAATATTTGAAAGGCAGACAGAAAAGGAAGCAGAGATAATGGTTTTAAGATGGTAGCTAAGCTAACCTGTTACACACTTAATGACATATACATATATGTGCACGAAGTATAAATGCAGCTATATTTTATATTTTCAAATATGCAAAATGTAGACACATTAAATACATCAGAGTTAGAACATAAGAATTGTTAACACTCTGTGGTCCAGAAACAAACAGAAAATGGGTGAAATAAAATTGCAAAGAAGTCTATAGGTTAGAACTCATATGCAAGAATGCAGTTGTAAAAGATGGGAACAGAAAGTTAAGTAGCCTACCTGTGGTATCTTTGGTGAGGCGAGGGATGTAGCCAAGTCAATTAGATACCATCATGCACACACATGATGTGTGATGTGTGTGTCCTCCATGCACACACACATGCACATATACATACACATATGCTAGAAACTGAGGATCTATCCTGAGATGAGAATGAGGAATGTGTGAGCTTGAGACAGGGCAGTTCCTAGGTAATGTTGATATGCGAGACCCTCCCTAGAGGCCCAGCTGAGGGCACTACGGATTCCACCAGTGATGGTGTTCAAACCTCCTCTCAAGCAAGCAGAACTTGCAATCTCAACTAGAAAGATGGGCACATACTGAAGAGAGAGCTAGCATCCATGAAAAGCCCACTGCATAAAAAAGGGAATAATTCAACAAACAGTATACCTGAGGAAACAGAATCAATAGAGCAATTAGAATGGGGACTTGTAGGGCCTCCCCTGGTGGCACAGGTGTTTGAACGCCGCACTGTGAAGCTGTCCGCAGCCTCTGCAGCGCCAGTTCGATCCCAGCCGATCAGTGAGGGTCCCAGGTGGTGTGGCAGACCTCTCTTGTCCCGCCCGCTGCTCCCCTCAGCAGTGTAGTTCATCAGTCTGCCTGTTCTGTTCCCCCCTCTGTCTCAGGTGAATCCTCTCACCCTCCCGCGCATCTGGCCTATACCCTGGTTCTTGTGTAAATGAGTAAATAAATCTTTAAAAATAATAATAATAAAAAATAAAATAAAAGGCAGATCTTGTGAGTCTGGATAAGAGCAAGGTGCCACTACATGTTATCTATAAAAGATGCATTTAAAAAAAAGAAGAAGAATGGGGACTTGTAGAAAAGGAATAGACATGCTCTATGTAATTTTTGAAAGCTAAGAAAGGTAGAATTCTGCTCAGTGTAAAGTAAGAACTTTTCAAATAGTTATATTCTCCCAATGATGATTTCAACATACAAGCACATACAAACTCTAGCTCTATCCTATATGGCATTTTAATCAAATACTCAATTAAAGGTGTACAAAGGTACATTATCAAAACAGGGCAGTTTTTTAAAACAATTTAGCCAACAGACTAAAATAAATTGACTAGGGAATAGGAAATAACCTACAATCATAGAACCTGCCATATAATATCCTTACAATAAATACTTACCAAATAAACTTAAGCACTCTCAGGGCACACACATGTACATCTTATTCAAACATGAATTATTCATGTTCAGACATGGTGTTCATTTAATTTTTATTCTAGTATGGAAATGAGCTATAAGTGAATGAATACATATCGGTAGTGATAATTTCCATGGAAAAAAATACAGATGGAAAGAAGAGAGAGGATAATATAGAATTGATTTTGTTTTGTTTTCATTTGTTTTAGAGATGAGACTACTTTAACAAAGGAGACATTTGAGCAGATAAATAAAGCAAGGCAGTGTATCTGTGCAGTGTATAACACTTTCACTGTGTAACAAATCACCCCAGAGTTTATTGACTTGAGATGATGTCATGGCTTCAGCGTGTCAGGAAGCAGGGCACAGTCTAGCTGGTTCCAGTATCTCTGGCTCAGCATCTGTCATGAGTTTGCATCAAAGTGTCCTCAGGACTGCAGTCATTGCAAGTCCATCAGGGAAGACCTGCTTCCAACTCCACTCAGGAGGTTGTGGGCAGGACTGAGTCCGCCCCCCACCCCCCAGGCTGTTGGACTGAGGGTCTCAGTTCCTGACTGGCTGCTCGCTATAAGTCACCCTGTTTTTCAGCACACCAGCCTCTCTAAAGGGCAGTCCACAAATGGCAAACTGCTTGCCCAGAGCAAGCAGGAGAGAAAGTGAGCAAGGACAAAGTCACAGTCTTTTATAGCCTAATCTTGGCTGTGAACCCCCCACACCTTGCTGTAGTCTATTCTTTAGGAGCAAGTCATTTATGCGACTCACAGATAGAGAAGGGGCGTAAACAAGGGCATGAACCCCAGCAGGTGGGATTACTGGGAGTCATGTCAGGACGCTGCCTACCAAGGTGCCCCATACAGACTGGGAGACACCAGTGCCAGATGTTGGTAACAGCAAATGCAAAGACCAAGGCATGTTTGAGGGACACAGAAGGTGTAAGACCAGGAGGCAGAGTTCTAAAGTAGACAGGGACCAGATCCTAGGTCATATGGAACTTTTTAAGTCTTAAGTCGTTTGGATTTGATTATGAGTGTGAAGAAAATCTCTTGGAAGGGTTTCAGCAGGAGAGGTTAAATCAACCTTTCTTTGACAAAATCATAGTGATAGGAAATGGTACATTCTATTTGCTTGTTTTATCTTTAATGACCTTTCTAAGGGGAATGCTGGCAATTCCATGTCAGTTGTTCTCCATATTACAAAATTATTTTATGTTGCTGGCTCTAACATGCTGAATCTGACAAGCTAGATGATTGAAAGTCAGATTTTTTAGGACTTGAGTTCACCTCTGTTGGAGAAAGATGGCTGATTTATTATTATGACTGTCATTACTATCGCTGTTATTTTCATTGCAATCAATTGGGCTTATCCCACTTGAATGTCAGGCAAAGTTTGGGGTAAACAAGAAGTTGGGGGTCCAAAGCCATATGGTAAATTGATCCTCTACTGCATATAGGAAGTCACTGGTGAAGGTGTCCCAGAGCCCATGGACAGCCAGGGAGTTGGGGGGTCTACTACCTCTCGGAGAATAAACACACTTTAAATTGCTGATTCCTTCTCCCTAGTTATCTGGGTCAGTTAATCCCAGCACAGAGCTGCCAGTCCAGCTCTTCGCTGGCCAAGCTGCTCTGCTTTGAAATTCTCCCCCAGGCTACCTCGCCCAATGATGTCAGGCAGGGTGAGAGCCCTGCCAGCCCTCCCCTCTCACAAGATGATGTGCAAGGGGAAATGCACGCTGTCTGTGCTCAGGAAACATCTGGCTGATCCGCTAGTCCTCAAGCGGGACGCTGGCTGTTTTATAAGTTAGTGGAAGAGAATGGGGTGGGAAGACATGGCGCTTCAGAGATTACTCCACCTCACCAGCAAGTTACAAATGAAAATGAGACATGAGGAAACAGCCTCCCTGGCAGGTCCCCTCCAGGGACCCACACCGTTGCTGCACAGTCACATTTCCTAACTTGTAATGGAAAACCCACACTGTTTACAAGAGCTTAAAGTAGCTGAAATGGGAACGTGAGCCAAGCCGTGGCGTGGAGGGCGAACTCCTACTTGGAGGCTTTCAGCAGTCCAGTAATTATTCAATACCAGCCTGAAATATAGGCTCCTAATGAAGAATATTATTCACTTTCACTTGGAAAATGAAACACCACATTCATTGGTAAGCAAAATCCATGACCACTTAAAAACAGATCCAGCCCCTCATAAGCTGTTTGACATAAAACAAAAGTTGCTGTATGTCCTCCACTGAGCTCTAAGTACCGTTTTTGTCCTGCTTGGTTTCCTCTGGATTTTTCTCAGTTTATGAACCACGAGAGAGGAACCGGGTCGAACAGATAGGAGAAAATGGATTTGGTGTGTTGCCCCCACCCCCACCCACGTGTGTATCTGTCCCTAGGGTAATACAGGTTTTCTTAAGTTTCAGGATTCTGGCCTGCAAATGAAAAGGTCTTCTCTTCTAGCCCTGCCTTGCCTCCTGCCTCTCTCCCTCTCCCAATTAAATCAAAAATACCTTTCTGGTATGTGAACTTTTAGATGGTCAGTATAAGTCCTCCAAAGGTGTTGAATCACCGTGGAAAGGCAAACAAAAATTTTTTAAGTAATAAAATAAAGCAAAAAAAAAAAAAAAAAAAAAGAAAGAAAACACAAAACAATCCTAGCTTTAAAAAATGTATTTTTCTCAAAATTCATTCTTTGGTGAGCATTAGGTGAAACACAAAAGTAAGCGTATATTTTTTGTGGGCCTCACTTTGTGACATAGAGGTCAAACTGAGATCCTGGGGCTTTACAATTGTTGCTCCTGTCATTCCTTCAACATAAAATTTTGAATTACTTTGTGTTCTATGTGTGAAATATACAGTGAGCTCCTTGCTTTATAAGGAGACTTTATAAGCGAACAAAGTGATCTAGCATGAGTGAAGGACTTAACCTGTGCCTGGAATTGAATGAATCAGTAAATGTGAACTATCACCAGCTACTCCCTCCGATTGCACACACCTACCTCCTTTCATGCTACTGCCTCTGTGTTATATCTCAAGTTATTCCTTTTTCCTGCAAAGGAAATCCATCCAAGTTTTGTCAAATTTTTGTGCCTTCAAGGTTCACTACAGACTGATTTTCCTGTAAGATATTCAATGGATTTGGAAAAACCTAATCTATGAGGGTGCTGGATACATGAATTTTCACTTCTAGAAGTCACTCTGACAGATTTGCTGTATTAGTCAGGATTCCCTAGAAACAGAATCAACAGGGTGTGACTGTGTGTGTGTGTGCAGAGAGAGAAAGCTTTTAGTTTAAGGGGTTGGCTCACATGATGATGTAGGCTGAGAAGTCCTAATAACTACAATCAGCAAGCCAGAGACTCAAGAGAGCAGATGGTGTAGTTGCAACCCAAGATCCAAGAAGAGCGAAGATTTCAGCTCAGGTCTGAAGACAGGAAAAGACTGAGCTCCAAAGTCAGCAGTCAGGCAGGAGCAGTTGCCTTTTACTTGTGGAAGGGGTGCCTTTTTTCATCTACTGAGGTATTCCATTAACTGGACGAGGCCCACTTGCATTAGACAGGGTCATCTGCTTTACTTGGCTGATTTAAGTGTTAATCTCATCCAAAAATCCCCCTCAGACACAGTGTGAGTGAACATGTGCTCATAGGGAAGAGCAAAACTGTAACCTCCAAAATTAAAATTAAAAAATAAAATTAGATCAGGAAACAGACCAATCCCCCAAACCCGTACCTAGAATAATGTTTGACCAATGTTATGTTGACACATAAAATTAGCCATCACACCTGTTGATATCCTAGTGTTCATAGATAAGGAAAAAGAATTAATGTGATGAAACTCCTACTATGTGCTAGATACTGGATTGGCGGCACTTTTTAAAGCCTAGTCTTTGGGGAGATAGGAAGTTATCTCAAACTTATTGATAAGGCACATCAGGTCTAGAGATATTAAATACTCTGCTTATGATAAGTCTACTAATCCACTTGGAGATTGGAAAATCAGAAAGACTACGCTGCTCCAGTGCCAGCTTCCATGCTCTTATTCCCAGATCCCAGTACTGTGGTTCGGCTCTGGTTCCTGATGCCTTTCTAACATTGAGCTAAGTCATCAACATGGCATGATTTCCCATGTGTCACTGTTCATATGCCTCTATTTGTAATGCCCTTCTCCCCATAGGCCTGTGCTGAAATCCTACCCAGATTTAGCGCGAGTGGTTCCTCTACATACTTCTGATCTCCTGGTTCAAAAGGATACTGCCCTGTGAACTGGTCATTAGTTGGTATAGGCCAAGCTGCTATTTTTAAAATGCTGTAACTAAAATAAGAAAGTTTATTTTGCTCTCATTACAATCCAGGGGTGGTAGGCCTGTTTTGTGATCCTTAATCTTAGGCTTTCATCTTTGAACCCAAGGCAATTGTTCCAGATCTCATTTCCCAGCCATGGTGAAGGGGACAAGAACCAAGTCAGCTCTTGGACAAGAACCAAGTCAGTTCATAGCTTTTACCATCTTGAACTGGAAGTGGCACATACTTTTCATGCTCAAACAACTCTAGGCAGAACATTCCACATGGCCACACTGTACAAGAGAGGCTTGGTCACTGTGTACTTTGCTAAGAGACAACAGACCCCATGGCAAAATTAGCAGTTACCCACAAACTCTTAAAATATGACATGTTTTTCTTCCATGTGATGGTGATCACATTTTTTCTTATTAACATAAGTTACACACATATTCCCCGTCCTCGACAGCCTGCTGACTCCCTAATGGTAGAATCCATTCTGCTTTCATGTCCTCCACGGCCTAATACTGGGCCTGGTATATCATGTAGAGACCTTGAACAGACTGCTCAGTTCTCACTTCATTATTAAACCTTATGAAATGGAACACATATTATGTGCATCCAAGTAGACATACACAAAAATGTGTATAAATATATATAATTTTTTCTGAAGCCCTCCTGTTTTGTTGATTCTAAATTCAGAGAACCTAAACATACAATGTATGTCTTCTCAAGCAAAAAATATATCTTTTCTTAGAGTTTAAGGTGAGTATAGGAAAAGACACTTTGGTAAAAGCAGACCAGCTTACATTTCTTATGTAAGAGGAGCTGCTGGAGATAGTGGAGTATCCTGGGGGTAGGGCTGGGGGGGTCACTGTAGTTGTTAAGAATGAATCATCTTACCAGGTTATGGTAAGATTCTAAAATCTTTGCTCTGATTCTCAAGATCCCCAGTGGCCCAACTGCCTTCTCCTTCAGCCACATAGGAGCTGCTTCCCTATACCTTCTCTGCTCCATTCATACTGGTCTTTGATAATTCTTCAGACATGGTAGACTTCTGCTCTGAGGACTTTATGCAAATGGTGCCTTCTATATGCAAGTTTTCTCCCCCAACCTTCACCCAGCCAACTCTGCCATGTTCTTCCTAACCCCTCCCCAACATGGTCAGTGACCCAGTTTTACAGCCTCTAGCACCCTTTCCTTGATCTTTCTCTAAACTTATCACCCTGCCAACAGATTGTCCTCTGTGTCTTCTTTCCCAGAACAAAGTGTTTTGAGGGCAGGTACCAAGCCTGTCTCCTTCATCCCAGGAATTGCCATGACTATTCCCTTGCCAAAATAGTCACCAGGCTCTTGTGAAACATTTAGTGAATACATGTCTCCAAGTCTTTAATTGTAATTTTTTGAGGTGGCTAAGTGTTGCTATCAGAAACGTGAGACCCGAATGAATAGGTTCTCCCTGTTTTGTCTTCCCAGCTGGGAATCAAGACTGAAGGGCAGGCATTTCAGACTGGGAATCTAGATGAGGAATCTCAGCTGGGGAACCGGGCCAGGACTCTCACTGTGTGAAATGGGAACATTTGCAAGGGAAGTGACCTTCTGTTGGAATTCCTCAGTTTCAAGGTGGCCATTAATTCGAAATTGTTATGCAGTGTGAATAACTTGCCTGTGGAAAAAATACAGCATTGACAGTAGTGCTACTTTTGTCATTGAAATCCTGAAGTCCTGACTAATCTCAGCTGGATTCAGTCCAGACTGCACCTTTACCACAACATTAAATATAACCTGAAGTCACACCAGCAAAGAAAGGATGTTTGTAATTTCAACGAAGAACCCATGGGAACCTGAAGAATCTAGAACTACCAATAAACTGGGAAATAATTTGCCTTAAATTAAATCACCAAGGGATATTATTACTTAATGTAATTAAATTCAGCCTCTATCTGGATGGGTTTAGTCTTCTGTGTGTGCCAATGAGTCAATCTTCTCTAAACCATTCATTCACTCAGGTTGGCCCAATAATCAAAGTAAAATACCTGCTTCTGTCCACAAAGATCTTGTTGTCTATTTGGAGAGACAGACACAGGAAAAGTAAGTAAAACAAAGAGCTAGAGGAATGATGCTATAACTTTCAAATTCCAAAGACACATCTAGCCCCTGCTGAAAGGTACCCCTTGAAGAACCAGGTGCAACTTCTAACATACCCGTCCTATGCATTTTTTTGCACCTTTGGAATCTACTGCTGACTCAGAGGTTCTCAGCTTCCCATATAACCCCGAATTTCAGTTCTATTTAGGACAGTCTTCTACTCCAAATGAGGAAGCATAAATGCCAAAAAGTCATAACTACGAGTTTAGAGCAAACTTTGTGACCTCTTTTTGACTATCATCTAAAACTCATTCTCGGTATTCTTAGAGTTCTGAGCAAATTCTTGCACACTGATAAAAAGTTAGGGCATGCAGGACACCACACACAATTGCCTACTAAGTGCTTGCTGCTAAGACTATCATCCTATTGCATGTGTTTCAATGACGCTATACACAAAATTTCAACTTGACCTCTACAAGGCATTTAGATGTAGTTGATCTAAATTTAAATTCCAGCTACATTACTGATAAGCTATACTGAAGATAACTGTGTGAGGTATCTACTTATTTGCATCATTCTATCCACACGAGCACAATGACTGAGGTAGGGAAGGTCCATGGGATAATTTGGTATGCATTAGAAAGAAATGCTTATTTTTGGCTCAGTGTGAGGTTGGGAAGATGCAAGGCTGCCTTTCTACTTTTTGCTGGCAGCAGCAACCCAGCCACCAAACATTGCCCAACAATGAAGATACTTGAAAAAAGCTGAATTCCAATGTCAGTTTCAGCACCTGCATCAACCCCTACCTGAGGCTGCCCTACATGTGGCCTTGCATGTAAGTGAGCTTCAAATCTTGTTTTACGTTCAAGTCCATGAGTTAGATTAGATGTGACTTGCAAACAAAAGTGACCTAATGAAATCATCCTTATGAAAGGTGGGAAGGAAGCTGCAGACAGGATAAGAATAAGTTGCTCTGTATTTATTTGGTAGGACTACACTTTTATGCCCAGAAAGAAAACACAGTTTGAGGTATCCCATTTCAGTAAATTTCCTACTCTGGCTTTACGTCCTGAATTTCTATGCCCATTCATCAAGGTATAGTACCATCATACACAGTAGCTAAAAATTTTCCCTGAGATTATCAAAGCTCTGCCTTTGGCCACAGGACATCTTACCAACATTTAGGAGAAAACAGGAAACTTGAAATCTCTCAGTGTGGAAGAGGCAGACAACTTAGGTAGAATTCCTGAGAAAAGGGTATAGGTTCAACCAAGCTACTAATTAATATTTTGCTGGCTGTGAACTATTATCCCTTCAACACTTCCAAACATTCTAGAAGGGAAATTCATCTCATTGCACGTAAAGTTGCTTTATCTGTTTGCTGTGTGCAAAGCATATTTGCTTTCACTAACTGCCAGTCACCTTAATGTCTTGTTTCCAGTCAAATGCAGAGCTAGTGAGGTAGGATAAGCCTTCCCCCAGTGACATATGAGAAAGAGAAAAACCCAGGAACATACAATGAGAAAAAAAAAAATGGCTGTCACATTATATGCTCAGCCAGGCCTACTGTTTTCCAAAATGGTTTGGTCTCATAACAGATCGCATAACGGTGATCTTTCAGAAGGAGACCAGGGAGAGACTTATCATGTCATATCCCAGCTGAATCAAGTCATCAGAGCCCAATGCAAATGGACTTGGCACGTGTCTGCCAGTCTTGCTGGGCTGAGGGGCCATGCTGGAGGCTAGTCAACTTTTAGCTTCCCCTCCTGGGCTGCAAGAAATCACATTCTGGGAAGGAGCCAGCTTGCCGGGATAGGTCGGCCTTAGATTTTGTAGTCACTGCTCCACCCACCCATCCCCCTACTGTGGCACAATGGGATGACTGTTCCCTATGGAGGACTTCCCTTTTTAAAAATAAACAAGCAAAGGTTTCCCCAATGTGACCCAAATTCAATAGTGGAAGAAGGCAGTGCGTCCTGGGGTGGGGAGAGTGGGAAAGGAAGCGCCTGGCACACAGGCTCAGCGGCGACGTGCTGTAGGTGCAGGCCTCTGAAGACGAAAGAATGAAAGGAAGGCTGAGCGTGGGGGGTTGTGGCACTTCTGAGACATCATTCCATGGACACAAAGCTCCCACTCCCTTCCTTAGGTCTTCTTGGGGTAGCTCTGACAGGCTTTCCCCATGTCTTTCAAGAAGTTAGGAACTCCATTCTGCAAAGCAAAAGAGACTGTCACCTCTATGTCCTCAAGGCAATCACTCCTGACACGCTGAGAGGTGGCAAGAAGCAAACAAAGATGACTTGGGGAGTAATGAACGACCACAGGGCCCCCGACCTGATGTCAACAGAAGGTGAAATCCAGGGCAGAGGTCAGACTTGGCAGCGGGGTCTCTGCTGCAAGACACTACTTTATATTTTGGCTTTTACTAGTACAAAGCGAAGACATTTCAGTCAATTTTAAAACATCACAGGAAGCAGGACTGAGCTGGGTTACGAGATTTTTCCTGAGGTGAAAGAAAGGACTTGCCTTACAGAATGTGAAAATGGTAAGGATGCAGGAACCGGGGGTGGAATATTCTATTATCTAACTTGAACGTTGTGCAAGAATTTCCCTAAACTCTGTCTTATTTTACTCCCTTTCCACAGTGTAATTAATATCCAGCTCCAGTTTTAAGGGGGGAAAAAAAAAAAAAAAAGGATGGCTTCCCTAGATTATCGTCAGAAGCTGGGCCAGGATTCAGAATCACATGTCTGACTCAACGCCTTTGTGCTTTTCTCTCTCCCAGGGACTCTGTTGAGCTCTCCAGCCAGTAAGTAGGACATGCACAAAGCAGGCTAAATGGTCCCTGCGATGCCAGGCTCCTAGGCAGTCCCTGGTGACCCAAGCTACAGTTCCCTTTCCTTTCACAGGAAAACAAAATAATAAAAGTAGAGGCCTCCCCAAGTGGACACATCTGGTGGTCTCCTGAGCCAGTTCGGTCTGTCTTTCTCCTCCACAAGCAGAGGCCCAAGGCATCAGGGTTCTCAGAAGGAGCGGGCTATTATCTGAAGGTTCCAGAGAGTGATCTTGGTGGGGTCCTGGAGCATTAAGCAGGGAGGGGCTAGCATTCCAGCTAACAATCCTTTGCCTTTTGTCCCAGCCTCCATCCTGGGTGTTGGCAACCCCAGACCTAACTGTAGTCACTCAACCAAGCTGCTTCATAAAAGAGCCTCATTAGACTGCGACAGCGCGTCTCTTTAGTCTGACAGCCCCGTGGGCTAAGTCAACATTTGTCAAACACACTTCCCCCTCCTGCCTCCTCGGATCTCACCTTGGCAGCCCAGTTAATGAGCCAGGACGGAATTTGGCCACCCGGGTTATCGAAGTAATACATGAAAACTAGAGGGGGAAAGAAAGGACAATTCAGAAGGAAGAAAAACATTAAAAAGATACAACAAACCCTGTGAACCTTCTACCTTCATATTCAGGCCCAGAAATAAGAGAGAAACTAACACATAATTCAGGGGGTTTTCGCCCCCCCGGCCCCCTGCCTTGTCTTACAAAATATTTATATACAAATATTTTTACAAACATTTTGCTATTTATTAAAGACCTGACCAGTGCTAGGTAACTTATCTAGTCTCTCATTTAATTATCCTAACAATCCCTAAGAATTGGTAGAATTGAACCCAGGTTTATAAACAATAAACTACAGACTCACAAGAGTTAGGTGACACAATCAAGGTGACAGCTCGTAACAAGACTTATGTGGTTCAGGTTTTACTTAAGATGCAAGATCACACTCATTCCAGAATATTCCCATCTCAGTGTTTCTCCCTGGGGCTGCAACTCAGGCAGAGGGGAACTGAGCCGCTGGGTTAGTGCTGAGCAGGAGCTGTGTCCTCTGAGGTGGTCTGAGCAGCACTCTCACCCACCCTCAGGCCTGGCCTATGTATCCACAGGACCAGCCTGAAGTGACTGTCTAAACCGTCTGGTTCACCAGGCTATTCTGATTTCACTGGGACAATGGAAGGGTACGTTAAGAATGGGCTGAGTGAGATTTAAGCAACAACTTTGCACTAACCAAGTTTCCAGGGGTGACCTCAGTCCCCTCCCCTACTTTCTGACTTCAGGAGATAAGTTTGTAGTTTACATGTCTCCCATCAGCATGGCCTCCACAGGGGTTGCCCGGCCCGGTGCACCCACATGCACCATCTCTTTACCTTTGCTCCCCTTCTTGCCATCACTCTCAATGGCCAGGCTTTGCTTGTACCGCTGCACTCGAATCACACCCGGCTTCTCGGTAAGCTGAGGGACACAGGTGCTCTGTGCCAGGATCACGTGGATCTTCCGCCCTTCCACATCCAGGTCTCGCCGCTGCCGTTTGTAGACGTACTGATCCACCAGTCAAGGCAGCGTTTCAGATGACAGAAGGGAAGCCCCACAAGTCAGACGCAACAGTGGATGAGTCTGTCCCTTCCACTTGGTGTCTGCTCCCTTGTACTGTTACTCACCCGCCCTGCAAAATGGGGCCTCCCACCACCTGGTATGATAATTTAGAACTACCCTTCACCATCTGTGAATGATTCCCTAAGCTTTTACCCATGCGGGGAAAACCACTTGTAGAAGGTACTATGAGATTATCAGAGGACTGGTCACATAGCAGCAGGCTGATCCCGAGTTACTGAACCTCAGACTCAGTTTCTGTATCTAAGAGATGCAAGTAACAGCGCACAACAGGCAGGCTTGGTAGGGGTCAGAGGGGCGGGAGTCTGGAGCAGAATAAGCTCTTGGTAAATTCTGCTTTGTCTGACCCTGTCCTGGTCCAGCTCTGACTACTGATCTCCACGTGCAGAGCACAGACCAGTGGTGAACACAGGAGACACAGGAGCACCTGAAAGCTCAGCAGGCAGATTCCCTCTCTGGGTTAACACTGGTTCACCAGGAATAACAAAGCTCTTTCATCTCAGCAGACAGTCCCAGAACCACCAGCATGCCCATGGTGCTAGTCGAGGGAAGATAATTAAATTCTAAGTAACACTTACTGAGTCACCACTCATGGAGTCCTTAGCATGTAATAAACTGTTTTACACACAGCTTTAATTTTGACCCTGCCAAAGTCCCCGTGAGTTCTGTATAAGTACGCCCATCTTACAGATGACAAAATCAAGGCTCAGAGAAGAAATGTGCCCAAGATCCCATGGTCCAGCTGAAGTGACAGAATCTCAATTTGAACCCAGATCTGGCTGCCAAAACCATTTAGACTGTCATTGGTAGACGGGGCTCAACTCTTTAATGTGCTCATTTTACTTTCAAATGACATGACTTCAGGTTTCAGACTAGAAGGAATTAAAAGTGTAAAACAATCAAAAAGCCACAGTAAACAACACAATTCCACTTACTATAACACAGCAACAATCATAGTCCCTGAGGCCTCAGAGTGTCGGCTGCACCCACAGATGACCCACCCTTCCCGTGAGCACCCTGCAGGGCTGCCTGGACACTGGGTGGTCTATTGCCCCCACTCTCTTTGTACTGGTGGGTGAAGTTTTCAAATGTTTCCGGGAAGAAATGATGTTCTTGGGTATGGCTTTCCTCTATCTCAAGCCTTTTACTTTCTCCTCACAGCAAATATTGCTCCATTCTCTCCGCAACTTATGTGATAGAAGCACCTACCATTCCACTGAGGAAAAACTTAACTTGATAGATTGATTTAAATTTGGCACATGTCTTTGAAGGGCTGCAAGGCTCAGTGTGGCACATAGCCCACCACCAGTTCAGGACCTCCAGTTTAGGCACAGAGAAGGGAAGGCCTTTTAAAAGGTCACACAGCAAACCAGGGAAGGAATACACACTCAACCTAGGATCGCTCACTCCAAAAGTAATCTTTTCCACTGCACTATTCTCTCTTCTCGAGAATTGAACAGTCCTTGTTGGAGAGACACGTGTGCATATATAACTCACTGTGGAACTGCATGGCAGTGGAAAGTCATAAATAGAACTCATAGCCTCAGATGTCCACTCCTGAGGATACCCACCCAGCAGTGTCACTGGGAGGTGCCCAAGACAAGATCACTGTCCCTGGAGACAGCTGGACCCAGAGCCCAAATCTGTTTCTTCCACCAACTAGCTGTGTGAACTTAGCTAAGTCCTGAACTCCCCTTTAGCTGACTTAGGTGTGAAACGGGTGGTGCTCTCTACCTTACCAAGATGTTGGCAGGATAAGAGAAAACCACACAAAATTAATGAGATCAAGGAATCAACAATTTGTGGAAATGCATGCCATAAATACAAACTACCTAGTAGCATGGGGGAATTCTGTCAAGAAATAAACCCTAAGGGATTTATTACCTAGTTGGGGGCTAGGGCAGACAAATACCTGTAGATACAAAAGCAGACACAAATAATGCACACAAAACACACCACACATTCCCTCTCTCTAGAGAATCATTATTTGGGAACATACAGACATAAAGAAAGTCAGAGCTAGAAGGACCCCAGTGATCGCCTAGTTCAGCTTCCAAGCTTTGTTTTTAAGTCTGCTAGGCCCTTTGTTCAAAGGGTCTGATAAGGTGATTCACTGTGTGACAGAGCACTAAGTGGCTGCACTGGCAGAGGACAATGAAGGGAAGGGGACCCGTCAGTCACCTACCCCCACCTTGGCCACCCAGCAAATTCTCATCTCACCTCCCAGGCTTTCTCCACAGGGCTTCTTCGCCCCTCAGAATGTTAACTAAAGCTCCCCACGTTCCACCAGTGACTTCACTACACAAATGAGGAAATGGAGGGAAGAAGCACATCCCCCATTCATAGGGTCAACTGAAACGGAAGAATTGGGAGAGCTGGAAATGCAGGGGTCTGAGTTCTAGTCCCCCCTCTGCCACTCCTCTCGGCCATTTTATGCCTTTGATTCCCCACTTTCTAGATTGAGAGTGTATTAAACACTCATTACGAGGATTCTTTGCAGGTCCCCATTTCTGAGGCCCAACAATTTCAAAGTTTTATAAAACTTCTCAGGAAAGGGGGAGCTGCTCCCAGTGATCACAGTCATAGGCACTCCATGTGGTCAGGCCTCGAATCACACTCGCATCTCCGCAAGCCACACAAGCCACAATGTTAGCAGACGCTTCTGCAAGAATCCAAGACAATGTTGTCCATGCTTGCTGGAAGACCACCGGTTGATGGCTGCGGGCACAGAAACACTTGGAAAGCCAAGAAATGGTGTCCCCGGGGAAAGGATACATCTCGGTTGGACATGGGGAAAGGGTACTTCACTTCCCAGTAGATGACGGTCTCTCCGTTGCATTCTTTCTCATACAGTTCTAAAGAGAGCAAAAGAAGTTAACACATCTAGAAACCTCTTTACCTCCCATGAACTAAAAGCCTAGGTACAACGACCTCTAGGACATGACAGATCACTAACTCATAAGGCACAGAATTCTAGAAAAAAGCAGGCAGACTCATTACCATTGAAAGCGCATCGCCCAGAAGCACAGTGCAGCAGATATATAAATACAGTAAAAACAAAAGAACCCCAAAAAATATGTCTGTCATATAGTACAAACAAGTTTCTCAGAACAGAATGTAATGTGACAAAACCAGGCATCCCAAAATAAATTTTCAGAGGTTTTAAAATCAAGGTAACCGCCAGATGTCACTAGAGTATCAATAGTGTTGCTTCTTTTTCCCTCTAGATTTCCTTGACACATTACGGCTAGCCTGGGAGCTGAATCACCTTGTCCAGCGTACTCAGGTGGGAAATGAAGGTTTCAGAGAGGGAGCTAGACAGTGGGCTTCCTAGATCCTGGAAAATAGCATCACTGTGGCTAACCCTAACTTTCTTCCTTCTCTCCCATGTTTCTTTCCACTAGACCACAGCTACTTTGACCAAATTTCCTTCATCGTGCTAGTGTGTGCAACAGCAGCCAACTTTTGGATGAAGATTGATGGTAAAGGAATTTCATAACGTGCACCCTCAACACCAAGCTGTACAGTGAGCTTCTGACGACTGGGAGCAGTCAAAGAACCAAGACAGTTGAAGTAGCCAACAGCGTCCATTGAAGAGATGCTGATAGGAGAAATGTATTGTTTAGTCCAATTTTTGAAAGAAAATCTAATAGAAGCAGGCTGTGTGTTACAAAGCTTGCCAGCCTGTGGGTGTCACCGAAGGCTGAAGACAGCCCTGGAATGGAAGACAGGAGTTGACAGCTGTCTCTTTTGCATGCTCAGCACTGGCCTAAGAAGGGTCTCAGCACAGCATCTCAATTTTCCTTCAGAGCATCTTCCTTCCTCTTCTTGAGTATGTTGTTTAAGGAGGACTGACTTGGTATTCATTTCGGGGCTGGGAAAATGAGCAAGACATGGCCATGGTGATTGGTTCAGGGATGGTGCAGGGTCTTAGCTGGTGACTCCAGCTAAGTGGTTTAGTGAAGACTCCCAGGGAAGGCACAGATATCCAAGACCACCAGAGTCAGGTTTACAACATCAGAGAAACCCAACTCTGGTTGTCGCTGGATCAGACACCATAGCACAAACTGCTAAGGCCGAATGCAACTCAGGCTGGGCTAAGATGCCTTAGCTGTGACTGTCACTGGAAAAAGGATTCTGCATGCTGCGTGCTTCTTGATGTTGCTATTTTCCAAATGGAAGCCATATGCACATTTATTAGCAACATCTATATTCCATGACTGAATGGAAAGGGGCTAGAAAGGCTGGGACAGAGAATGCCTGGCTTTCCCCTTGGATATGTGAGCATCACAAATCCTCCCAGATGGGACAGGTATTTGAAAACTCCAGGTGATCTCAAGCCATGACATATGTGCACCAGAAGTAAGCAAGATTCATGGTAAGCTGATGAGAGCCCATCCTGGGCCTCTGGCTGCTATCAGAAGGACAGTGGGAATTCTGTTCTTGTTCCTCCTAGGCTATTTAAATGGTCAGACTATAAGCCTCATGGCCATCTTTGTTATAACATAAAATCAGTCCGAGAATTAGGTCAGACAAAAACAGTTTAGATGGAGGATAAGTATTAGAAGCAGCTGTCCTGGAAGCTAGACTCATGGACTTTTCAATGCTATGAAACAATAAACTTTTTTTTCCTTTTTCCAATACTGGCATTAGTTATCTTTTTGTTATTTGCAACCAAGAGTCTCCTGACTTCCATAGGGATCTTTCAGAGTTTATGAGCCCTTTGGCCAGTTGCATTCCACTGTGACTGAGATGGCAGAGGTCCCTGCCAGCTCCAAGAGGCAGGAGGACCCCTATTTAATGCCTTCCATAATTCTCCATCACTTACAGGGTAAATTACAGGGTAACTCCATAGCTTGGTGGTCATGATGGGCCCTTGGGGACCTGGACGCTCCTTCTACCCTCGCTCTAGATTCTGCTACCCCAACTACGCTGAACTGTTCAGTTTCTGATCATTTCTTGCTGCTTCATGCTTTCCTGATTTAATTCATGCTACTCCCTGAGTCTGAGATCCCTTCACCCTCTAAACCTCCTAACATGCATTCTTGTCATTCAGAAAATTTTCATTCAATTTCCAAAACAGCTTGGATACCACCTCCTCCAAGAAGCCTTCCATGACCACCTAGGTATATAGGATGACAACCAACTTTGCAGTGAGAACAAAGTAGCCCTCCCAGCAAACTGGAGAGTAGATCAAAGAGCATACAGGGAGAAAGTTCTAGGAAAATTGAAGGACTATTTCGACCTAATATTAAAAGTATTTATGCCAAATTTAAAAATGTAACATACTATAGGAGAAATTAAGCTTCTGCTTTTTACTGATTTGAGCAAATAACAATAGATCCTACATTGTAATTGATTTTTTTTAAATCATATATCTCTCTCACCTTTAACATACTGGTCCCATTTTTTCCTATAGTCTAAGTCCATATAGACATCTGCCAGTAGAGTTGGTGGGCAATCTTCCAGAACACCAAAGACTTTATACTCATAAAGTCCAGACTGCTGTAAAAACAGAACAGGCAGAAACCACCTATTGATATACAAATTGAGGGAAAGCTGGATTCTGCAGCATATAAAAAGCAGCTGAGCACGAGATTCATGCAACACCATTTATTGAGCAACTCCTCTATGGTCCTGGCGGTACAACAGTGAAGAGGGGCTGGATGAGGTGCCTGCTCTCTTGAGCTTATATCTGGCCATAGGCACTGATGGTGGTGAGGACCATAAAGGTTACTCAGATCCTTTAAAGAGGCCGTAAGAAAGTTCATGAGATAAACGGTGCCTGTGGGGTAGTGGAGGAGTCACTATAATCAGGGGGTCAGGAAAGGTTTCTACACGAGTAACATTGCTCTGTACACCTTGTTCTAAATATTGGAAGGAGCCAGCCATGGGGAGATGACAAAAGTCCATCTCTGGTGGGGGAAAGACCGTTGGGTTAATGGTTGGCATCAAAGAACAGAAAGCCCACAGGGCCAGAGGACCAAGGATTGGGGGAGGGGGAATTGCAGGAAGTGGGATCAAACAGATAGTGGTGTCCAGGCCCCAAAGGCCTTTGTCAACCAGGGTGATGGCTAACAATTTTGTTCTGACTGCTATGGAAAAACCAATCAATGAATTCAAACAGGATGACATTAAATCAGGAAACAACTTTAAAAAAAGAAAAATACTGGATGGTCTCACTCATAGCAGGAATCTAGAAAACTTAAATAAGGAACCAGGAAAATGAATAACTAGAAGAAAGTGAAAATCAAAACCAACAAAAAACTATGAACCAGAGACACTCTGTGGGGGGGTGGGGGGTGGGTAGGGGAGGGAATGGGGTCAAAATAGGGGGGTGCAATTGTATGGGGAATATAAAAATAAAATTTATTTAAAAAAGAAAGATGATTCTGGCTGGCTGCTTGGGCGCCAATAACATATTATAGGGGAGCAAGGAGCCAGTGAAATGACCAATGAGAGATGACAGTGATTTGAATATGGAAATAACAGGGAAGGAGAGGGGGCAGTGATTTAGGGATGTATCTGGTAGTAATATCAACAGGAACTGCTGACAGGTTGGCTGTAGGGAAAGAGAAGGTAAAGCACTGAGATTAACTCTTAGACCCTTTGTCTCCACAGCCAGGATATAAGGACCTGCATTTCCCAAGACAGAAACTTAGATTTGTGTGCTGTGGGGTAATCAAGAGATCTACTTTTGATTTGAGGTGATCCAAGCAGGATGATGCAGGCAGCTCACATTCTGGGAAGAGGTTACTATTTTAGAGACCCATGGGGCTCACGGAATCCTAACAGATTGTTTTATCAACACCAAGACAGAATTTTTCAACAACTGCTTCTTGTTTTTCTTTATGTAAAGGACTTTTGTATAAAAGGTCAACTGGGGAAAGAAATACTGGTTTCAAATCAAAGTCCCTTTTATTCAGAAAGAGACCATGTCTAGATTCCCAAGCATAACAAGAGAATTTCCTTGTTTTACGAGAAGGCATATAAGGCATATCCAGCATATCCTTGCCCATGAGGGTTCTGGGCTGGAAATGGTCCCATTGGACATTGCACTTTCTGCACAATGTCAACTGATAATTCCTGACTCTCTCCTTGACTAAAGGCTCTATGATTAAGACTAAACCAATGGGGCCTCCCCTGGTGGCGCAGCGGTTGAATGCTGGGCTGCGAAGCTCTGCAGCGCCGGTTCGATCCCCAGCCACCAGGCGAGGGTTCCACATGGCGCGCAGACCTCTCCTGCTGCCCGCTGCTCCCCTCAGCAGTGTATTTCATCACTCTGCCTGTTCTGTTCCCCGCTCTGGCTCTGGTGAATTCTCTCACCCTCCTGCGCTTCTGACTGTACCCAGTGCTTGTATAAATGAATAAATAAAATCTTTAAAAAAAAAAAAAAAGACTAAACCAATGGCTTAGACTAATTTCAATGCAAAAGCAAACAAACGTGGCATTTAGAAGAATTCATCATTTCACATGCTAATGCAATGTTATTGAATAATTGAACATGAATGAAGCCATCTTCCTAAATACCATGCCAGTGACTTATATGAAGTCAAGGGCTAAACATGGTGAATCTTTCTAGAGATCTGAGGCATCCGAGGTCTCCCAGTTCAGGTGACATAACCCAGGGATAAACACACCCCAGTTTAGGAAACTTAGATGTATGTGAAAAGACCTGGCAAAAATAGTAATAATAATAATTGAATGCAAAATTAAAATGAATTCATAAAATCTTCTAGCTCAAATAATATGTGGCTTTCTATGGAGAGCTGTGTGGAGGTTTCTCAATCTGCTAAAGATGGAGCAATTGATCCAGCAATTCCACTCCTCGGTATTTACCCAAAGGACACAGAAACATTAATTCAAAAGGGCACCTGCACCCCTATGTTTATAGCAGCACTATTTACAATAGCTAAGCTATGGAAACAACACAAATGCCCAAAAATAGATGACTGGATCAAGAAGATGTAGTACATATACACTATGGAATATTACTCAGCAATCAAAAAAGATGAACTCATGCCATTTGCAGCAACATGGATGGAGCTGGAAGGGATCATGCTCAGTGAAATAAGCCAGAAAGAAAAAGAAAAATACCAGATGTTTCACTCATAGCAGGAATTTAGAAAACCTAAATAAGGGATAAGGAAAAAGACTAATTATAATAAAGCAAAAATCAAAATCCACAAGCAACTGTAAACCACATATACACTACCAGAGTGGGGGGAGGGGAAGGGGAGAAGGGAGTAGGATCAAAACAAGGGTGGTGGGAATTGTATGGGGAATAGAACCAAGATGAAAATGCATACATTGTGCAAAAATGAAAAATGATGTAAAAAATATATAAAATTAAAAAAAATAAATATATAAAAATATGTGGCTTTATACCAAGGGTTTCCAACCAGCAAAGGAGACACTAGGATATCTGAACCCCTAATGTGTTGTACCATGGATGCCCCAGTAGAAAGGCAGATCCCAGGAAAAACAACTTCTAGAAAGAGAAATAGAAAATGGAGCCCTCACCTCACACATACATATACATTTGGAAAGATAGTGCAGTTTTACATGCCCTACACATCTAAATGGCCATACTTGTTTAAATAACTTTGGAAGAAAGCCAATTAACTCCTTGTCCAGGAATATTGGGTGCAATTCTCTATACATACTGAGCAAAGGGGATAATTATGTGTTGAGATAACTCTCTCCCCACCCTTACATGATTTGACTTTGTTTAACTGGATAGATTAAGACAAACTGTTTCCTTAAACCTGCTCCCTTTCCCTCCTGAATGTAGTTATAACCTTTAGTGACCTCAGTCCTATACATGTCACAGAAAAGAAAAACAGAAAGCCCTCGAGGAAAAGAAAAATAGAACAATGTGATTTACGTGAATACAGAAGAATGAACCATTGTGACAACTTCCTTTAAATACTCCCTTGGTGGCAGAACTGAGAAAGACCAGAACTCCAGTGGAACAAAATGCTCCCAAAACACCTTCTCTAATCTATCAGCTGCTAAGTAGTTCCACCCAATTCTTAGATCAAAGCACTTCTCTGTTACTTTTTAAAAAGGATCTTAGCAAGCATACTCATATTTTTATTTTGACTTTTAAAAGATTAAGTTAATATTGTATAATCATAAAAATAATTCATATTAATTATAGGAAAATTAGGAAATGCCAAAAAGAATAAAGATAACAAAAATGGCCTGTAACTTCATAATCTACAAATACTTATTGGTAGTATTTGACACATTTCTTCAAAGTAAATAAATATTTCTCTATGTTGCAAAATGGGGAAAATGGGGTAAACAGTTTGTCTTCTCATTTTTAACAACAGTGTGTTAAGATCATGAAGAGATCACACCTGATTTAATTGTTCTTAAAAGCTGTTTCTGTTTTCAAATATTTTTACAAATACAAATGTTGCTGGAATAATCTAGTTTCCACATGGATCCACACAGTCCATAATTTAAATTTTTCATTAGGAAAGTCTCCTGAGAGATAAATTTCAGGGTCAAGGGGACTAGCATTTAAAAGCCCTTTGCACTTTTTATAAACTTTAAAGAAATATGTTCCAATTTATACTCTCCGGAGTAACAAAGAAATATCTTACCAGGATTGGGTGCACTGATTGTACAATTTGGTAGGAGAAAAAAATACATCTTGATTTGAACAATTTTTTTAAATTTTTGCTATGTAAGATCCCTTTAAAATTAGAGGTATAAATTCTCCGTAATATTTGTTGCAAAAATGTTTCCAAGCTTACTGGTATTTAATGACTCCAAACAGCATTATTCAAGAGGTTTCTGGCTCTTCCTGAAGCTCCTCTACAAAAGCAATTTTAAGGATGGTTCAATTTTTTTGTCTAAATTAAAACACACTACATACTTTTCTAATGCTCCATTGATAGGACATCCACTTCAGATGGTAAAAGAACCATTTGATAATAAGAGAATCGGTCAAAATAATGTGCAGGATACAATTATCAGAAGCAGCAGAAAATTTAGTGTACCAGGTATACCCTTTCTTGCTTGCTAAGAGAACCCATATGGCAGGGTGCCCAGCTAATAACTGCCCTGGTCTTCTGAAAGGATAGAGGTCATCCTGATGCCGCCTTCCTGTTTTGAATGCAGACACGATAGCACTGCAGCAGCCATTTTATCTTATACCGAAGGAACACACCTACAAAGGCAGAGTCCAAAGACTTCAAGAGTTTTGCTGGCCTCTTTGAGCACCTAAAAAATGTTGTCAACTGCAGACTGCAATTCCTTCTCATTCCTCCTAACCATTAGTCAAACTGCTTCTCCCCACTGATCAAGCCGAATGAAATGCTTGCTGACCAAACCGGGGAAGCTTCTCTCCTTTCAGAAACCTAGACTTTGGGCCAGCTCAGCCTGAGCCGGGCTACCAGGCTCAGTTTGCCTCATGTGCCATGTTCTCCGCTCAATTATCAAATTACACTACATCTCATCTCAGTACCCCCTATATGGTTTCAGGTCCTGGTTGACTTCTCTCTAGAAAAGAAAAACTCTAACTTTCAGAGAGCTCTAATAGTGAAAGCATTCTTCCCATTACAGTAATGGTGATTCTGATGCTAACAGGTTACAAAACCAAACAGCAGCCATCCCCATTCTCATTGCCCCTTATTCAGCCTCTGGTTCACCCAGGTGAACATGATAGTGTATTCAAGGGTGCAGAATGTCCCAATCCTGTCCAACAAGTCAACTCTCCTCTCAATACCTAAGACCCAATAAAAATCAGAAGTTTAGGGGCCTCCCTGGTGGCGCAGTGGTTGAGTGCTGGATTGCGAAGCTGCCCGCAGCCTCTGCAGCGCTGGTTCCATCCCCGGCTGCTCCCTGGCCACCGGAGGAGGGTCCCACATGGCGCGCAGACCTCTCCTGCCGCCCGCTGCTCCCCTCAGCAGTGTACTTCAGTCTGCCTGCTCTGCTCCCCGCTCTGGCTCTGGTGAATTCTCTCACCCTCCCGCGCTTCTGACTGTACCCAGTGGGGGGTGGGGGGGGGTGAGGGGGGAGAGAGAGAGACAGAGAGAGAGAGAGAGAGAGAGAGAACATGCCTCTATAAAAAAAAATTAAAAAAAATCAGAAGTTTATGTATAGGAAGCCCATTTAAGGCATGACAGGCTGATGACATGAGACTGGCCTATGCCTGGAGACAGAAGCGGGGGGTCCTGCTCACCTCTCTCCCCTCATTCCTCCAGATCTAAACCTCAAGAGCAGCATTCTCTACTGCACCCCAGCTCCCCCTCATCCTGAGAGAGCAGTGAGGAGAGAGAGCACTGGGGCTGTGACACATCTGAACACCTGTCTGCTCAGGGAAATGGAAAATGGGAGGGAGGGGGGAAGAGAGAGAGAGAACATGCAATGAGCCCAGAGGACTGGGCCTGAGGGAGTAAGCAGCTGGCCACTGCTGTTCGTGCTCAGCTGTAACGCGGCAGTCGTGCCCGTCGATAAAACGTGGCTTACTCACGGTCCAATTGTTCTGCCAGTCATGCTAGTAACTAGTCTCTCCTTCGGAGGAGGAAGAAAGGATGGGGGAGGAGAAGGGGCCAGCACGGTCACTTAATACCAAGGCAGAGAGGCTCAAGATGCCAATGGAATTCTGACCCCACCTGTGGGTTGGGGTGGGAACGTGCCACCCAGGTAAATCGGTTCTCACGGGACTTAAATATGTGCTTCTCTCCTAAGGGCTAAACTTTCTCTCAGCCCAGTCCAGCAGAGTTCTCCACCTAATGCCAGGCTGAGCATTTTACTAAGCCAGCAGCACAGACAGAACAGGCCCTGGGAAAGCACTGCCTGTGCTTCATCCTACACGTCATCAGCCCTAGGGCAGGGCAGGCAGTCCTCCTCAGCACCAGACAGTTGGTTTTAAAAACCTAATTCAAGCCTTCGGTCATCTCTTTTTAGCTCAATGCCCACTTGCTCTAAATCGCCGATGTGAATCCTGTGTGCAAGTTTCATGCTGCCTATTGGAGTGTCCCAGCGTCTACTGGCATGGGAACGCAGCCCAGACCCCAGCGAGACGGGACTGCTGATCACGGGAAGCTTCTGTGAGCGACTCATGGCCCTTCTCTGCCAGAGGAAATTCCCTGATCTGCTCAGGGGACCACATTTAAGCCCAAACAGCCAACCACGGAGAAATCCAGGGGAATGAATCTTACAATGGACATTGCTTGTCCCTCAAGATACTCTTTTTTTCTCACCCTCCCCTTTCAAGTTTTCTTCACTTCTCAGCTTCTCATCTCTAGGGTATTCCCCAGCTCTCACTGTCTCATAACCTCCTGAGCCCATGCTAGAGGTTCCCACACATCGGTGGTTCTCAAAGTATGGCCCCTGGACCAGTACCTTCAGCACCATTTTGCAACTAGTTAGAAATAAAATGCAAAGGAAAAAAAAAAAAGAAATACAATGCAAACTCTCACACCCCATTCCACAGCCAATGAGGCAGAAACTCTGAGAATGGGGGGAAGGGGACTCAGCTCAGAATTTTACCAGGTCCTGTAGGTGATTCTGACGCATACTCAAGGTTGAGAAGCACCCTGCCATTTCTCATTTCCTTCAATGATTGTTGAGAGGTTAGTACTCCTTAAAGGCAAGTTACTTGCTTTGCAAATAAGGAAGATGAGATGTCAAAATGAAAAGAAACCGACTGACATCACCCAGTCAGGACCTGCTGCCTAACTACTCTCCAACCTCAATTTCCCCTCTTCTGGCTCTGCTGGGAAAACAAGGCAAGCTCAGCCTGATTTAGAGATTTGGCACTTAGCGTTCCCTCTACTGCAGTGGCTTAAAACCAGTCTGGTCCTTTGCAACTCCTGGGAAGAGTTCATTAAAAAAAAAAAAAAAAAGAGGAGGCGGAAGCACGAATATAAAGAGAATAGACTAATCAACCCCTACATGCCAGGGGAGCTTTTCTAAAGGATCATCCGAGCCTCACCCCAGTCAATGAAATCTAGGGTAGGGCTGGCAGTGCCATCATAGCTCCCCAGGTGATAATAATGTGCTTGAGCTTTAAGCAACTCCCTCTGGTGCATTTCTTTTCCAGATATTTGCATGATGCAATCTCTTCCCTTCCATCTTCACTTAAACATTACCTCCGCAGAGGGGTTTTCTAGATTCCTGTATCTAAAACACACCACACCACCTCTGGCTATCCCTGCCTACTCTCTACTCCTTTATCTCATTTTACTTTCTTCAAAGCATTTTTCATCTGACATTTCACTATATACTAGGGATTTCTTCTTGTCAGGAATGTGGTTCATTGGTCAAGAACCACATTCCTGTTCCTGTTTATCCCAGTGCTGAAGAGAGCAGAAGCACGTAGTGAGGTTTGATGACTACTTCCCGAATGAACAAATGGCAGCAGGGCAGGGCAAAGATTCTCACCCCAGACTACTTGCCTGCTAAACCAGGCTCTTCCCACAATGACTCATGGCAGCTTTGGAGTACTTTGCTTCACTTCCACAAAGAGAATGCAACTCCTACCTTGAAGTGAGCTGTACATCTGGTACTGGGTTTATTAAACAGGTTCATGTCTAGTTACTAGTTATGAGGTCTTGATTGACTCACTTGAAAAATCTGGATCTTCCAGATTTGTGTACAAAATAAATGAAAACTTATTTGTGGCATCATTTTGTAAATTAAAGCACCATGGAAAGATAGGTAATTGCCATTATAACCTGAGGTGGAAAGAGGAAAGAAACAGAGTAGGCAAAGAATTTTTTTTATAAAGTGGAAGGAAAAGATAATGGTGCTAGACAGAATGGTTTCAAAGCAGCTTTGTAAGTCTAAAATTCTATGATGTGATAGAAAAAGAGAAAAGGAAAAAGAATAAAACTATTGCATATGAAAAGTTGCCATCCACCCAAAAGCATGACTCAGAATTATTTGTTTACTAAAAAGAGCTACAATCTTTTAAAACACATTTATTACATTTAAGACTCTTTCAAATTAAAACCCTTTCGACTTTCATAAGACTTACCTGTTTTTTCAAAACACTGAGTAGTAACTTTGATACAGCATCACTGAGATAGAGAATTCAACCTACTATGGACCAATCACAGATGACTCTATATCACGCTGACACAAAACAAGTTACCCAAGGGGATGGTCACCTGATGGACAGTTAAGAGTACCCTAAAGCCTGTGAACCCTGAGACTGGGACTGTCGGAGTCTCCTTATCCTATAAATTCCAAGTAATATTCCAAGTGATGAAGCAGCTAATATGCTGTGTATGCAAACCACTTTGAACTGGCTTTTTCATAGTCAGGAAATTCATCCACTAAATATGTCCCTTCCCAGGTCATGGTAAGTACTGTGATGAACAGGCCCCCTTTGCAGGGGCACCACATGTGATCTTACTAATAACAAAAATTGAGCAAGGGAAAAAGTTTTATGGGATCACCTGTCTCAGTTTCTCCTTATGGGTCTCTCACATGCCAAGGAAAATAGAGTAATCGATAAGAGAATGGGAAGAGACATAGAAGAGGCCCCAAGGGCTCACTCCAGCAGAGTGGACTCTTTCGATGGTTATTAAGAAATAGGATGAATTAAATAGGATATTGAGGAGGTTGAAGCAAAGGACTTAAGGCAGCAATATCAAAAACTGGGTGGATCATTGGGATGTCCCATTGGTCCCCAATATGAAAAGGACCCAAACAAGTTTACCCCAGGTGGAATTTAAACAGCCAAAAGGCAAAAATTACAATGAAAACCTGACCTGGAATCACCCAGGAGCAAGTCTGAAGGATTAAGCAATATCAAAATTGACAGCGGGTCTGGGTCTTCTGGGTGACTCCCCATTCAGGGATCCAGAGATCCAAAGTCATATACACATGTGTGGATAAACAGGCTGGGGCTATAGAGGGTGGGGAAGAAGAGGCATGTAATGGCAAAAACATGCATGGTGCATGGTGGATTACATGCTGGCCCACAGACAGAAAAGGGCTTTAGGGGAGATAGTGCAGTTTAAGGCACAGTGTGGGACGAGCTGAATTCACTTTTGATGAGAAGTGGTATTCTGAGGAAAAAATTTACTAACTAAAGTTTAGAAGGAATTCTCGTCTAGGAGGAAGGCCAAGGACAAGAGTCAACCTGAAAAGAAAATGACACATTAGCAAAGTGGGTGAGGCAGCAAATAATGGTGAATAATGGTAGGCCCCAGCAAAGATTTTAGCTGAGAGCTGTTCCCAATCCAACAAGGCTGCTTGATATTTCAATACAGATGGAGACCAAAGTAGCCATGGGGCAGTGGTCCTGCGTCCCACCACTGAATTCAGGGGCACACCTACAGGAGTCTCCAGACTTACAGAGGTCCTCAGGGGCACCTTCATCTCCAACCGGGGTAAAATAACAGACATATTATAGTATGGTTAGTAGGGACAGAAACTATTTTGAATACCATTCACACCCTCCTTATAAGAGGGAGGTAGGTCCTGCTACCTAATAATACCCAATGGAAACCAGCCTTATTTAGTACAAGCCTGAGCGCTCAGAAGGCGTGACTGGCTTTGTCCTCAATTAAATTGGAGCCCAGTGCCAATCAAACCACAGCCAGCTGCAATGATGCCTGTCAATAATATCTGGCACAGGGACAGGGACTGCATCTGTTGCAAAGGCATAACAAATGCCTCTGTAATGAAACCTTACTGACTTATTCTGTAATGAAACCAAATTGTACAATGACCATATCATGATATGATGTGATACTAGTGCTGTCAAGATTCAATTGTCTAATGTAAACAAGTCATGTGATTGTTCTGATATTAATGATCAGATGTATTGAGAAATTGAGTTATGGCCTCCTCGGGACATAATACCTATGGAAATGGCAGGTTTAGCTACCCACCAGCTGATTTCTACACTAAATAGTTTTGCACAAGTATTGATCTATCACAAAAGTGATCAAATAAATCAAGGCAGAAAAGAGTGATCAGGATAACATAAGAATATGAATGGCATTATAGGACAGATGAGTTGTTTATTTAAATGTATTCCTATCCCACACTGATTCCTCCAAATGTTAGGCACACTTATATTGATGCTATTGCTGTATCTGTTATGTAAGTACAATTCCAAATCAAAAAGGTATGATCTTTTTACAAAAGGAGTAGCTTGCTATATGATAAAGAATTTATATGGTCTCATCTCTGGTTCTTTTCACAGATTCTAAAACCCTTGGAACCTGACCATAAGAGGAGTGTCTTTGCTAGTTAGGAGCACCTGGGTTCATGCCTGAATTTATGCTCAAGGCTGGTTCAGACAGGGGGCAAGTTACTGAAAGACCAAGATTTGATTGGGGCGTTAAGTCATGTCATACTAGCTCAACTTCCTGACCTCTAGGAGGGGATTCGGGCAGAGACTATGAACACAGTGGACTATGTACAATAAGGTAATGGAACCCCCAAAAAAGTCTGGTGAAGTTCCCAAGCTGGTAAACCCATGGAGGTGCTGGAGGGTGCTGTGTCCTGTTTCCATAGGGAGAAGGCAGAGAAGATCTATATCTGACCTTGTGGAGCTCTCCATTTGGCTATTTTTAACTTATTTCCTTTACAATAAAACCAATCACATGCAAAACACTTTCTTCAGTTCTGTGAGTCTTCCTAGCCAATTACTGAACTTGAAGGGAGTTGTAAAAATCCTTCGGATTTGTGGCCAGTTGGTCAAAAGTGAGAGCAGCCTTATGGATGGATTGACTCCTGAGATCTGCACGAACGCTGAGTGGTTAGTGTCAGAACTGAATTGCAGTGCACTGATCAGTGTCAGATTACCTATGGAGCAACTCTGTTCTCTAAGACAAGGGAGAAAAAAGAGAAATTCAAGAAACAGGTGCTTACCTCATCAGACATTGAAATGGAACACTTTCATGGACTGTTGCAGAATTAGCAAAAAAAAAAAAGCAAAAAACAAAAACAAAAAACCACAAGCAAAATATAAGATGTAAAAGAAGATGTAAAAGGATTATGGAAGAAAAATGTTCCTCTCCCCCAAAATATGATGGAAAATGAACAGGGTATGTATTCTACAAATTTTGAGGCAATGCCAACTCAAACCTACATGAGAAGTTACAACTGGAAAGAAGTAGCAAGTAGATAAGGAATGACAGCGCTAATATGACAGCAGATTGGAAAATTATTGCATGACTACTAAGTGCAAAGCATCTCCGAAAATAAAGGCAAGGAATAGCATAGCAAAGGAAGACCTGACTTAGCATAGGAACCTCTGGGTTACCGTTCTGCCCCTAAGCCTTCCATTCAACAGAACTGTTTTCTCTGTCAGTCTCCACTTTATTAAACAGGGAGCTGCCCTGAGACTCGCTAAGGTCCTTCTGAGTTCAGGCTTGCTATGACTCTGTGATAGCAGAAAAGATGAGGAGTGAGTTCTTTGTGACAGGGATCTCACCAGTTTCCTGTTCACTCATGTCACATGCTCTGACACACACACCTGACATGTCATACACTCAGTCAGCAAGTTCTATTCATTCAGAAATAAATATACGAGCACAGTGCCTCCCCTTAGGGAGCACACCATCTCATACAGAGCACACGTCCTTGATAATGCACAGCATCTTCGACTGAATAATTTACCTGTTCATTATGCAAACAGAGTGCCTATGACTGCTGCTTTCTCAGAGGTATAGCCGGGCTGTGTCAGGTAGCAGATTCAGTAGGAGAAAGGCACAAAGTACAAAAGCAAAAGAGCAAACGGGGAGGTAGAGGAGGTGGAATGGTCTGTGTAGTACAAAGGACAGGAGGTGTGGATGAGGAGTGGGAGATAAAGGCAGAAATGTGAACTGAAACCAAACTAGTTCAATGCAGCTGACCTGGCAGCATTTGGCATGTCTTCTCTAAGAGAGGTAATGCAGGCACATGTTTAAGGCACAGTCTGTATATAGCCACTGAGCTGAGTCCTGGTACCAGTCTTGAATAATCAGCTTCACCTTTTCACATACTCATTTCCATATAGGTAAAAAGGTGATAATCATAGCACCGTACATTAGGGCTGGTGTGAGGGTTGAGTAAGTCAATGTCTGCAAAGCACTGAAACAGCCTGGAACATAAAGCATGGAATGTGCCAGCTATCACGAAGGTTATTAGCATTAGCTCTGCAATCAACAATGGTACTGAAAGGAGAGTGACATGATCACTTTCAGGTACTTGACTGGGTTGTGATGTGTAGGATGAGGGGGCCAGGGAGCTGGAGAAACCAGTGGAGAGGTCATGGCAACTTCTAGGTGAGAGGTACACCCAGTGTGGCAAATGTAAAAGAGAGAAAAGAGAAGGGAAACATATAGATGTCAGATGTGTCTGAGTGAGTCATCAAATCAACAAAACTTAGCAAATTTCTGGATGTGGCTGGTAATGAAAATGGAATAATCAGGAAGAAGAGAAAAGTATTTTATCTGAAAACATGACCAAGCAGTTGAAGTTACACTAGGAAATTAGTTCTGCCTGTTCTAGTCTATGGGCTTCTTGTTCATCTTGTTATAACCAATGGTCCTGTGGTCAGCAGACTTTCAGTTTGCTGAGTGGCAAATGACACATGCAGTAGAGGGACACATCTTCCTCTCCATGCATTTGAGAACAGAGTGAAAACACAAAACAATCCCTTAAAGTTCCTTGCATTCCCTAAAGTTTTAACTGAAGGGATAAACAAGATCAGCACCAGGCTGATAATTATCATCAGGAACTTAACATCCTGACATGTCAGAAGCCTAGGGCAGAATACCACAGTATGACGCTAATGATGGCTACCAATGATGCCAAACAAAATGTAGCCACTTTATACATAGAAAAGCAGCTATGACAGCTCACCAACTTCCAGCATCTGTTCTAGATTATAAAAGGCTCTCCTCTATTAATTTCTAAGTGTTCAAATGAGCATGTTCCACAGTTCCAGTAACCAGTGGTTAAATCAGAGCTCCCCCCTGCTCTACACTGTAATACTCTAGTCCTCTGCCAGGAAAATTCACTTACCTTGCCTACAGGTGACTTTTAACCCACTTGCCAAGCAATGATTCCACCACCTGGATGGCTACCTGGTTCCTCGTCTCTTCAGGAACTTTTTAATAACCGACTTCATTCCTCCTACCCTTTTAGTTAATCCTTCTCCCTGAAGTCTCAGACTGAAGTTCCTAAGGGCGACTTACAAGGAAGGACAGCATCAGAAATCAGTAAAATGGCTGGTGGGGATAGTAGGTTGTGTCTGAGCAACACACACACACACACACACACACACACGTACATGCAGTCTCTGAAAAGTTCTCTTTTCCATCTGTTTTCGCCCCCCACCCCCCAGCCCCCACCCCCAGCCGCCACTGGCACCTGCTGGCTGGGATGGGATTTCATGTCCTGTGCAGACAAGCGCATGGGCTTAGGAATCAGACCCTGATATACCGCTACATCAAGCCACCTCCTCCTGGAGTCTCAGCCTTGAGGCCGAGTTCCCAAGTCCTCCCACCCGCAGGCTCCGCCCCGCGCTCGCTCCTCCCAGCCCCGCGAGCCCCGCCCCGGCCCCACTTCCGCGGCTGCAGCCCCGCGGTCCACTCCACGGGCGGCCGCCGCTACCTGGTCCAGAAGCCGGTAAATGCTGATGCCCAGGGTCTCCACCAGCAGCTGCCAGTCGGCCCCGGCCAGCGCGAGCTGCTGGAGCTCGGCGCAGGCCTCCAGGAACTGCCCCTCCGAGAAGCCGCCGGCCGCAACGTCCATCCTCGCGCGGTTGCGGCTCCTGCGCCCGCAGCCCCGGCTGCAGAACTGCTCGTGTGGGCCTGGGGGCGGGGCTACAGGATGGCGCGGTGCGATTGGCGGAGACTAAGGGAGTGACGCGGAGGGGGCGGGACTTGGGGGGTAGGAGGAGCCAGAGTGGGGAAACCAGAAAAGTGGGCGGGGCTGACCGAGGGATGGGGGTAGGGCAAAGAAAAAGTAAAACTAGAAAAAATTAGAGAGGGGGGTGAGAGAGGTGGGGAGGCATCCAGAAGGAAGAGAAAGGATGAGGAAGGCATTAATGTCATCTCAGAAATACCTGCACAGGCCTCCCTGGTGGCGCAAGGGGTTAAGCACTGCACTAGGAGCTCCCCACATGGCGCAGCAGACCTCTCCTGTCTCACCGGCTGCTCCCCTCAGCAGTGTATTTCAGTCAATGTGCCTGTTCTGCTCCCCACTCTGTCTCTGGTGAATCCTCCCACCCCCCGCATCTCTGGCCTGTACCCCAGCTCTTGTATGCATAAATAAATCTTTAAAAAAAAGAAAGAAAGAAATACCAGCACAGCAGCCCCATCTCACTCTTCCCTATCTCTATTTCCCCAAACTTTCTCACAAAACTGGCTGAGATGCCTCCGTTACCTCCTATGAATCTGGTGGGGAAAATCTTTGAGTGATTTGGTAGACTTGGGAGATGAAGTGGGCAAAGCGAAAATGCATAAAAATTCAGGGGCCAGATAATAGAACTGTATTTGAATATTATTTCTATTTTTTCGGTTATGCATTTAAACCATTATTCTGAGATGGCATTCAAAGGATTCACCAGAAGTCCAAAGAAGTCCCTGGCACAAATAGGTTAACGAAGCTAATCCATTGTGGATCTAAAAGGTAATTTGCCACCCAGGAGGGTAGAAAATGATCTGAAAGGTTGCATTGTATTCACCCAGGATTTCTGCAGCTTGCATAATTTAGATCTTTGTGCAATTCAAAGATCTCTTTGTTTCTTCAGGTCCAGTGGGTGTTTTTTTCTACCAGCAGACTGTATATAGCTTTGAATAAAATAGTAAGCTTAAAGATCAAATCAGTGTCACCCCACATGGGTTCCAATAAATTCTGGAAACCTTTGTTTCTTAATCTGTAAACTGGGGTGAGAATTGTGCAGCCAGTTAGAATTAAGGAGGTAACTACATGAACCACAGAACATGTTTTGCATTAGTATATCAAAATGTTTCTCCTAGAGTACTTGAAAGAATGTATTGAAGTTGATGGCACACTACCTTTATCTCAATTTCCAAAAAGAGAATTTAAGATCGCCTTTGGCAGCAGAGTTACATTATTGATTTATTGCTATACTGGTTTATGAGGATGGAAGGAGTGTTGTAATAGTTCCTTAAACACACAAAAGATTAGAGAACTACTTTCCTGTTTTTATAATCTCCTTTAAACTTTATTGCTTTGATGAAGTTTGATCATTATAAAAACCAAGACAAATGTGAGTATAAACGGCATAAGGCAAGATAAGAGACAGGAAATTTAAATTGTACTTATTGCATGTGTTTAAAAGTATTTACCTACTAAACTCAGAAGGTAAATATATATTTGATATGTTCAAATTTACACCCATTTTTATTTTATTATAGTTAATGAAGGATAGAATCATGTTAGAAAATAGTTTTTATTTTGAATACTTATATTTTGTATATTTGTATATTTATATTTTGTATATTTATAAGCTCAGAGGTCTAGAAAAGGCTTGGAAAGAGGCCTAGAAAGACCTATTCTTTAGGACTTGACCAAACAAGATTGCTTCCCTTGTGAAAAACTCTCCAGAGAAACTTCCAGCAATATGGTAGCTGAAGCTCCTGACCTCAAACATAGAAATGCCAGATAAAAATGTACCAAATATAGTTTAGCTGAAAATAAAGAAGGGGTACTCTCCAGATTGCAGATAGGAAGGCATAAGCACCTGCATAACTTTAGAAGGGGGTGACTACACCCCACCCTATCCCCTACATTCCAGGTTTGTCTGTGGGGGAACTTCATTAGAGAACTACCCTTAGCCTCACTCATTCACTGACTCCTCAGGAGAAGAGGGGTGATTAAAATGGGTGATGAGTTTGGAAGACTGGGCTATGTGGCACATCTGCAACACTCCCTTCCATGTCCTCCTTCTTGGCATGTCTGCTATAGAAAATACACCTTCTCATTTGCCTAGATTATACAGTAAACTCAAGATGGCAGGATTTGCTGCCAGAATTGAGATTTTCCAATGCTGCCTATGCCTGGAGAGCAAGTTTGGTTATAGACACAGTGTTATAATTCTCCTGCTGCCGACAACCTTCCCTTTGTTCGATAAACTGCTTTATTGTACTAGGGGCAAAATGTCTAAATTTAACATCTGTCTCTAAATTTATTCAGAACACAGGTAGGGAAGAGAGAATGTTTTATTTGGGGCTCTCTAAAATCCTGACAGACACTCAAAGTGGGGTGTAAAAGGGGGTTGGATTTCTAATACTTACACATGGATTGAAGACGTGGCCCTGGGCCACAGCTCGGGGGACCTGGACCAGGAACTGACTTCTTATGAAGCCTGGATCCTCCAAGAGCTAGCTACTCCTTCCATTCCAAGAAAACCAGAAAATTCCTAGCCCATGGATCACGAAGATCAAAGAAAGTCATGCTTTTCCTGTGGTCTTAGGTCAAAAGATAAAAGACAACTAGGAGAACCCACGTCCAAAGCCTAAGAAGAGATGGGATCTAATTGTGTGTGTTTTTCACTGCATGGAAGTCACCAGGAGATAACTGAACACAAAATCTGATCTAAGACCATTGAAACCTCTGGTCTCCTGCCAGAGTCAAAGTAGGAACACTTTCACAACTAGGACACATGGACTTACCCAAGAAAGAACAACACCCACAGAGATGCATATACAAAAGTTGAGTTACAAAAACCTGAGAAATCAACTCTCCAGGTGAGAGAGTTAGCAGATGTATAAACAGGACCATCAGAACCCAAAACTACAGATAATAGGATAATATGAGAGTAATTATTTAATATATATTTATGATGAAGGGAAAGGTCTTGAAATAGAACATTCAGAAAAAGAGAAATGAATTTGAAAAAGAATCAAATAGAGCTCTACAAATGAAAAATCGTCATTAAATTAGACACTTAAAAGAAAGAACAAAATATTTGTTCTGCAACAATTAAAAAGAATGAAATAGTGACTGTTAGGTGAAGTGTAGGAATATTTTTGTTCTATTCCTTCAACTTTTCTATGTATGGAAATTATTCCAAAAAGACATTTTGAGAAAATCCTGCTATATGTGTTTATAGGAGACATCACAAAATAGAATTATACAAAAATTCTTAGTATACAGCAATGGAAAATATAAACCCCAGACAAATAAAAGGTGGTGTGGCTCTAAAATGTCAGACAAAATAGACTTTAAGGCAAGGAAAAAATTATTAAGAAGAAATAATGATAAAAATCACAACTCTTTAGGAATTCTGGATGGTTACATTTAGAGTCATTTCACAACATAATCAAATATATAAGGCAAAAATTGTCATCAATACAGGGAGAAATCACCTAATTTGCAATCATTGAACATTTTGCTGCTCTATTCTAAGTAGATTGATCAAGCAGATAAAAATTGATAAAGATATGAAAGACTTAATCATATAACCATGTGCTGGATCTTAAGGGCATTTACTGAAACCCAAGTCAATAAATAGGACACATATTTTATCTGCAAATATTCATAAAACATTCATTAAAATTGATACTCCTGTAAAGCTAGAAAAGATGCTTCAACAAACATAAAAAATCTATACCACTCTCTGATGGCAATGCAAAAACTAAAGAAAAGAAAAGAAAAAATATTCAACCCCTACCCCTATATATTTAAAACTACAAACAAAACAAATACATGCTTTTATTCCAGGAAGCTAGTCAGCAGTTAATTCCCTGCACCAAATTCATTTCTGCTTAAAATACCTAGAAAGCTTTTACTTTTTGTGATTTTTACTCACCGACAGACTATTTTTAGATTAGGATATTTAATACTTTTAAGATGACCTTCCAATTGATTGAAACTATTAATCCAAATAAGACTTGAATAAAAATCATTAAAGGTGTTCAACAAACTTAACATCAATTCTAAAATTCACAGGAAAGGTATAAGGGGCAAGCAATTTAAAAAAGTAATTTTTGAAAGTAGGAAGGAAAAAAGAATGCTGCCTTATCAGATACTAGGATTTTTTTTTAATAGAGGCATGTTTTATTTATTTGTTTGTTTGTTTGTTTTGTTTGTACATGCACTGGGTACAGTCAGAAGCACGGGAGGGTGAGAGAATTTACCAGAGCCAGAGCGGGGAGCAAAACAGGCAGAAGGACCGAAGCACATTGCTGAGGGGAGAGGTGGTTGGCAGGGGAGGTCTGGCGCCATGGCGGCCCCTCCTCTGGTGGCCAGAGAGCAGCCAGGGATCAAACCGGCGCTGCAGAGGCTGCGGGCAGCTCCGTAACCCAGCACTCAACCGCTGCGCCACCGGGGAGGCCCTCAGATATTAGGATTTATAACAAAGAAAATGGTGTGATAAAGACCCATTTCTAGGAAAATAATAATAATAATAATAATAATACTTTGGAAAAGCTTTCTACCAAGAAATGAATCCACATGCATTTTGAAACACAGCATGCGAGAGAATGGATAATGGTTTTGAAATGACTGTGTTTAAACAATGGTGTTGAAATGATGAGGTATCTTTATGAAAACATGAGATTGCTATATTTTATCACCCACTAATATAAATTTCACGTATATAAAACAACTAATTGTGTAAGGTTAAATGTTGAGATTTATAGAAGATAATGCACAGGTAAATAAACCTTTATGGCCTAAAAGTTCCAAAAAAAAAAAAATAGTTATGTCTTAAGACATAAAGCAACACAAACCATAAAAAAGATTGTTATCTATATTAAAAATTAAGAACTCTTATCCAAATACATACTATTATTAAAACCCAACACATAGATGGGGAGTAGGCACTTACTACTCACAGTCAACAGAAGAAAAACACCATTCTAGAATATTATGATGGATGAATGAATGTTCACAAATGACTAACTTTTCATAGAGATTATGGATTATCTGTTGTGATCATTGTTTTTTTTTTTTTCCTTTTTATTTGGGGGATGAAATATATATCTGTTCTTATTTACTAATAAAAGTTAGTAGTCATCAAGCATCTGAGAAGGGAATGAAATAGAGCTTCTCACTTTCCTTGGAGATTTTTTTACAGTACAGAGCTATGTGGTTTGTGGATTCCCAAGACAGAGTGTGGCCATAAAAAACTAATTTTGCAATAAAAAGATCTGAGTACTAATTGCTTTAAGACCTGGGCAAATCACTTTAATTTTTAAAATATGTTTTCTCCATAGTGATATAAAAATAATACCTATTGCAAGAATTTGCTGAGAGGACTAAACAGAAAATACAAATAAAAACTCCATATAGAGTGAAAATGAATACTAATAGAATATATTGTCTCAATAGGTATCTCTAAATTGATTTTAATCCCTTTCAATGGCTATCCAAATCAGTTTATTTTTATTTTTTTAATGATCTATTTATTTGTAGAAGACTAGAGGTGCAGGGGGTGAGAGGATTCACCAGAGACAGAGTGGGGAACAGAACAGGCAGATTGACTAAAATACACTGCTGAGGGGAGCAGTGGGTGAAACAGGAGAGGTCTGCTGTGCCATGTGGGTTAGCAACCTGGCAGTGGATCAACAGAGTTGATAGTACCCAGACTCAACGCCTACACCACCAGGGAGGCCTCAAATCTATTTAAGTGCATCAATTTGTACTACTGGATGTCTGTTCCTATTAAAATAGACAAGAGGGGCTTTTTTGTTTTTGTTTTTGTTTTTTTCCTAAGGCAATTGAGACACAATAGAGGGTTATAAGGCTATTACAGGGTTCCAAAGTTAATAAAATAATAACCTGTAAGCCAGTAAATAACAATTTAAGCTTGCCAAGTATTCATTGGGAACCAGAAACTATGTTAAGTATTTTCATTTATTCTTTATACTTAGACTCTTGACAACAGTTCTATTATAATTTCTAGATTTTATATGAAGAAAGTGAAGTTTAGAGAAATGAATAACTTGTCCCAGATCACATAAGTAGGTCACAGGCAGAGCTGAGCTTGCAGCAAGTTCTGTTGGCTTTTAGAGCCTGTTCTCTGGTCTGGGTCACTGACTGCTGATGCAGGATCTAGCAGTGAACTTCATGTCTGACAGGTCATGGACATTCTAGCCATAAGACTAAAGCACCTATTGCTGAAAAGGACTGAGCTATTACCTTTAGTTTATTATCTTATTCATGTTTTCATATGCATATTTGTTTGATAAATATTTATTGATGATTGATCAATATTTATGAAACAAGTGATTCATGGATGAAAGAATAAATTACAGGCAATTTCTGAATCTTTGCTAAGTACAAGCTTTTATGCTATTATGCCATAACAACTCTATACTTGGCTTTCCATCCACATGAATACAATTACACAATTACAGAAATTATTTTATATGTGTTGCATACTATCTACTCCACCACTTCTATTGTATGGATAAGAGAACTGAATCACAAAGAGATAAAACTTTGGATAATAACTGGGTTATTCAGTTAGTTCAACTATGTTGTCACAGATCCTAAAGACGGAGGGTCCCTAAGATATTTTGTCTGCTAATAAAAACAAAATAAGTGCTGCACCTTCCCCTGCAGTGACCTTTATAAGATGTGCAAATCAGATATTAGGAAAGAGATTAGACTTTTGCCTATTAAGACATATTTTATATGAAATTTACATGGCCAGTTCACAAACCTGGGTTTGTTTGAATCCTGGACGGGATCACAGAATAAAGTCATCATCCACCTTTCTTCCAGTAAGGGGATTCCAGAGACTAACTGGATGTATTGAATTACAAAGTCCCTTCCGCTGCCCTGACTCAGTGTCGCAGGGGATCCGAGTTCAGCATGAGGGCTAGGATTTCACCTGGGCTGTGATCCCCAGACTGCAGATCTGCGCTCTCACGTTAATCATGCTAATCAAGGCACACATCAGTGCCATTTTCCTGAACACCTGGAATCCTTGCTCACAGTGAAGTCCTCATTGAAAGCCTGGCCGTCCTCCTCTGGGAGACTACACTCTAGGTGACTAGGCTCATTCCACTTGGGAAAAGAACTCTGGGGTCCCCTGGACTTGCCCCCTCACCAGGATCCTGTGTGCATCAGAGTTGTTTGGGAGTGTGAAAATCTCCTTCAACCCCCATAAATAATTTGTCAACACTTCTGCTCCTTCTGCTTCCCACAAAGCTGGTGTTTGTTGGCTTCTTTCTGTCTGTGCTGCCTACTCTAGCGGAAGCCTCCACGCGAGGGCTCCAGCTGCCTAGAGACTAAGCATTTGATCTCCCTGCTGTTCACCCTTGAGAGCTGCATTAAAATGCTGAGTCAATCCTGTCACGCCTCTCCTGACAACCTCTCACTGGCTTCACAGGTCGCTTTAAGTAACACTCAACCCGTCTTACCCTCACCTACAGAGTCCTGAGCCTTTTGACCTCCCTTCCTGCATCACCTTCCCCTTCTTCTCCAGGCTCCTGGCTGCTGCTCATCCTGTCACTCCAGGCTCCTGGCTGCTGCTCTTCAGTCTTTGGGTCATGCCCAGGTTTTCCTCAACTCAGAAATGCATCTGGCACTGCTCTGTGCCCACACTCTCCACCCTTCATCCTTTAGCGGGCAGCTAATCCCATTCCTTAGTCTCTCTTATTTGCTCTGAGCCTTTTGCTTTTTGCCCTGTGTAAAATGGATTGCCACTGGTGATTGTGTCTGCACCCCAGTGTGGGCAGGAGCAAAACAATGGGAAATAATAAATAAATGCTATTTGCTTTCCAGCACTGATCTTGATCTGTCATTAGTTAATTGTCTCCCCCAGCAGAGCTTAAGCTCCATGCAGGGCCTGTCCATCTCCTGGCCACTGTGTCCCTGTTAGCATATCTGCCTGGCATGTGAATATCTATTGAGTGAATTCATATAAGAATTCTGTTGGCCTACATATATCTAAATTTCAGATATACATATATAGTATCTATTCATATATAAACTGTCTATGGATGTGTGTGTGTGTGTATCTATACACAGGCCATCCTACTAAATTCTTTTGTTAGTTCCATTAGAGTTTAAGTTGTTCTCAGTTTTCTACATAGACAATCATATGGTGTGTGTGTAGATAAATACATTGGAGGTATTATAACAGCTATCCTTACTGTTTTTTCCATGTTATTATTTTTCCTGGAACAGTGGTTTTTAAAATGTCTGAGGAGATACCACTGGCTGTGTTGTGGCAGGGAAGATAAACTATCAGGTAGAGGTCTGTATCCCACATGCCTGCTTCACAAGTGAGAGCTACGCTTTTGTTGGGGCTCTGAAAAAGTGTTTACGAGGGGGAAAGATTCAATTGCTAACAATAAAAGTGAATTATCACCATACTAGAACTTCTGGAACAATATAAAGAGTCATCCCTATCTTTTTTTAAACTGCCATTTTTTTTTTATTGTGGTAATATCGGTTTACAACCTATATAAGATTCAAAGGTATAGGATCATACCCCTTTAGAGTATTTTAGCACACCATACCCACCACTAAGGCACTGACAGTCCTTGACCATAGTCTACGGGGCACCCTCCCTACATTGCTTTCTACCCTCCCCTACCTGTCTTGCAAAAATAGGGGAAAAAAACAAAAGAAAATCTTACTAACTGGCTAGGTTTTTTGAATACACATATATATTTGTATAAAGAACAGAAACAATTATCACTGATTTCCCCTATGTAAAACAAAAAATATAGTAAATTTAGACTGCCTCTGACTAACCTTTGCTATTTCCTGATTTGCTTAAATTATTTTGGAATGAAAATCTGGATTATTATTTTTGTGGCTGACAACATGCATCTTCTCTTCAAATAATTATAATTTTACATTTTCATAATGGTTTAAAAGTATGGTTGCATTGCTCCCTTTTGGTCTTTCGAACTCTATATTCACTGTTCTCTTGATTTTGATTCCTCCTCAAACTTTGTGAGGCATTTGGCATTTAGTTTTAGGGGAATAGCTAGAATTATGGGTCTCTCTGGCTCACAATTCATTTTCTTTTAAAAACCTCAATTCTTAGAGAAAGTTTGATTTTCTTTCACAGTCAAGAATTTTGCTTGGCTACACCTCATAGTGCTTCATTTTCTTTTCATATTCTTTCAAGCTCAAATTCAAATATTTAGTGAGCTCCAAAAACTCCACACAGCTCTCCATAGTGGTTGGACCAGTTTGCACTCCTACCACAGTGCACAAGATTTTCCTTTTTTCTTCCTTTTTCCTCGCCAGAAGGAAATGGATCATCACACTCCCAGTTTACTTCAAAAACTATACTACAAAGCCATAATCATCCAAAACTGCATGGATTGGAACAAGAACAGACATACAGACCAATGGAATCGAATAGAAAAATCCAGAAATAAACCCACAGATTTTATGGTCAACTAATCTTTGACAAAGGAGAACAAAGACTATGCATTTTGAGCAAAGAAAGTTTGTTCAATAAATGGTGCTGGGAAAAACTGGGTCGCTACATGCAAAAGAATGAAGCTTGACCACTAACCTCACACCATACACAAAAATCAACTCAAAATGGATTAAAGAACTAGACATAAGACCTGAAACATAAAATACAATAGAAGGAAATATAGGCGAAACACTACGGGATTTGCACATCAAAGACATCTTACAGACACATCACCCAAAGCAGTGATAGGAAAGAAGATCAACAGCTGGGACTACATCAAATTTAAAGAGCTTCTGCACAGCAAAAGAGACAATAACAAAAACAAAGAGAAACCCACCAACTGGAGAACATTTTTGCACCCAACACTAATGATAAAGGACTGATCACAAAAATCTGCAAAAGAGCTGATGAGACTCAGCAACAACAAAGAATATAATCAGCAAAAAAAATGGGCAGAAGAGCTAAAAAGAAATTCTCTGAAGAGGAAATGCAAATGGCAACAGACATATGAAAAAATGTTCAACATCACTTGTTAATCAGGGAAATGCAAATCAAAACTACCATGAGATACCATTTCACACCAGTTGAGAATGGCACATATTAAACTGCCATTTTTTTTTTATTGAGGTAATATCGGTTTACAACCTATATAAGATTCAAAGGTATAGGATCATACCCCTTTAGAGTATTTTAGCACACCATACCCACCACTAAGGCACTGACAGTCCTTGACCATAGTCTACGGGGCACCCTCCCTACATTGCTTTCTACCCTCCTACCTGTTCTTGCAAAAATAGGGGAAAAAAACAAAAGAAAATCTTACTACTGGCTAGGTTTTTTGAATACATATATATTTTGTATAAAGAACAGAAACAATTATCACTGATTTCCCCTATGTAAAACAAAAAATATAGTAAATTTAGACTGCCTCTGACTAACCTTTGCTATTTCCTGATTTGCTTAAATTATTTTGGAATGAAAATCTGGATTATTATTTTGTGGCTGACAACATGCATCTTCTCTTCAAATAATTATAATTTTACATTTTCATAATGGTTTAAAAGTATGGTTGCATTGCTCCCTTTTGGTCTTTCGAACTCTATATTCACTGTTCTCTTGATTTTGATTCCTCCTCAAACTTTGTGAGGACTGGCATTTAGTTTTAGGGGGAATAGCTAGAATTATGGGTCTCTCTGGCTCACAGATTCATTTTCTTTTAAAAACCTCAATTCTTAGAGAAAGTTTGATTTGTCTTTCACAGTCAAGAATTTTGCTTGGCTACACCTCATATGTGCTTCATTTTCTTTTCAGTGATTCTTTCATAGCTTCAAATTCAAATATTTTGTGAGCTCAAAAACTTCCCTTGCTTTCATTTTTGCTGTGTTCTGATTCCATTTCCTGTTCTGGGATTCCTATTTTGCATAGGCTAAATCTTTCAGCCTTCTCATTTCTTACCTTTTTCAATCATTTATTATTTTTCTGTGAATCTTGAAAGAACTCTCAAGTTTATCTTCAAAATTCACTAACTGCATTTCTTCTGTATACCATAAGCCAATCATTCCTTCATTGGGAATTAACATGGTAAATGTATTTCCAGTAGTCACCCAGTATTTCCAGACCCCAGATTGTTTCATACTCATGACTGTCAATTCTCATTTTGTAGCTAAAATATCTTTTCAAATGATATCAAGAGAAAGATTTTAAAAATATTCACCTTTTGTTTCTGACATATATTATAACACATTTAGTGGAAAATAATAAGCAGCACAGGAAATAGAAAGGGGCAGAAGTGTTTGACAAGTTAGTGTATTGTGATCTGAAATACTGGTGTATCATCTTTAGCCTCCAATATTAATTATGGAGTATTATTAAATGTTGGCTCTAGCTCTAACATATCTTGATGGAGAATATGGGCCATACAAGGAAAATTAGAAAACAAGACTGAAAAAAAACTAGGAGCAGACAACATGTACAGGCAGGAATATCAGAGGTCATCCTTACAATGCAGTCCTTTGGAACCATTTCTGATGTTTCAGCCATTGACATGGAAAGATACTTCCTGCATATGGGCAGTGCTAAAAGCAATTATAAAAATTATATATGACAGGATCCTATTGATCCTACTGTTGTAATAAAAATGATAAGCTTATCAGTCATGGCCACAGGCCGGGAAAAATTGTGATCTTTTAGTTCAAAACAGATAAATTTGCTGAATCAATACAGACTTGTACTCAGCAGAGGGCGCTGAGGAGAGAGAGAAAGAAGTGAGGGGAAAAACTGGTGTGTATTTGTGGTGAAAGGGTTCATAACATAAAGATTATTACCATAGACCCATAACTGGAGTTTGACTATCACTTATATTGTAAAACGTTTGGCATTATGTTACCTGGAGAGTCAAACATGGATTTTCAGTGAGTAAGGGGATATGAGCACAATTAAATGCCTATTTTGTGTCCAGTACTGATCTATACTGCAGTCTCCTACATAAAATGTATTTTAATGTTTCATCAGTTTAACACAGACTTGACAAAGTATTGATTAATGATAAAATCAACAAAGTTTAGAGATACTGACAAAATCTCACAGCTACACACCACTTTAGAGTTTTTTAAATGTTTTCAGATTCATTATTTCATTTCATACAACATCCTGTGAAAAAGACCCTTCTTTTAAAGAGGAAGGAAGAAACTGGCTAAGTAATTTGTGGAGTGTGGCAAAGTCAAAGTCTCACCTAGGCCTCTGTGCCTGGACATACCAATTACACTCCTGTTTCTCTAACAAAATCTTAATAAATGATATCGTGACTCTGATAGAGCCACATGATATGCACATTAGTTCATACCAATGCAAATGAAAGAATTTTGGTCCTCCATTTTTATTTCATTTAGTTATTTATTATAAAGATTTACTTATTTATCTTTTTTATAGAAGAACTGGAGTGCGGGCCAGAGGTATAAGGGATGAGAGGATTCACCAGAGACAGAGTGGGGAGCAGAACTGGTGGATCTACTGAAATACACTGCTGAGGGGAGCAGCGGGCAAGACAAGAGGGGTCTGTAGCCCTGGCCGGGGATCGAACTCATATCTTTTTTTTTTTTTAAGATTTATTTATTTATTTATTTATACAAGATTGATTGATTAATTGATTGATTGATTTATACAAGCACTGGGTACAGGCAGAAGCGCGGGAGGGTGAGAGAATTCACCAGAGCCAGAACAGGGAGAGAGCAGGCAGAAGGACCAAAGTACACTGCTGAGGGGAGCAGCGGGCGGCAGGAGAGGTCTGCGCGCCATGTGGGACCCTCCTCCGGTGGCCAGGGAGCAGCCGGGGATGGAACCAGCGCTGCAGAGGCTGCGGGCAGCTTCGCAATCCAGCACTCAACCACTGCGCCACCAGGGAGGCCCTGAACTCATATCTTTTTAAAGTAAGATCTGTAATTATAATTCATATCTCTGGCTCCTGGATTAATTAATCTAGATTTGGTGGTTTCCAAAAACCTATTTGGAGATATATATTCCAAAGTTAAAACATAAAAGCAATCTGTGGAGATTATATCCTATTCTCTGTTTTTATCCTAAAGCACTCTGTCTTTCAAAAAACAATCATGACTCTGGATGATGGTGGTCTTCTTTTTTCTTCAAGTACCCGCTTAGAAAAACAGAATTTGATCTCCTGTATCAGTCTTTCCTCCCTACCAATTGTATTTTTTCACCAGTCTGAGTCCCCAAGGAAGCACTGCTTAGCACCGACAATGAGCAATTACAAATCCTTAGACTGCAGCAAGCTGCCCAGTTTCTCCACACTCCCCAGGATGAGCTCTTTAGGTTAACTAATAGTCAGGGGCCTCCATACTGCAAGTTCTTAAATATTATCAAATAGAAAAATTTTAGTGGCTAATGAGAAGTGAGAATTTTCTCAATGGCAATCTTTTTACAATAAATCCTATAATCTAGCCAGGAAGATTTCTTAAGAAATTATAAGAAAAATAAATTATTTGGGACAGAATAGAGCTATTTTCTATTTGCATTAAAAAATTTTGTCTCAAAAAACTCGATCACTGTAAGTCATGTGTTACTGTCAAGAGTAGTACCCAGAACTCACTATTTTAAAAACATGTATCACCTCATTCAAATGAGGTATCCCTAAACCCTGTATTGAAAGGAAATTATTTTAAACTTAAAAGGCGGATCATGAAGTATAGTAAAGTTGGGAAATAAACACTAGCTACAATGCACTGAAATTACAGAATGATACAGATTAGCAAAAACAGCAACAAAAAAAGTGATAATAATAAGTCACTTAATCTCTTCAGGATTCATTGTTCTTAAGTTTAAACTTTTTAAAAAGAAAGAGTTAAAAATTTCAGGATCCCTTGCAGCCCTAGAAGATAGGCATCTGGGACTTCTTGGCTCTCTTTTGCATAAAACTTTTAAATGTGGGCACTTTTGCAGCCTACATGTTCAGGGTGTGCAAAGGTTACTGGGAGCACCCGGGTCAGCTGCCTCTGACTGGGGGGCAGGATGACAAATGGAGCCTCATGCTCCACATTTCCATGGAACAGGAGATCCTCTCATCTGAATGCAATCTGGACACTAATTCTTTCTGCTAAAGGGATGGAGGAGATGAAAAATCGGCCCGCTGCAAGTGCTAGAACACAGAGGCAACAGTGATGGAATGCCCCGAGTGTAAAAGGAAGTCATAAAGTAGGTAAACAGGGATGGAGAGAGAGGAACAGAAGCCCTTCTTGACACTAATAAATGGCTGGAGAGGCATTCCCCGGGGTGAATTAGAGGGAAAACATCTCCTTTGTAAGAGTGGCTGAGACTTACCAACACCAGGAATTCTGAGCAGTTGCAGATGCAAAACCTACTAATATCCCTCCACTGATATTCAAGGTCAGGAAGTAGACATCTCAGCACAGAGCAGAAAAGAACCAGAACAAAAGAGGGCACAGAGACTGAAATGGGCAGCTCAAGGACAAAAAATATCAGCTGGGCCCAGGGGAGAAGACTCCATTAGGTGTGGCAGAGTCTGTTTCAGACACGGGAGCATCACTGAGATGGAGAGCAGAGGTTTGGCCTTCAGGATTATCCCATGTGACGCAGGCCTTCTGCTTAACTGTTGAGTACTTGTGTTGGTCTCATTCCATACAAAGGGTCCAATCATTCCCAACACAGTTTCCTGTATTTATTTTGTTCCTCGTTGAAGAAATTCTCCAGATACTGTTAGAGGATTATACCGTTTGGGTAGACCTGATCTTCGATGCTGTTCAGACTCTGTGCTCAGAGAACGCAAACAGGACAGCAGCCTCCCCCAGTTCATGTCACAACCAGACCTCTTTCTGCACCTCACACAGCTCTCAGTCAACAACTTGAAAGGTAGTGAGTGGCTGGTGCTATTACCCCCATTTTCCAAATGAGGGAGCCTGAAGCACAGAGGTGCTACCTGAATTGTCCACAGCCACAGCTGAAACAGTAGAGCTCACCCAGATAAGCTAAAACTTAGTTTTTCTGACATCTTGTGCTGCAATAAAGTTTTGCTAAGGAAATGTGAATTCTGTATCTACTACGCCTCAGGTACATAGTAGAGGACACCAGGATACAGTTTTCATGCCCCTGCTCTCACAATCTTAAAGGAGATAAGCAAGCAACTAAGAACTTTGCATATGATTTGGTGAAGGCTTTGATGTATGTGAGCACAGCACAGTGTTCTCAACCAGGTACAGTTTTGCTCCTCAGGATGTGTGCCAATGTCTAAAGACATCTTTGGTTCTTACAACTTGAGTGCAGGGTGCTACTGGCACCTAGTAGGTAAAAGCCAGGGATGCTGCTAAACATCTCTCCATGAACAGGACCGATGCCCACAATATAGAATCATGTACCCAAAGCTATGCCAAGGCGCCAGGGTGGAGAAACCCTAGTTTAGATCAGTATGGAGACCGGGGGGAAGGGAACGCACACCTACCTCACCTGAAGACAGGAAAGGACTTGCCAGGGAGAAGACTGTGCTTGGGGTAGCAGAAAAGATGAGTAGACATCCTCTTGAGCATGGACCAACTCCTAGAGAAGGAACCAACAAAGCATGAGAAACAGGAAATACTATGTAGTATTTGTAATCTGTAGCTTGATCCAAGCTGGAGCTGAGGCTGGAGAGAGTCAGGCTGAGGTTCCTGACATTTGATGCAGGGGACACACTCATGGGGATAACCAGAGCAGGGGATGGTTGGATCTGAATACTTGATAGCTTGCTATATTTGCATCCAGCAGAGAATCTCAAACTTCATTTGGGATATAGATTTTAAAAAGTACAGATTCTTGACTATCCAGTTGAGTATATATATGCATGTGCATGTGTGCATGCACGTACACACACACACACCCCAAATAACCAGAGAGAGTGAAGCACTGAGTCTGGGGTGGAGCCTAGAAACCTGCATTTTTTTTGCAGGCACCCTGTGCAATTGCAGGTGATATAAATGCTCCCTGATGTGTGGATCCTATTTGATGGTTTTGATGATGATAAGATTGTTAACCCACTACAAAGAAAACAAAAAGGAATTTGGGGAAGAAAGCAATGTATAGACTTATGCTTTTTTCTGACCCATAACGTGAGGCCAGGGGCGGTAGCGGAATCCACTGTGTTAATGCAGGTCATGCAGCTGCTCCTCTCTGGACTCTCTGGCTTGGGGAGGGCTGGGAAGAAGAGGCACTGAGGAAACGCCTGATCCATGTGATCTGAGCACACCCTCTTGGCAGCCTCTGGGAAGCCCACTTGCTTCTACAAAACCTGTCAAAATTCTCTGTCCACAGCCTTGTTGGTACAGCGGTACCTGCTTCCTGTTCCCAGGGAGACTCACCCTTGGGCTTTCCTATCAGTCTTCCCTAAAGTTGGCTGCTCTTGTGTCCTGTCACATAAAATTGTGAACCGAGGTCTCGGACTTACGTCACGTCATGTCAGTGGCCCAGAGGAGGGCTCCACAAGCAAGCATTCTGGCCCCTGCTGCTGGACTCCCAAGTTCATTTCATCTTTTATTGTATTGTTGACCTCCTTGGACACCCCGCACGCCTTACTGCATTGGCTTTGGCTCAGTGAGAGCAGAGATTTGTGTGCTAACACAGCAGACCTAGACTTTCTGATCAAGACTGATGAAAACCTTTGCACTGCAGCCCGTCTCTGAGCCAGAGGCCTGAGTCTTTTCACAGGGAAATGGATGAAAATCCGCAGTAAGAGGTCAATGACTTTACTGACAGATGCTGCAGCAGGGAATATTTTTTTTTTAAAGAAGCTTCCTACAGCTGTCCTGGCAGCTTGGGCAGTAGTGCTAGCTATTTCCCCAAGTTGTCTTCCCTGTGTTCTCTGATACTAGGAGCCCAGATAGGAGTTTTAAAAATAGAATAAAAGGAAAGAATAGTAAAAGACCCTGAGATCTGACAGTGGGGCTCTGAGAGCTTGGGTGATTTGCCCGAGGCCACAAAGAGGAAAGATTCAAATCCAAGTTTCCTGGCTTTCAGTTTAGGGCTGTTTTCATTGCACAACCATAGTGGAGAGTCAGAAATGTTAATTTTATTGTGGAAGCCATCCAAAACCTTACCCTGTGACCCTGGAAAAAAAGATCAAGTCATATCAACCCTGTAAAGAAAATTTTCCAAACTAAGTTTAACTTAGAAATAAATAGCAAGAAATAAGTCAAGGAGAGATGTTCCCCCAAGACAACTGAGAGCCCCAATTTGGAAGTCATCCATGGTTATCTGTGGCACATTAACTGACCAGGTGCAAATAGCCAATTAGAGTTGAAAGTGGTCTTGGTGAAGACATTAATTTGGTGAAGACATTCAGTGCGTACCAATGGGAGAAACATCACGTACTCATTCTGTGACATGCACTGTCTCGGAATCATTAGTTTTAGCAAGTTTTACAATTGCATTTACAAAAGCAATAATGCCTGTTTCCTGTATAGTTTATGTAAGTAAACAAGAAGGAGACAGCAGAGTGCCATCTCCTGTGTGAAGCAAGACTTAAAAAATTTTATCTAAAGAAAGAAAGCAAGAGATCTGCTGTCTGCATTGTTCTGTAAGATAAGTTCGTAAGATAAATAGTTCTATTTTGAACTTAGCTCGGTAGAGCAAAATGGTTCTGTTTCCCACCACCCACCCACGTTGTGGACATCAAAGACTTTTTAAGGGGATAAAAAGGCTTCCAGTTTCTTGAGCTGGTCCTATTCTCAATCAGTAGACCACTGTAAAGGTTTTGTGGGAAGGTGATTGCATGTTTTTCCTGGCAGAACAATAATTTCAAAACCCTAGAGTTTATTTTAGGGTGAGTATAAACTCCTTATGAGCAACAGAAAGCACGCACATAATTTGAACGCAGAAAGGATATTCCATAGGGATTAGAAATAAAACCTGGGAGTCAAAAAGGCATTGGGTCTAGTTCTGGGCTCCCCTGTTTTCCAGTGACTTCTCAGGGCTAATCTCTTGACTTCTTCATTTGTATTATGAGACTATTTCTAACCCCTATCACTTGGATTATTTGTAGTAAATGAAATAATAAACTATAAAAGTTGTGTAGAATAAAGCAGGTGCTCAATAAGCATTTATTATTAAGTGGAAACTACCTGGGTCCACCACGTAAAGACCAAAAAAAAAAAAAAAATGCCAATTATAATTGAATACCCAGTGCGCTTAACCTTAAATGTCAAAACATTTCAAAATAATCTATTTGAATAATGACTGTAATTTTCAAGTTTCTATTTGACTTTTATTGATTGTTCATTAATTTGGTGAAGACATTCTAAGAATGCATAATTGTTGATATTACCTCAAAGACTTTTTGGGAGATTTTTCAGGGATCATACTGAGCCCCAATATGAAAGCACATTAGCCCCAAACGTGAAATTTCTAAAGAAGTTCATTGTGGACTTAGACTGCCATTTATTTTTTTAAGTGTTAACTCGTGGGACAACATAAAATTAGTTCTTGGTAAAGACAAAGATTATTCTCTACATGTGAAGTGGGGAGATAGGAACTTTCTGCATGTATTCTTCTAAGTGAGCAGTACCATGGTGTACTGATCAATGGAGGAGAAAAATTTTCATTCCCCCAAACATCTATGGGATGCTTTTGCCATGCTACCTCTGCACAAAAAGAATTGCCGAGTTATGCTCTTGTTTTTATGGTATTTACAACTGAACTTTCACATTGAATCAATATTTTCTTTGCATATAGCCAGCACAATTAAAGGCTCTAGTTGAAATCTTAAAATACTTTTCTTGTTCTATACAAAATGTTAGCAATCTCAAAATATGTGTTTATACTGCATATGTGCCAGCAATTGTATGAATAGGTATGGAATGAAGTGAATGATAAGTTCATTCATCATTTGAGTGGGAAATTAAGCTGCGAGACTATGATAGCATTCTTTGGTATCTCAGACAATGCTTAGTAGCCCAGCAGCAACACCACCTTCTCTAGCATCTGTTTCTCTAGTGGAGAAGTGGAGAGCTATGTGAATAAGATTAAGTACACATCTTTCACCCCATTCCTATTCCTGGCCCTGGCTCTCGATGTCTTCTGACAATATCAAGTCATTTATTCTTTGGCTTTAAAAACTTACAAACTTACAAACTCCTTTCCCCAAATAACCTCCACTTCATGAAAGGTATTACCAAACATTGCTGGTGAATTGAAAACCCACCTGTATTCAGATGTCAGTATCGACCGACCCCAGCACTCCCACCTGGACAATCACAAGAATTTCTTAAGGGTCCCAGTCACATCTCACACCATCCCCATTTTGACTCTCCACCTTGCCTCCTAATACTCTATTGCCAGGCTGCTTTCAATAGTGCACAGAACTGAGGTGCTCAAAACCACCTTGCTATTGAAATAAAGTCCAAAGTCTGCATTCAGACAATCATCTCACTGTAGATCACTTCCCATCTTTTTTTGACTGCTCTCTGCCGGCTCTCCAGAATGGACCATACTAGAAGCTACTCAAAGCTCTCTGCAGACTTTGACTGGCACTTTCCTGAGCCATTTGTTGAATGTCTGTGCTTTCTACCTAGAATCACCTTCTCGCCTTCCCTACTTATAATGCCAAATGCCTGTCTGTTTGACACTTTCCCTTCACCTAGACCAGACTGATTGTATGTCCCCTGGGCCTCACCTAGGAAGCTATTCTTTTCTCTTACAAAACCATCATCACATCGGTGGCACCGTGGCTTTCCTGTCCTCAGCCATAAGCGCTGGGAGAGCAGAGAACCATGCTTTGCTTGTTGTTTGTACTTGTTCAACCTGAACAATGAACCTGAAAGGAAGGCAGTATAGTATCAGTGGAACAGAGGTGTTCCTGAGGGCACAGGAATGGCCTCGGTGACTTCTGAAATGTCCCTGTGACTGTGGCATCTTCCACAGACTCTACTGGGACAGGAGCTGCATGTTAAACTTCCCCACATCTGCTTAGGAACTAACACAGCACTGACTCAATATCTAGATATATATGGGACAACATCCATGGTGTAATCATCCCAGAAGCAATAGATCCTCTTTTGCAGAATGCATTTCCAAAAAGAAATCCAGTCCTACCCCCCACCCCCATCCCCTAAATGAGACTTAGGCTCAAGTTAGAAATATACACATAATCTAATAAATACTATTGTAGTAAGTACAATACTGGAGAAGTCCTGGACCTAAATCCCAGCTTTGCCTCTTTTCCCATGGGCTAATATCTTTTCCCATGGGCTAATATCTAACCTTGCTGAATTTTAGTTTTTCCATCAGTAACAGGAAAAGAAAAATCCCCAAGATAGGGTCTTTATTATGGGTGGTGCATGTTACATTTCTGAAAGGTGTAACTGTGCCTCTTTCCTCTTCAAGATTTATTTATACAAGCACTGGGTATAGTCAGAAGCACAGGAGGGTGAGAGAATTCACCAGAGCCAGAGTAGGGAACAGAACAAGCAGACTGACAAAATACACTGCTGAGGGGAGCAGCGGGCACAGCAGGAGAGGTCTGTGTGCCATGTGGGACCCTCGTTGGTGGCCGGGGACTGAACCAGCGCTGCAGAGGCAGCTTCACAGCCCAGCACTCAACCGTTGTGCCACCAGGGGAGGCCCGCCTCTTTCTTCCTCAAACTAAAATGTCTTGTGGATTGACTCGGAATGAAGTACCCAGGTTCTGGAGTTTAACCTGGGGCCAGTGATTTTCTTTAGGCCTCCATTTCTTTTTTGAAAAACTAGAGATAACAAAAACTACTTGTGAAAATGTGCTTACCCAAGCTTAGAGCTTAAAAGCCGTGGTTTCAATTACATTTTTCACTCTTTAGGGGAGAGTCAGCACTGATGTGTGCACCCTGTGCCAGTCATCTTGGGGCCAGTGAGACACAACTGGGAGGCGCTGACCAGGGCAAAAGGCATAGTCTACTCTGTGAAGCCAACTGGCTTTTATGTTTTTAGAAAAGTTTACATCTTGCAGGGTAGTTTCAAATCCCCAGCAGCAGACTGACATTAAAATCTAGAAATTATATGCTGATTAGGAGGGGGTTGGGTTAGACACTGGCCCATCATTTTATGGACAGGTCAAGGGACACTAGTTACCAGATGCTAGGGGGACAGTATTTCTGTGAAAAGGCACAGAAGGGACCTCTAGTATCAGGTATCAAGAGGACTGACAAAGGGTGTGGTCATGCATGTCTGTTTCTTTCCCTTCCCCAGCAAAGGCAAACATGGTGGACTTCATTCTCACCTCAAATACATGACCCATCACCCACTAGGGGAGACTGACTCAAGTGTGTGCCCTTGTGTTGAGAAAGTGTTAGCCCAATTTGCTTTAACACTTAATTTTTGAGCTTCCTTATCTCAGGTCTCCAAGAATAACATATATAAGTATAAAAGATTTTGCAAGATACAAAGGGGCCATGTCAGGATCATCACAGTAGTGGCATATATTTGGATTTTGAAGCAGGAAAACCAATTTTCAACTGAGACCAGAATGATGAGTTCTTGAAGTGAGAGATGACTTACTCTGTCCTTCCTAAGATCCCATTGTGTCATTTGATTTTAGTGACTCTTTTTTTATGTTGATGTGATCTTCCATAGTTACTCAGAACAAAATGCGTAAGAGTAACCAGGATGCACATCCAAAAGATTAATATTTTCCTTGTCTATATCCACATGGATTTTATGAGTTTCTGGTACCTGGAAATGGAACAAATGGTAATACCAGCAAAAAAATAAAATATATACATATCTCTAAGGCACACACGGGGGTTCCCCTTGGCACTATCAGATCTCTCTATTGAATGTCCTAGACCTCAAATGAAAGTGTCTTGGCGAGGGAAAGGCAATAATAGCATGACCTATTATCCAAAATGAACATGCAAGCCAGATCACTTTGCAAAGTGTCCAGGATTCCAAAGCATAAATGCAGACACACCCTTAAAAGAAGCACTGGGAAAGAGAAAACTGGCCCAATTCCTGATTCTCACTGCATCCAATTGGACTGGGTGATGACGGAGATCAAAGGCAGGCAGCCACTGGACGGAGGGCTGGGTGGAACTGGCATCTTCAGAGCTGCTGGAGATTTGCCAACTCAACCACTCCAAGGAAAAGCAAACTGAAAGCAAATATGGGCGAGTAATCGAATGCACATGAGGGTCCTCTTCACAAAATGAAGTGTGTGTGCTCCCCACGGAGAAATTTCCAGATCTCCATAGCGTATATTCGGGGCAAATAGAAAAGCCTCCCTTTCCACACAGAGCCTGAATGTTGGGTTTCTACAGAAAGGAAGTGGGCAAAATGTCCTCTTTGTCATGGTCACCATCCTCTCCCCTGCCTTCCTCCACTTTCGTATCCCTTCACCCAAATAACTTTGTTTCTGGTCTTGTTTCTAAGTAAAATCAGATTTTTCAAATTTGGGTGCATTTTCTCCACAATAGCAAGTGTTCCTCACTCTGCTATTCATGATGCCTTTGGTTAAAAAAAAAAAAAAAAAAAAAAAGGTTGCCCCAGTGCCTCAATGATGTGACATCGTTTTCATGGTGCCTTGCCGCCCTCTGATGGGTTCAGAGCCCTGATAAGACCATGCCTCTGATTTCAGGGACCAGGTCCACAGAAGACACCAAGGGCCAATTTGCACCATTAATCCTTCACTACCTTCTCTCCCCTTATTTCTTGCATGTAAGGCTGAGATTAGTTTAACCTCCGACTGCCCACCCCCACACATTTCCCAAACCCCACACCAGCCTTGAAGTACAGAAGGAAGATAACATTTACTTCTCCCCTGGCTCACTGTAATATGGGAAGATAGTATCGAATGGGGACTCTGGATAGGGAAAACCTTGAAAATGAAAGCGTAAATAAGGAGATAAGGAGAGAAAAACAAAGAATATTCTTTTCAAACTCCATTACCTTTCAAAAAGTATGGATTACATTCTCATAGAGGGAAACAGGAGAAAGTAGAGCAGTCTTTAAGGAATTTTCTCTCACCAATTTTTCTCCGATCCCTTAATTGTGTTTAAGTCTTGTTGAGTACTTTGTTTACGGTCCCTAGTACCGTGATTTGCATCCCCCACTCTGGGTTGCCGCTGGCCGGAGCAGGCAGCTGTCTCAGTCTGACTCGGGCTGGGAAAGGTAAGGATCTTTGCCTTGCTCTTTGGAAAAACTGGGAGAGAAATGTTGAATGCTTACAGAGGGCTAAGGTGAACGTGGGGGGTATAGATTTAATTCATGCATTGGAAACTTTCAGAAAGTTCTCCAAATTTTAAAGAATCTCCTGGAGCCACATGTTTTAAAAGAACCAGAAAGATCTGAGCCTTCTGAAAGAAGGCTCTCAGAAAGGATACTGGTTGCATTGTTGTATTGGGGGCAGGTGTCCCTAAAGGGACTCCTAGGGATGTTTCACAGCTTATAGGTACAAAGTGGATGAAGGAAAAGAAAAAATTCAAAGACATCCAAGCATTGATTGCTAGGAATTCTCTTTGAATTTCCATTTGAAGAGGTAAAAGTAGATTAAAAACGCAGGTGTCTGAGCATAATGATAGACTTCTGTTCTTCAGGTATAATTTCTGCTCTATCTCAAAGCTTTGTACTTCTTTGCATTTATCAATGTAATCACCAGTTGTGGAGTCTATGCACATCTGTGTAGTGGCAGATGCATACACTCTAGAGAAGAATTAGGGTAAAAATGACACCTGAAGTCTGAAAAGGTGAAGCCTGCCTACAATGTCAGCTCCCTGTGGAGAAGAGGTACCTCTGGCTTCTCACTGGAGCAAGTTCTATTCATTCGCCTTTGACTTTGGTGATGGGGAACATGATCTTCAACAATTTAAGGTGGGATTCGGAACTTTGGTGAGCTTATCAGGTACTTTCGGAGGCCCTGGTTAGGAAGTATTGAGCAATTTCCTCCAGAAGTGATAGTTCGAGAATGGGAGGACTGCTGCTGTTTCAGAGGCTCCTTGAGAACCTCCACTCAATGCAGCCAGCAGCCCCCAATATCATGATCTTCCCAGGGCAATGCAACAAAGAGAAGTGCTGAAGTGCCTGTTCTAAGTGTCCCTTACCTTCAAGGCCATGTGATAGCACTCCCGGTGATGGGCTCTGTCCCAGCAAGCTGGGCTCCCCCAATTCAGACTCAGTCAGGCCTCTGGAAATTTTCAACTTTATTTTTGTAAAAAAAAAAAAAAAAAAAGCCCTCTCTCTGTCATTGTAAAGAAAGGGATTTCTGGTCCCTCTCCCTTTACAATGAAATCATTAATGTTTGGCTAGCTGAGGAGACTGGAAAGAGCAGGCTGTGTGAGAACAGAGGGGGAGATTCTGGGGAACATCCAGCCCTCTGCCAGCAGCTGGAAAAATCTAACAACTTGAAAGAGGCAAAATAAATCTCTTCCAAGATTTCATTTGGATCTGCAGGTTTCTCTAGTAATAAAAAGTTATTAAAACTTGCATACATTAAAAAAGAGAGGACGGATTACTTTTAACTAGAGGAGCATAGGGACACGCTTCTAATAGTGCCCCCACTTTACCTAATTTTTTTCCCTCTAAAAGACAATCTAGAGCCTTAAATTTTCAAATAACTTGCCTGTAAGAACGTTGTCTTTGGATGGGAAGGGTGAAAAATAGACTTAACTTTGCTGTTTGAGAGGGTGACATGTCAAGCCATATATGTTTGAATGTCTAAAATATCTTGCTCCTTAAAGTGGCCCAAGGAAACAGCCCATCAGCCGGGAGTCTGTCACAGACTTACTGATTCAGAATATACTCTTGACAAGCTCCCCATGGGATTTATGTGCCCATTAAGACTGGGGTTCAAACCACAGGTTTTTCTCTTTCTGTGTGACCTTTGTCAAGTTACTTAACCTTGCTGAGCCTCACTTACATACTATAAAGTCATTTATAAATTCATGTGTAAACTAGTGGAATCAATATCAATGCATGCACACTGTGTGCGCCATCCCCATAGTAGATCTCAGCAAATAACAGCGGCATGATGAGGGTGTGTAGATTTCAGCATTTCTAGTTACTCATCTCCTTGCATAAGTAGTAAGTAACCCTGTTTAAACCCAGATGACAGGGTTTCCCCTTTAATCACAAACATTTCTAAGTCCCACCCTGATTCCTAAATGAATTAGCATCAAGTAAGGGGAGTTTTAAGCTTCAGATGACCAGCACACACATAAGTAAAGAATACTGGGGAAACCTAGGAACAAGGATCTTTGCTGGCTTAGAGGCTGAATTCAGCTGCCTATGACTTCACAGCTGTTCCTGCTGCCCTAGCCTGTCTGTCCCTTCGGCTCTGTCCCCTCAGCTGGGTCTGCAACGCTGACTCGGGGATTTTCTTATAAAAATGCCTGATGGGTGGGAGGAAAGATGTGGAGGTTGGCTGGGGGAAAAATGAGTAATGCAAAGCAGTCTACTTAGTAATTGCTCTAAGGGAAATAAAAGTAAAAGCCGGCTCCTGTCTCTGGGGACTCTAGAATGATTTCTGACTTATCATGTCACTGGAGGGGGGGTGGGGGCAAAACTCAGAATCTGCTGGCAAGGAAAAGAACTAAGGAAAAAAAAATGACAGGGAGGGGCAATCCAGAGGGGGAGGAAATAAAAAGAGAGAGAGGGAAAGACAAGCGTCATTTAGGAACAGAGGTAGAGTGAGAGAAAGAGCTCCAGGATCAAAAACCCACCACAGGGTATTTTTTATATCTTGTCTTTTCCCCAGGGGAGACCTCTGTCTTGTCATTTTATTGACTGACGTGCTGTTCCAGGCTCTTTTCCCAGAAGTTGTCTGAAGAAGCTGCTGGGCTGCTGTTTCTTCCTGCCCAAGCCCAGTGGTTTCCCTGGTAATGGATGGCTTCTCTCGGAGGTACGTGTAAGGAGTGTGGGACAGATTTTCCTTTTTCACGTTAGCTTAAGTCTCTGCTTTTAAAGTGAAGTTTTGTTGTTTTTTTTTTTCTTTCAGACCTATCCTCTTACTAGTATCCTCTTACTGGTCAAGTATTTAGGATATGATTGGACAACAATGATTAATTTGGTGACTAAAAGTGACGTGCAGTTAGCTTTAACATTTAGCTTCTTTGTATAAGGAGTGGTATTTTGACCTCCTCAAGCCTCCTGTGAGGTTTGCTTTGGGCTGGAATTTGTTTTCAGTGGATGCTAAATAAGTTCACAAAATATTAATCTCATTAAAATGATCTCCAGTGTCTTCCTTTAAACTTTTCTGGCAACTGTAACGGCTCCACTCTTTAGCAGCTAGATGGCTCCTGGAGGACAAAAAAAGAATGACTTTCCATGTCTGGGCAGCAGACAAGAGCACTCACTGATTTCTCACAGACAGTTTTGCAACCAGATGCTTTCGATTGAGAGTCTCAGATTTTGTCCTGAAGCTTTCAGGTTCAGATGTTTGGAAGGATGTATCACAGCAAGTTTTCCACACAAGGACGTGGGGGCAATAATGAATTTGTCAAACTTTACTGAAAATCTAACGTGCATTTTTTTTAAACATGTCATGGTACATATAAAAATTCCTTGCTAAATTTAATGGAAAATTTGTGAATTGGCAGCCAGTGAAATTTTCTAAGAGTTTATTTTTCATGTAAGAAAGCACAAAATGATAGCCCATGATATTGTTGACCTGTTTTTCTTATTTTTCCCTTTTGAAATGGATCAGAGGAGATGGCCATATTTCAGATTACAAATCCTAGCCTATTGTCACTGAATTTTTGCTCAACTATTTCCCCACCTTGGGCCTTGCTATGCATAGATGCACACTGCACTGTGTTTAACAGTCACACAATAAAGACTTGGTGACTGCCCACTGATGTAGAAGGACATCATTTGTTCACTGGCCACTGGTGTTGAATGGATTTGGTGGACAGCTGAATGGGTGATAGTTTGGAAGGAACACATATTATGCCCCCAAACAGTGGCATGGTCTAAATTGTTATGAGTTGTGCAGTGAACTGTGGGAAGTACTGTGTATAATGTAGACGGTAGACAGTGTATATAGTTAAGTTTTGTATATGATTTCCTCTTGAATGAAGCTGTCTTCCATTGCAATGGAGGCTTTTCTGTATGTTTAGAGGAAAGAGAAGCAATAGACAAAACGGAAAAGCTTGTAAAACATTTGTAGACTGCCAGGGCATATTAAACACTGTAAAGTGCTTCCTGCTTTTTATTTCTTCCCTTTCTTTATGGTTATCTGCTTCATTGTGCTTTTTTGCCCAATGCAAAAAGAATGCAAACAATTAGGAGGAAAAAAATGAAAGTTGACTTTCACAGGCATCTGTGCCTGCTGGGAAAGAACATAGTGGTGCTGCCAGGTCTGTCCTGCCACTCGCAGGGCTCACTCTTGTGCATTTAACTGATGGCTCCTGTCTTCTCCTCCACAGTTTCCACCCTGGTGAGAACCCCCCCATCTAGACTGTGAACTAGTTAGGAATCACTGCCATAAAAAATGACCGAAGAGCCCATAAAGGAGATCCTGGGAACCCCGAAGTCTCCCAAGCCAGGGACAATGGAGAAGAAACCCACTAAGGAAGTTGTGGTCAACCCGGTCCCCCTGGTCAGTGAGATTCAGCTGACAGCCGCTACTGGGGGCGCAGAGCTCTCCTGCTACCGGTGCATCATCCCCTTCGCCGTGGTGGTGCTCATCGCCGGGATAGTGGTCACTGCGGTGGCTTACAGCTTCAATTCCCACGGCTCCATCATCTCCATCTTGGGTCTGGTCCTTCTGTCACTGGGACTTTTTTTGCTAACCTCCAGTGCCTTGTGCTGGAAAGCGAGACAGAGGAGCAAGAAAGCCAAAAGACGGGAGAGTCAGACGGCTCTCGTGGCCAATCAGAGAAGCCTGTTTGCTTAAGCCTGAATGAGACCAAATGGGATGTGTGACCTGAAAACTCTGCTCCCACTTCCTCAGCCGCTCCACCCAGAACGAGTGTGGGAGACAAGGGATGGGATCTGGCCGTGGAGCAGACCCAAGGCACGGGGGCAGATGGATGTGGGAGGGCATGAGGGTTCCCTTCTATGAGGAACAACTTGTGTCTTGTTTAACGACAAACTTAACTCTAAGGGCTATTGCTAAGACTGAAAAATCTGTTTTGTCTATGTGAAACATGTAGGGGTCATGGGAGGTTTACAGTATTAGACAACATTTGGTTCACCTTGGAAAGTAGCCAAGAAAAGATGCTAACAAAATCGGGCCATTCTGACACACCAGTGACCTGCCTCCAAAAGAAATCACGCACACTTTTCAGAAGTTTTATCATAAAAATATCTGCCGGGAGTCTACACTGCCCTGAACCTTGCCTACTTCTATGATTTCTGTGATCCTTTTTTTTCATTAAGTTGATTCTCTGGCATCTGTTTTATTTTTCACTTTCAGTAACTCATCACTGGTGGTACTTACTCTTGAAGAATAAACTAATTTTTTAATGTTTTAACATTGGACAGTTTGAAATGATTATAATGAGTGTCAGAAGTAAAAAAAAAAAAACAAGGTAAGAGGTGTAACTACTAGATGACATGGGGGGGTTTAAGTTAATATTAAAATAATCTAATATAGCACTTTTGATGATTTTTATATAAAAGTCTAATGTACATTTCATTCAAAATAATAAATACTCATTGCTGCTGAAACTTCTTAAATAGTTGTTTCTGTTGTAGTTATTCTTATTGCAATTCTAGTTGCTCAGCCCCTTGTGACTCATCTGCAATATCTCAACTTTATTTGTCAAGTGACCATTTACTTCTTCCTAAGTGGAAGATTTTTTTTTATCATGTCATTATTTTTTAAGATTGATTTATTTATGCACAGAAGAACTGGGATATAGGCCAGAGATGCAAGGGGTGAGAGGATTCTCCAGAGACAGAGTGGGAAGCAGAACAGGCAAATCTACTGAAATAAACTGCTGAGTGGACCAGCGGGCGAGACAGGAGAGGTCTGCTGTGCCATGAGGGTTAGCTCCCTGGCCTGGGATTGAACTCAGGCTGTAGCAGTGATATCAATGAGACTTAACCCCTAGGCCACCAGGGAGGCCCTATCATGTCATTTTTTCCCCATGGCTTCTAAAGAATAATATTAATTGTGCTTATGACATTTTAAAGGATCTCTATACTTTACAATTAGGAAATCAGTTCCTGGGGTCAGGAATTTTATAAAGTGTTGCTAAATGTATGTTATTTATTGAATCAGTCATGAACTCTTTGCTTAACACATGTTTTTGAGCCCCAAATATATATCAGGCTTTATGTAGGTTCCCAGGCTACTGAACTGAGTTAGTTACAATATAATGCAAATAACGTCACTGCTTGCATTCTGTGGACAGAGAGCTATTCTACACACAGCTGGGACTCTATCCCCTAACTCTAGCCAGAAATATCCCTGGTCTGTGTTGTTTAATCATGTTAAACTACAGCAGGAAGACAGCTAGGTTTGAAGCCTTTTGGAAAAACAAAGCAATACTACTTTCCATGAAAGACATTCTATTGGAGAATTAAAATTAAATGTGGCTGGAGTCCTCTGGCACTGACTGCTCCCTGGCTCTCAGGTAGTTCTGTTAAGGGGGAAAGCCTTGGTGAATGACCTAGTTTCTCCTGGCTTTGAAGTTCACAAGACAAAAGTCAAGCTGTTGATTATAGTAGAGTGCACCACAGTTATCTTCAATGTGATCCACCGCTCTGGGCCAAATCCAAGTGTATGGATGGCATTGTGTTTCAGTGGGAAGGGGTCTGTGCTTTCACAGGCCTCTTTTTTGCTTAAAGATATTCTAAGGCTCCCCATATGTTGATGAAGAAATTTTTCAGGCAAGCATTCAAGCTTCTCCATGGTCTGATCCAAATAGCTTTCAGTCTCACTCCAACCCAAAAACTCATGAGTTAGCCAGCCAGACTATTCGCCATTCCCAAATCAGGCTGTAGTTTTCCTGCCTCCATGTCTGTTCAAACTTCTGTTTTCCCTCCTCCATAATGCCATCCTCTCTCTCTCTCCATCTCAATGTACTTAAATCCTGCTTCTCACTAGAGCCCCAGGATAAATACATTCTCTTCCTAGAAACTTTCCCTTTTTATGAAAGTTACTGCCCCCTCAAGATTCTCTGATGGCATCTCTGCCATCAGATGGCATTATTCTCTGATGGCATCTTCTATTTTCTCTCTTGCTAGTAACATTAATGTTTTATCCTCTTCCAAAGCTCCTTACTGCATGATATGTCTTTTTTTGCTTTTTATCCCCATTTAAGGCCTAACACAATATTTTAGATGGAGTAGGTAGCCAATAAGTGTTTGTTGAATGAACGAAAAATCAGAAAGTGAGTGGTTTTACAGAATTACAACCCATTTGTTTTAATCTCCTAAATGAAAATACTTTGGTTCTCAACTCTCCCCATATAGGTCATCTTAACATGTCTTGCCTCTACTGTAAGCACAAGAGCTGGGTGTTCACAACTTTTGCATTTCTCCAGTAACAGCTAACCTTCAAAATGCTTAAAAAGTAAACTCATAAATTATTTCAGGCCACCAGGGGGCCTCATGCTGCTGCTATCTGAGTCCCAAAAGAAATGCTGTGGGTGATTTAAATTGCAGTGACTGCAGCAGGATTGGATCTAAGATACAGCAATCTTTCTACTAAGCCATTTCACAATGGCTCTCTCTGAGTTCTCCTAGTAAGCACTAGAAAAACTTGTCCTGTGTCGGGACCCTTCAGTCACATGTAAATGTACATAATCCTTAAAGCTGTAGGGGCACAAAGTCCTCCAAGATTCAGATAGTCCAACCCCCATGAGGAGACTTGAACTCCCATAAATCCAGACTTGAACTATGATGTCATAACTATCTCAAAACATATGCCTTAACTGGGCAAGTTTTTTCTTTACAAATGCTATTATATAGCATCAAGCAGTTATTAACAGCATATAGTAGCATGATGCTTGCATGTGGTGTTCAAAAGCTAACCTGGTCCCATTCTGGAATATCAGAAGCCATTTCTATCATCCCTAACCACCTCCACATTCCAGAGTGGACAGGAAGAGCCCATCCAGTGAAACTGGCTTGTGCTCAGGTAAGAACTATAGCCACCTCTACTTTCTCCACCTCACCGGTCTTGGTCAATGTGGGAATCTTGACTAGTGAAGACTGTCAACATCAGGTAGATTGTGCAGGTGGCTGAGGCCAGAGGATTAGCCCAGAAGAACCAGATCACAAATCCTCAAAACCACCTCTTTGCACCACCACTGAGAGAGAGAGAGAGAGACAGACAGACAGACAGAAGAGAAAGGGAGGCATGGGGTGGGGCAGGGAAGGGAGGGGAGGGGAGGGGAGGGAGTCTGTCATCTGGGAAGTATTACAGTTATGAAAATCTAGTTATGAATCCCAGATTTCCTGCTAAACTAGTCAGGTGATCTGGAGAAGTTAAACCTCATCTTTAAAAGAAGGCTAATTTTCAAATAAATTGTTTAGATTTTATAAGTTATAAAGCACTGCATCATTGCAAAATTACCACTTATATCTAATGTTGACTTCAGGTTCTTTCTCTACTTATTACCCCAACATATTATCAAGCCACCCCCCCACCCCCGCGCTGGTTAAATGACTTTAATTGGTCACTTGTTTAACCTTGACATTACCCACAAAGACTTCCGAGGGCCAAGATAATCTGGGGAAAGCACCTGTTCCAAAGATGAATCATGAGTTACATTTCCTTAATATTGTTATCATTTTTAGGGCTTTCACATACATTATAGTCATTGTAAAGCTATGTTAAATGTGCCCTCAACAGAAAAAGACATTAGGAGAGTGAAAAATGCCTTCCTCCTGCCCACCCTCCACCCTGACTGCCATTCAAGCCAATCTTGTGCTGGGCTGCCCCACATATAGGACAGTCAGGTCAGAAACCTGAAGAGAAACGAAAGAATGAAATTACTGATTTCTGGCTTTTGAGCCTCCGAGACATTCCAGTGATTTGCCAAAGGTCATCTGCTTTTTACATTCCTCCCTGACTTCACCACTTAATCCTGTGTACCACAGCACTCAACAGTACCTAATGGTGCTCAGCCTTGCCACCACTCGGAGACTAGGAGCACAATGTCCTCCCTCTCTGCAGAGGACCCTGCTGCGGCTCAAAGAACTGAAATGAGATTTTGAGTCCCAGGACCAATCAGCTGATGAGATACCGCTATCCCAGGTTTATGCTCAGCTGTCACCCCTATCATTTCCAGAATATGTATTTAGAAAAGGGGGACAAAAACACTATTCTAACCTCCTCTTTGGAAAGCATTTATTAATGTATAACATATATACAGAAAAGGGTAAAACTCAATGAATTTCACAAACCAACCTGTGAAACTAAAACCCAGAAGAAGAAACTTAATTTTGCAAGCCCACTGTCCCCCCGCTCCCCAACCCCACACCTCCACCAAATCTACTTCCAGTCCCTATCTCTCCAGGGGAAATCACTGTCCTCATCAATAATACACGTAGTAATTTGACCTGCTTTTAAGTTTTCAAGACATGAATCACACGGTGTGTAAGCTTTGTGTCTGACGTCTGTGCAGTCACATGCTTGCAGGAGCGTCAGTATTGCTAGATACATGATAAACAGTTTGTTCTCATGGACGTGAACACTGTCATTTATCTATCCTTTCCACTATTGTAGACATTTGGATAACTTAGAGTTTCTTTTTTTTTTAAAGATTTATTTATTTATACAAGCACTGGGTACAGTCAGAAGCGCGGGAGGGTGAGAGAATTCACCAGAGCCAGAGAGGGGAGCAGAACAGGCAGAAGGACTGAAGTACACTGCTGAGGGGAGCAGCGGGCGAGACAGGAGAGGTCTGCGCGCCATGTGGGACCCTCACCAGCGGCCGGGAATCGAACCGGCGCTGCAAAGGCTGTGGGCAGCTTCACAGTCCAGCACTCAACCGCTGCGCCACCAGGGGAGGCCCAATAACTTAGATCTCTCTCTCTCTCTCTCTCTCTCTCTCTCACACACACACACACACACACACATCTTGCTCTGGGGGAAGCCATCTGCCATATATGAGGGAATGAGGCCTCCAGCCACATCAGAGCAGGACTAACAACTGCCAGCAACTACCTGAGTGAACTTGGAAGTGAATCCACTCAGTGGGTTCTTCTGACAAAGACTCTCTCCCTAGCTGACAAGTTGGCTGAAACCTTATGGGGACTCTCAGTCAGAACCACCCATTGCTGAGCTGTGTGCTGCATGTTATGACTTCTGTGGCCCTAGGTACATTTGCCATTGTGGGCCTTTTCCTCCACCAGGAAGAAAAGAAAGGGAGGGGAAGACATGGGTTGAGGAGGGGAGGGGAGGAATTGTGTGAATGAAATTGTACGGACAAGCTGACAAGCATTGTGGACTTTTAGGCACTGCACACGCTGTACCTAATGGGTAGGTTGGCCCTTTACCCAGCTAAGAGACTCTCAGATTCCTAACCCACAGAAACTGAGATAAGTCTGTTGTTTTAAGTTGCTAAGTCTGGGAGTAGTCTGTTTCTCACTGATAGATAGTTAATACTATGCTGTTGTGAAACTTCAGCACAAATTTTGATTCATACACACACACTTTCCTTTGAGTACAGATGTAGACGTGAACTGCTAGTTTTTGAAAACAGTTGAATCCATGTATCTGCCCACCATCACTGTAAATTTTTTCATATTTTCTGACTTTTCCACTTAGGTCATTCTACTGGGTTTAATACTTATTTTTAAAAACAATACAGTTAAGAAAAAGTTGAGGCACAGAATGGGCTGTGATAGGGCAGAGCAGGTTAGAGATGGAAAAAGGGTTAGAATGGAAAAGTGAAATTTAGATCTGGGATTTAAAGAAACAGAACAGCCAGAAATAACTTCTCAGGGAAGTCCTCCAGTGACCAGGAAATCAGACAAGAGATCAGGAATTCAAGTCCCATGCAAACAATGGCATTTATTGAGCGTGCGCTCTGCCCTACATATCATGCTCTGAGCTCTGAATATATGATCTTGTTGGATGCCCACAACAACCCAGTGACGTAGGTACTATGATAACCTTCACTATACAGATGAGAAAACTGAGCTGCAGATTAAGCCAACGAATTGAGATTACATGGCTCGTCAAGAATAGGGTGTGAGTCCAAACTCCAGAACCCACTCGCTTCAGCACTGTGCCTTGCACATGGAACTCCCGCTGCCACATGGTACCATTTTAGTACGTGATTGCCAAGAGAAGATGAGCAATACTGGGCCAAGAGTCTCAACTGCAGAGTGAGGTCAGCAACAGTTTTGAGAAGTCAGGACTAAAGATATAGATGATTACTGAAATATTTGCCATCTGAAGGCAGATCTTATCAAGGCCTTCACGTATCTGTAGCATTTTGCAAACACTAGGATGCCCTCTTCTATTGGCAAACATAGGACCAATGTAGGACCCTGGCCACATCTTCTGCTACCAAAGTTGATAGCTTCATTCCCAGCTTCCTAGAGTTTCCTGTGTGGAAAATTCAAGATTCAGAATTATCAGTCTGCTTCGCTTGAAGCTGGGTGCAAAGTGTGACAGAAGCTCATAGCAGGAAAACTTCACACACTTTAGATTTTGGTATATATGATGTTGGTGTAAGGCAGTGTCAAGGAATTGCTGATATAGGACAGGCCTCTTCTGAGACTGGCATTCTCTCCATTCATTGACTGGTTCACTCATTTGCCTAATGTTTACTGAACACAAACAATGTGTTAAGTACATGCAGGCACTAGAAATGCAAGCAGTGAAGAAATAAGTTTTGTGATTAAGTCTGGCTATTGTAGTTCAGGCATAAACCTACAAAAACAATGAAAGGGGTCTCCCTGTTGGCCTAGGGGTTAAGTCTCAGCACTATCACACAGAGGCCACAGCCTGGGTTCCATCCTGGCCAGGGAGTTAACCCACATATGGCGCAGCAGACCTCTCCTGTGCTATTCCACATAGCACAGTATATCAGTAGATCTGCCGGCTCTGCTCCATACTGTGTCTCTGGTGAATCCTCTCATCCCCTGCACCTCTGGTGTACACTCCAGTTCTTCTATGCAAAAATTAAAAAAAAAAAAACTTGAAAAAAAAAAAGACTATGAAAGCAAATAGGATTCAATTTTCCAAACTATGTATTAACCACCTATACAGGTTTCCTCACTACTAGAAAGTATAGCATTCCTATGAAATTTTTCCTGAACCAAAGTGGCAAAAAAGCAAAGAATTACCATTAATATATATGGAAAAATTGGGGACCATTTGGGATCATTCCAACATCCAAAAGTTAACATGCCAAATCACAGCGAATAATATATATAACTTAAAATATAACACTCATATAGAGTAAAAGCAGGAATGGGGCCTCCCTGCTGGCACAGGAATGGATCTCAGCACCACCAGCCACTGCATCTTGAATTCGATCCCTGGCCAGGGAGCTGACTCACATGGTGCAGCAGACCTCTCCTGTCTCTCCCACTTCTCCCCTCAGCAGTGTTTTCAGTCGATCCACCTGCTCTGCTCCCCACTGTCTCTGGTGAATCCTCTCACCACCCCCCACACCTCTGGCCTACACCCCAGTTCTTGTATTCATAAATAAAAATAATTTTTTTAGAAATAAATAAATACATACACACATACATACATACATAAAAGTAGGAATGATATGAGAAATACACAGCCTGTGTAAAGTAGATCCTGGGAAGGAGCTTGGGGTGAGAGCTGTCCCCAGAATCACTAGTTGCAAAACAAACACTCAACATCCTTTTCATTTTTGTCATAAAAGCAAAAATCCTCTTTGGATGTCTTTCAGTTAGCCAAAAGAGGTATTAATTAATGTAGGTCTTTTGTAAAAGTGAAGTGGCATAATGCAGTCTTCCAAAAAAGTGGGAAATAGCTGTGTTGGGATTCTAGTTCCTCTGGTATCAAGATAGAATGGAAGGAAAATGCCTATAGTCATTTGGCATAAACACCTATATGGGTCTTGAGAATAAAAGTAATCGGAATGCAATATACTCTATTTTTTTCTATTCCTTTCTAATTTTATTACAAATTTTTAGGCCATGGTGTTACATGTGTTTTAGCCTTATTATATTAGTTGTGTTACAACATTCATAAATTAATGAATCAATAATAATTGAGAATATTTACTCAGGGGGCAGCCACTTCCTAAAAACACTCTTTGCCTTGGAACCCAGAAGAGGAGTGGGCTCAAAGATGAAGAGAAACCAAGAGGTGGGTTTTGAGAAAGCCCCTGGAGTTGTTCTAAGATGGAATAGGTCGCCCAGCATTGAGTCACAGTGGATCTGACACCCACTGCTCATAGGTTCTCAAGGCTTTTCATGAGGAAGTATAGGGCTAGTCCAAAAAAAAAATTACACTTTTGCTCCATCTCAGCCTGCTATTGAAAAAAGCAACCAGATGATTTTCCATTTCAAGTTCAAATGCAGCATGTATTGCATCTTGTTTTGCTTGACTGGGGTAGTGAATGAGAGTTCCAAGACTGGCACCCTGCCAGTCCTAAATCAGTGTGGCCACATTGTTGCATGAACCCAGAAAAGCAAATAGAAAAGGGGATAGGGGAGAACCAGAAAAGCTGTAAGTTTGGAGAAGGCATGACTGTGATCGTTGCCATTTCCAGCATTACGCCCATGTTGCTGTTCTGTATAGAATGGCTCCTCCAGAGAGAAAAGGGATGTTTGGAGCAAAATTTGTGTTGCCTCACTCCTCTGCAACTAGACTCTATAATAAAAGTGCTTGCATCAGAGGAAGGCTGACAACACATTTTAGCACTTTCACAGTTCTAACTTAATCATGGCAGGAAGCTTTTTTGTTACTGGGAGAACAAGTTGCGTCACTGGGAACATCTGACTCCAGGATCTAGTGTCAATCACTTTGCCTAAGGTCATTAAAAAATACTAGGGTGTCCCCTTACAACACAGAGGCTTTGCCTGAGTGACAATCAAGAGGAAACACGTAGCATGATAAATAATTGAACAGGTGGATTTAAGAAATGTCTTTTCCTCTGCAAAAGAAGAGGGATTAATCTCTGTGATTGACAGTGATTAATCCAGGGTCTTTGACCATCTCCTCTACAACCCAGAGTTCAAACAAGTGGACTTGTCTTTTTCTTTAGTTTGCCTTTCTTGGTTGTTCAAGGAGTCTGTTTTGGCTTCATGGAGCCAGACAAGCCTAAGAGAAAGACAACACCTCAGGAGAAGTTCCTGAGAGCAGCTTTCAAGGGATGCCTGCCAGTGACTGATGTTGCAGGGAATCACCCACTGAGCGGAATAATATTTTGGAGCCGGCTTGTGCAAGACAGGCTCTGCCGTGGATCAAATGGCAAGTCTGTCTGCTCATTAGATTTACAAAATGCCCTGTTTGAGTTGCTGGTGCCAAAACACCTGTTAAAGACAACTTCAGTGTCACCTTTTCATATAGGGATTCACATTTGGGTTTTGGACTTGTTTTCCTTCCAGACCAATGATATAGCTTAAGTCTCGAAAAAGGGTAGGTACAAAGGCTGCCAATTTATTACGTTATCCATAGCAGTCCAAACAGCTTTGCTTATTGATATCCTGCAATTATTTGACACCAAAGAGATCTTGGTTCTTTGAAACAGTAACTGCCTACCAACAGAGGAAAATGGAGAGAGAATGGATGAGGAAAGATGGAAAGAAAGAACACAGAGGTTTCTACAATCAAGCCACCATCCTAATTGCCAGCAGCCCAGCAGCAGTATTTGAAGTTTTCAGTGCAAATAAAACTGTTGAGTTTGGAACTCCCACTCCCATGGAATATTTTTAAATGGTTAGAAAGAAGTCTGGGCATCCAGGCTCTAATATCCAAGATTTCAGGGCCACTCTGTGGATAGTACTTTAGAGACACCAGCTAGGACAAGGAAAGATGATGATACAAATTGGTCTAATAAGAAAGGCAGAGGAAGCAGATAACTCAACTAAGGGATTCCTATATTATACTAAAGTAGAAAAGTTAACCACAGTGGGATTGTGTGAATTTGAAGACAGAAAGATTTTAAAAAATGTATTAAGGAAAATTTCAAACACATACTTAAGTGAGAGAGATTAGTATAATGAAGCCCCGAGTACCATCACCCAACCTCAACAATGAACAACCCATGACCACTTCTGGTTCACTTGTATCTTCCCCCCAAACCTCCAATTACCATCAGATTACTTCAGAGTAAATCCAGACCACATGCAATAGATCATTTAAAATACAAACTTTCATAAGATTTATGACTTTACTGTAGGTCAGTTAAATACTGTAAAATATCAATTAAGATCATTCCTCTATTTTGGACAGATATATTTTTATAAGTTGAAACAAACATTCCCTGAACTTTCATTATGAATTAAAAACTGGTTTCATATTAGTTCTGTAAGATTATTTTTCTTGTTGCTATCTGATGGCTAAATGCATGCAGATAAACAGCAGACCTATAGTCTTGTAGGAGGTGGAGCTTTGGAGAAACAGGATGGAGTGTAACTGAGAAGGGTTGCTGACCCAAGGAAAGGGTGCAAAATGCAGTGTAAGATTACAGGGGGGGACAGAGGAGCTTGGAGATCAGAGAGCCTCTGCCGGTTACTACGGTTACTACATGGTCTGCAGCCAAAGTTGCTCTTTGATCTTCATCCTTCAGACCTTGTTATTAATCTCCCCAGAGGGCTGCTCTTTCCCTCCTCACACACCCAATGCAGCCCAGAATCACAAAAGGACATGGAAGGCTGAGGGGAGCATCAGCATATATTAACTCTCCTAGGCAGCTCTGTCTTAGTCACTACTTCCTCCTCTATGTAAAGCGGAGAGGTGGGAGCAAGACACCCAAAGACAATGGCAATTCTTTGTCAATATGTTCAGTATTCGAAAATGCAGATTTAGTAGAGACACATTATGATGTTGTTTAAGGAATTTCTGTTTTAATTGTGTAAAGATTAAGGACAGGAAGAATTGCTTGCAGCTTCTAACATCCCCCATACATTTAATTATATTTTGATAATTAAACTTAATTTTGACAAAATTAAATATATATATTTCAGTGTTGAATACAATCAATAGATTTTTTTAAACCCCTACTACATACAAAGTACAGTTGTAAATGCTGGGGGAAATTAAAAGTTGAATAATAAATTGCAGTGCAGTTTGCAATATAACAGGCTTCTTTTTTTTTAAGATTTATTTATTTTTATACCAGAACTGGGGTACAGGCCAGATGCATGGGAGGGTGAGAAGATTCACCAGAGCCAGAGTGGAGAACAGAACAGGCAGACTGATGAAATACACTGCTGAGGGGAGCAGTGGGAGCAACAAGAGAGGTCTGCCACGCCATGTGGGACCCTCGCCAGCCAGCCAGGATCGAACCCACGCTGCAGAGGCTGCGGACAGCTTCACAGCGTGGCACTCAACCGCTTGCGCCATCAGGGGAGGCCCTATAACAGGATTCTTAAGGCTAGTCTATTTATGGCCATAATGCCAAAATAAGAAAAATATAAGAAAAGGAAAAAAATGTGAGAGACAAAAAAATATCAGACTGTGATGAAGAAGCATAGGAAGAAAATGTCACCTAGGTCAGGAGTCGGGACATGACTACTAAATTGCTTCTTGGAAGCAGTGACATTTCAAATGGGCCTTGAAGCTGGGGTGGGATTTCAATGAGTAAAATCAGGGTTGAGGGAGAAAAGCAGGATAAATTCAGGGAAATGTGTGCCATTCATGTTTGGGGGGGGGAAGGTTATCTTTAGGGAGGCAAAACAGAATTTCAAAGGCAAATTGATTGCATACAGGCTAATAATTGAGACCCTCTGTGAGTTAAAGAAATGCACAAAGCCTGAAGGAAGATTACCTGATCCTAGCTCTGATCCCAAGGGGAGAGATCTTAGATAAGTATGTCACTGAGATTTTAAACTTCAAGGTCTTTGTGTATAAAATTAGGATAGCAACAGGTCCAACTCTGGCTGTAGTTTCATTATCTGACCAGAGGGGTTAGCTGAGGTTTTGCTGGATTGTTTGGCAAAGGCCATTGCAGTTCTTGGGGTGTTGGGGGAGGGATGACATGGATGCAGCTGCTTCCATCTACCTAGCCTGGGATGAACTGATCCTAGACGGGTTTGAAGTCTAGAACCTCTCAGGAGGACAAGATTCCTTTGGAAGACTGCTGTGGTCAGGGCCCCAGAGCTCTGCCAGGATGGGAAGGGTATTTGCAGTCATAGGGAGGCTCAGTCAGTCACCACCTTTTAGGCCTACTTTGCTGGGAGGGTCACCAGCAGGTTAACATCTGGAATGGGGCATGTATTCTGCAGGGGTCCTTCTCACCATCAGTGAATTGCTTTACACATACCAGCCCCAGGGCCTAGGGCACTTTCCAGTTGAAAAAGTCTCAAATACTTTGAGAATAAAGGGATGGGGAGTATGTGAGGCTTGATGTGACCTGACAGCACTCGGATGGAAGGGCCACCTCTCTGCTCCCTCCCCTTTCCAGGGTTATAAGATCCTTTCCTACTGGAAGGGGTGGAGTGAGAGCTGATGCCAATTTAATGGTTTGCAACTGGGTGTCTCTCCCTTCCTGGAAGGCCAGGCAACATCTCTCCTACCATTGTGATGAGAAGCATTTGTAAGGATGGTTATCTAATCAGGGAATTAGCCCTATTCACCAGGCAAGTATTTGGGGACTCTTAAAAATATATAATGGAAAAAAGAACCACATCAGGAAACAGCACCAGTGATCACACCCTGAATTATTATTAAGTGCAAACACTACTATGGTTTGGGACAATTACTTGTCAACAATTATCAGGTAAAACTGGTGGACATTTATCTTAAGTACCTCCTCATCATAGACACCATCAACTTCTCCCACTTAATTCTCTGCTTCAAGTCACTGCACTATCTAGCCTCATTTAATTCCTTGAGGTGTTTGTAAAAATTTAGTTTTTGAGTATCACCTCATCTAAGGCATATGAAACCCCATGGGGTAAAACAAAGGAATCTGAATTTAAAATGCTTTCTATTAGGAAAATTTCCAAAATAAGGAGAAAAATATAATGAAACACCATGCACTTATCCCCCAGTTTTCACAACTAATGGCCAAATTATTTGGTGAAAGCCCCCACTCCAAATTATTTGAAGCAAGTCCCAGATATCATTTCATCTGTAAATATTTCAGGGTATATTGCTAAATGATGCAGACTTAAATATCTAATTTTAATTACTATACCTTAAAAAACTAATGTTTCCTACGTATCAAACATCTACTGTTCAAATTTCCCAGGTTGTCTCACAATTTTTTGAATCAAAAACCAAGTAACTTCCCTACATTACAACTGACTGAGACATTTATTGACCGAAACATTGACTGGGTATTAATTGACTGATATATTAATTACTAATACATTTAATTGATATATTGCCTCTTCTTTTCCTCCTGTTGGATCATCTCACATGTCCTTTTAATCCCTGTATTTCCTTTAAATTATATAATATTATACGATAATTAATTTTACAACATAGTCTACATGTTGTTTATATTTAGTTATTTGCAATTACATAATATCCTTATATCATTTTTAGTGTAAAGCCTTGGTCAGATTCAGATTTAATGTTTTCAGCAAGAATACTTTATAGGAGGTGTGAAGTATCAAATACTTCCATCTAGGGGTACTAAATATCTGGTTGTGTTATTATAATATTAGCAGCAATTGATCACTGCTTAGTTCTATCAATGCACTGGGGACTCTAGTTCTTTACTTTCGAGGTAGTACATATGAATTTGTATACACTAAAACTCAAGGATATTACTCTAGTCTTCCATGCTGTAGGTAGAACTATCTCACAAAAGAAAGCAAATACAATATAATGAATTCCTCCAACAAATCCAGACTGAAGTTAAGCAAGACAATCATTCAGAGACAACAATTGTGTTGTATTTGTTGCTTTTTAGAAACTACAATATGAAATTAATATCATTACTACTTCATACTATTCCATCACAGTACTGTATATAATTTAAAAGCAAGTGTACATATATTTGGTATGTACAAATTTTACTGATGGACTGCATGATCGAAAAGGCTGAAAGATTATAGTCTAAAGGCTGAAGCCCACATCACTGAACTGGTCAGACAGGAAGACACTTCCACTTTGATTTCCCACCATTCTCCTGCCCCTCGCACCCTATGGTGTGGACACACTGAACTTCAGTCATTGCCCAGAACTGCCATGTTTTTGCACACCTCCTTGCCATTCCTCACGCTCACTCGTCACCCATATGCCCTTCCTCCATTTCAAAACTTGACAGGTTCCCTCTCTATTGAAGGTTATCATAAGCAGAAAATATTCCGTCATGCTCTAATGAACACAGTACAAACCTCCAGGCTGGCTCTCACCCTTTTGAAATGCAATTGTTCTTTACATGTTTGTCTTTCACTAGGCATGACATCTTCATGAGCAAAGGGGCTGTGTCTTTTTTGTCCCTGTGTTTTCCTTGCCCTGGGTCTGGCACCTCGGGTATACCCAGAAAATATTAGGATGATCTAGAAAGGTGAGATATGAGCTAAATGTGAAATGGAAAAGCAGAGAAGAAAGGCATTCTACACAATGAGTACGTATAGCAATAAACAAGGCACTTTGGAGGAATATATGTTAGGATTCTTGCAGTTGAAAGCAAGAAACCAATTCTGTAAGAATAATGGGAACATGTTGGAGTAATTCGCTGGCTTACAGACCTATCAGAAAGCTGGATGACCAAGTTCAGAAGTAGGTGCACTCCCAAGAGTCCAGAAGCAGGAAGCACAAGTCTTTTAGCAACTAATAATCTAGTCAGGATGTTGCTACAGGACCAGAGTACCTAACTAGCACTATAGAATAGGATGATTATTTAGTATTCAATGAGAGCCCAAGGTCAAACAGATACTGACCCTGGCCCACATAATGCCCTTTCATCCAAAGTCACCTTTCTTGTTGACTAACCCCATCAGCAGGTTAACTGCCTTAAAATAAGTTGGGCCAGACCCATCCCATTCTGTTTTTGCAGACCCAGAATTAGAAAATAGTGCAACTATCCCTTCCCAGGCACTGGGGTATTCTTGCTATGTCTCCTTCCAGGTGTTGCTGTGACATTTGCATGCACTCCCTAGAGCTAGCCACACCATATTACAATTTATCACCTGCAAGTCAGTCTGACTTGCTTGCCTGGGGCAGCAAGCTTGCTCCAGGAGGGCAGGGACTAGATGTAGTTTTGCATTTCCTCCCCTTCTCCCTTCCCTCTCAGTATAGTAGGAGATGAAGATGAGGGGCTCAAAGACCTATATGACAGCTTTAGGGTTGCCTTAAACTGTTCAGCCTGAGGTCACAACCAAGAAGAATTTGCATGATTACTTGTCCTATTCACTCACGATTGGGAGAAAATGTCTTAGGTTTATTGGAGGATTAGACACATTTACAGTAACATCCAAAATAGTTCAAAGGGAGTAATTTCTCCAGAATTTAATCTGACTCTAAATCTTTCTGGATCACTTTTTGGAAGCTGTGATCTGTTTTTGCTTTCTCCCATCTTCTTCCACAGATAACTTAATCATCCTGAGACTGAGACTTTTCTTTCTAAAGCAGTGTGCGTCCCTCACGCTCCTTTAACTCCATGTTCCCCCTGACACTTGTCCTTATTTCCAGTCCTCAATTGTAGATGATTAGTTTGGAAACAGAAACATGAGTTAAGTGTCTTTGTTCCTTACAGGGCTTTGGAAACTCTTGGAGCCCTGGAGCCTGAGCAGGGAGTTGCTGTATACCAGCTGAAACAATCACAGGATCCAGACTGGAGACAGAGGGAAAAAAAAGAAAAAACAACTCTGCCTCATTCAGCTGGCCCTCCATTCAGCCTGGGGTGGTGGGGGTGACTTAACTTATGAATCTAGTTTGCAGCAGCATTCCTGGAAAACTGGCCCATTGCTGAGTTTTCTTGTGAACTTCATCCACCTGTCATGCTGGGCCTTGGAGGGGAGCCAGGACAGGCAGGAAATAATAGGCTGCAGGATACTGGTGTGTGTCAGTGGCCCCAACCCTCCCATTCCTGAACACAGATGAGCTCGCCGAATAAGAGGTGGAGGATGGGCTCAGGAGACCACGGAAAGACTGGTTGAGAGAGGGGGAGGTACACAGGACGTGATGAAGCTTTAAACTCACAGTGGACCCCTCCATAGGATTACAGAATCATCTCTGCAGGGAAATGGCCCTGACTCTTACTCAAACATGCCTCTTTGTTCTCACTGACCTCATCCTGCTCACATTAAGCCTAAGCCTCAGATCCAGAGGAATAATGTCTGGGTCCTTCCCACCTCTACATCCCCCCTTCCCCTGGCCTCTCCGGTCAGTCAGAGGACTGGCTGTAATGACATCAGCTGGCTAGAACTACATAAAACTTCCCTTTTCAACTCCCAGGCTCCTGGATTTATATTTTGTTTTGTTTTTAATTTCCAAACGATTTCCCTTTGTCCAGCTGGATTTCTCCCCTCTCTACCCTATCTCCATTAATTTTAATTTCCTATTTTCCATGAGCAGGTTTCACGCAATAAGGTACAAGAAGCACAGGTTTTCAAGGAGCACTAACTTAACATAACACAGAGTAAGTGGGAAATATTTTACTCTAGAAATTCAGCACTCTTAGGTGACCGGTAGCATCATATTAAGACAATGCCAAGCTTCTGTTCTGGAAAGAAAGAGGCTTCAGACAGTTTTTCCTCCTTGTGAGTCTTCTTGCAGTCCATTCCACTGCAGATCACGCAGCTGGGGGAAATAGGCATTTATTTACCTGTGCATGTGGATGCAATGCAGCAGACCACCTTAAGGCGTTGTCCACAGATTTGGAATTAGCAGGACCACCGGCCAGAGTGTCTCAAATTCTAATGTGCACACTGGATTACCAGGGTATCTGATGAAGATATGGCAGTTTGTGGTGGGGGCTGAGGGTGCCTTTCTAGCAAGTTCCCAAGTGTTAATAACACATCTAGTTCTCAGATGACACCTGGCAATCTGCTTTTTGGAGATTTATCTGAAAAGAATATGGATAACAACGCTATATTAGGGCAGGAAGTTTTCATCTAAGGAGGATTATGTAATGGAAAGAGGAATAATTAAGAGCAAGGAAACCAGGGCTGTATTCCAAGTTATGCAACAAACTATAACCTCAGTGAGTTAGAGTAAAAAAGGAGATTGATAAATCCCCAAACTTTTCATATGGGATGTGTGTTTGGATGGAGTTTAGCCACTAAAAACATTCAAATGACAGAATAATCCATGTGGTCCTAATCTAGACAAACAAAACATTTCCACATATCCTTTTGAACTTTTGAAAACGGAACAGGACACAAACAGAAGCACCCATTTGGAAACCTCTAGACTTGATCGTGTCTGAGGTCCCTTCTTCACACTCATCCTATGATCTCAGTGGCGAACATAAAATGGGAAGAGGGATGGATTTTCATTGTACATAAAGTATAAATCTCCTTCAGCAAAAGTTGATCTAAAGCTGTATACATTATTGAGAAGGTTTAATACTGGAAGTGTTGAAGAAAGATATTGCATCTCTTTCCCTAAAAAGTCATTAGGAAAGAAAAGGAAAGCACCAGGCTAAGCTGTTGAAGGGCTAGTTTTGACTAAAAGTAGGAGAAATGACTGTGTGGTCGTGACTATTCTGAGTGACACCTGCCTCTTTAGTTAAGAGACCCAACAGGGGCCTCCCTGGTGGCACAGCGGTTGAGCGCTGGGCTGCGAAGCTGCCCGCAGCCTCTGCAGTGCCTTTTCGATCCCCGGCCACCGGCGAGGGTCCCACATGGTGCACAGACCTCTCCTGCCACGCCCACTGCTCCCCTTAGCAGTGTACTTCAGTCCTTCTGCCTGTTCTGCTCCCCGCTCTGGCTCTGGTGAATTCTCTCACCCTACCGCGCTTCTGACTGGACCTAGTGCTTGCATGAGTAAATCTTAAAAAAAAAAAAAAAAGAGAGAGAGAGACCCAGCAGGAGTGGGGGGCACACTTAAATCAGGATAATTGATGAAGATCCATAAAGAAGCAGTTAGGGAATTCTAGGAGACAAATATGTAAAGTAGACCAACTTGAAAAGAGCAGTGGTGGGCCAGAAGCAAACTGCAGGAATACAAGAGGGGAATAAACACCTGGACCTCTTGCTCTTTCTTCCCTCCAATCTCCTGAAAGCAAGCACTAATGACCATGCCCACAGGAAGTCAGAGGGGTCTCTACAACTCAATTCCTGGGTAGAGAAAAGGGTGAGTGGAAGAGAGGGTCAGGTCAGGTGGAAAGTGGGTCTCAAGAAAAAACAGGTGTCTACACAAACATGCAGTTTTTTAATAGCACAAGACAATCTTTTTATTTCTGCTCACTTCTGTTTTTAGGTTGAGCTATTGGGACAAATATATTTGCCAACTTTGTATCCTTTCCATTTAATTTTGGAAGTTCCAAAAGAAAGCTTGGTTATTGAAATCTAAAATGATGGTGTTTAATGGAGCAGAATTTCTCATTTTGTTGCATTTCACCAGATAGTGCTTCACAGATACTGCAGTTTCCAAACATTGAAGGGTTGTGGAAACCATGCACCTAACACATCATCACTGCCATTTTCCCAGCAGCATGTACTCACTTGTGTCTTGGTCACATTTTGATAATTCTTGAAGCAAGTCAATTTTTTAAATTACTATCAAATCTGTTATGGTACTGTTCTTGGTGATCTTTGATGACACAAATGTAACTGTTCTGATGTGTCACAGACCATGTCCACTACATAAGACGGCAAACTTCAATGACAAATGTAGTGCATGTTCTGACTCTCCACTGAGGGTCATTTCTCTCTTCTCTTTGGCCTCTCTATTCTCTGAGACAACAATATTGCAATTAGGTCAATTCATAGCCCTACAATGGCTTCTAAGTGTTCAAGCAAGAGGAAGAATCACATGACTCTTGCTTTAATAAAAAACTAAAAACAATTAAGCTTAGTGTGGAGGGCAAGTCAAATACCGAGGTAGGCCTAAAGCTAGGCCTCTTATTCCAATGTCTAGTCAGGTTGAAGGAAATGAAAAGTGTTACTCCAGTGAATACATGAATGATAAGAAAAACAGCCTTACTGCTGATACGGAGAAAGTTTCAGTGGTCTGAATAGAAGCTCAACTCAGCCACAGTATCTCCTTAAGCCAAAGCCTAATCCACAGCAAAGTTCTAATGCCCTTCAATTTTATGATGTCTTAGAGAAGTGAGGAAGCTGCAAGAGAAATATTTGATGGTAGCAGAAGTTAGTTCATGAGCTTTAAGAAACCATAACAAAAATGCAAGAAAAAGCAACATGTTATCCAGAAGATCTTGGTAGGATCATAGATGAAGGTAGCTACACTAAACAACAGATTTTCAATATAAATAATACAGCTTTCGGTGGAAGATGCTGTCTAGGATTTTCAAAGCTAGTGAAATCTAGGTCTGGCTTCAGAGTTCAAAGGCCAGGTTAACTCTCTGGTTAGGGGCAAACGTAGCTGGTGACTTGCATGAGTTGAAAGCAGAAAGTTTTAGAATATGTTCACAAGTTTCTTGAGATGGAATCTACTCCTACTAAAGATGCTATAAACACTGTTGAAATAATAAGAAAAGTCTTAGAGTAGCATATGAATTTAGTGATAAATTCAGCGGCACGATTTGAGAGGATAGACTCTTCAGCCAATGTGGCAAACAGCATTGTCTTATTTTAAGAAATAGCTATCCAACCTTCAGCAAACCTTGCCCTGATCAATAAACAGTCATCAACTTCAAGGCAAGACCCTTCCCCAGTAAAACAATTATGACTCCCTGAAGGCTCAGATGATGGTTGGCACTTTTTAAACAATATTTTAAATGTACATTGTTTCTGTAGACATAATACTGTTGGCACTTGATAGTCCACAGTATGGGGAACACATTTTTATACTTACAAGCACTGGGGTCATTTGCTTCATTGTGGTGGTCAGGAACTGAACTCGCACCACCTCCAATGTGTGCCTGTGGTTAGTTTTGAAATGCTAGTTTTGCAGTGGTCACCAAAGTTGCTGACCCTCTGCTTCCATTCTGTGGTCCTAGGGGGTCACGGCTTCAGCCTGCTACCTGGTGGCAGGGCTACCTGGTGACAGGGCTTCCCTGTGCACCCACATAGGGTAGGAAATCACTGCGCCCCAAGAAGCCCACCACTGAGACGCGCATCCTCCTCTCCCAGAGAGGCCTGAGAACGCTTCCTGCCAGGGCGCAGAGCGGCTTTCGTCACTTCCGGCCACGTTCTTATTGGCGGGCCGGAGGGGCAGGAGGGGCCTGTCTGGCCGCCGCTCCTCCGCGGCGCTGAGGTGAGTGTGGGCTGGCAGGGGCGGGGGCGACTGGGCCTCTGGGGCCGGGGATCAGACCCTTCCTCCAGGAAGAGCGGCGACGCCCCGCCCTCCAGCGGTTGGTGGGGATGGGGTCCGCCTCGGGGTCGGCCACACTCTTGCCCTGCAGACCGGCTTCCCTGCCTGGCCCCTCCTCCGGCCTGGCGTCCCCCGCTCACCGCCAACCGCTGGATTACAGCCCCCACGGGGCTGCCCTGGCATCTGTCCTGAGGGGGCCCTGCAAGCTCAGGGGCTCAAGGCCTTCCTCGGTCCTTCTACCCCAGCCCTGCAGATGGTGACCAGAGCCCTGGACGCACCCCACCTTCCACCACCCCCCCCCCCCGCCACACCCCCAACCAGAGCCTACTTTTCCCTGAGAGCGGTCTGCTTAGTCTGCTCTCCTCCCTCGCCCAGGCTCCCCCTCTGCTCCCTCATCTATCTGCTCCAGGCTTCCGAGCCTGCTCTTTGTTTCCTCACAAGCCATTGACTGGGGACAGTAAATGCCAGTGTGCACCCTCTTCCCTGTCAGTGCCCACCTCAATTCCCCTCCCCACTTGCCCCCACACTTTCAGTCACTGCAGGATTCCAGCCTTAGCAGCCAGTTACCAGAGGTGGACCATCCTCCCTTTGCCCTGCTGTTGCTCCTGGCAGTGCAGGGCCTTTCTCCCAACAGCTAAGTTTTTCTCTCTTAGGCTTTTATTCAAGATCCTGAGGCCTTTGTATACGCCTTAGGTGGTCTTGCGCCTTTAATATATTTTAATCTTTTTCAAGACAAAGTACAGAGAATGGGTCAGCAAACACCAGTGACTAGGACTGACAGTTCCCATTTTGTCACATGAGTTTGACACCCCTATTCCCCTTTCAAAGAAAACTGTTAAACTACCTTTACATGCATGGCCCCAATTCTATTCACTTCCCCAGGCAAGTCTCATTTTGACCAATGTCTTTTCAGCATGTTGTTTTGTTTGTTTAAGCAGTATAACTGACAATAGGAATTGTCTGTGTAAGATGTACAACTTGTCATTTTGATATATGTGTACCCTGTGAAATAATCATCACAAGCTAATATGTCCATCATCCCACATACATTTTCCTCACCCCCCAACCCCTGGCAACCACCACTCTTCTCTGCACCTATGATTTGGATCATTTTATGTTTTGTATATAAGTAAGATCATACAGTATTTGATTTTGTGTCTGGCTTACTTCACTTAGCATAATGTTCTCCAGGCTCATTCAAAAAAGAATTTCCTTTTTTGAAGACTGAATAATATTTCGGGGTGTGTGTGTGTGTGTGTCCCCACATGTTACATATCCATTCATTTGCCCATGGATGTTTAGATTGTTTACATGTCTTGGGATATTGGGAATAGTCCTGCAATGAATATAGGGGCTCAGTTATCTCTTCAGACTCCACATTTTATTTTTTGGGATTTATATACTTAGAAGTAGAATTTCTGAATCCTCTGGTAGTTCTATTTTAATGTTTTCCATAATGACTACACCAGTTTTCATTAACGTCAAGGGTACACTAGATTCCACATTATCACCTATACTTCTTGCTCTTGTTTTTTTTTTTTTTAATGATAACCATTCTAATAGATATGAGATGCTTTCTCATTGTATTTTTGTCTTGTATTCCCGTGATTAGTGATATTGAGCATTTTTTTCTTATACTTGTTATCTTTCTGTATACCCAAGTTCTTTATCCAGTTTTACATCTGGTTGTTTTCTGCTATTGAATTGTGTAAATTCTTTATATCTTTTAAATATTAACCCTTTATCAGTTATATGGTTTGCAAAAATTTTTTCCCATTTTGTAGATTGCCTTTTCATTCTGTTGAATATTTTGTTCTTTCTTTTTCTGTCAGCACATTCTTATGCATATACACATCAAATATGTTTGTATTTTAAAAATCTACACACAGGGCCTCCCCGGTAGCACAGTGGTTGAGCACTGGGTTGCGAAGCTGCCCACAGCCTCTGCAGCACTGGTTCGATCCCTGGCTGCTCTCCGGCCACCGGAGGAGGGTCCCACATGGCACACAGACCTCTCCTGCTGCCCACTGCTCCCCTCAGCAGTGTACTTCCGTCCTTCTGCCTGCTCTGCTCCCTGCTCAGGCTCTGGTGAATTCTCTCACCCTCCCGCACTTCTGACTGTACCCAGTGCTTGTATAAATAAATAAATAATCTTAAAAAAAAAATCTACACACATATCATACTATAGAAACTCTGCATTGAACAATTTTATTTATCCATATAGCTTTGTGTTCTGTCTGTATGACATTGATGTGGTTCTTTCCTTTCAACCACTGTTATTTTGACTATTTGATGGTTGTGGGATTGAGGCTGTTTCCCCTCTTTCTCTTGTGCACAGGCATATGGTAATATTCTTGTGTGCATTAGCAGGGATTTTTATAGGGCACATATCTAGAACTAGGTTTTCTGACTGAGGGACTTGCAGAGGTTCAACATTACTAAGTGTATTTCCAGAGTGACTGTACGAGTTCAATACCCTCTAGGGGATCTGGAGACTTTCAGAGTCTCCATATTTCCTATATTCTCAACATTTGATACTGTATTTTATATGTTCCCCCAATCAATGGGAAGAGTAGTCATTTTAGTTTGTATTTCCTTAATTCTTAATGCCATTGAAAATCTTTTCAGATGTTTACGGACAGTTTCATTTCTTTATCTGTGATTTACCAGATCACATCCTGTATTTATTTTTAATGAAGTCATAAATTAAAAAAATATATTCTGTATATTTTTTGTTTAATACATTTGCTAAATATCTTCTTTCACTCTGCAGCTTGTCTTTAAGATTTTGATGGAATCAAATACTTTTTCCTTTATGGTCAACTTTTTTTGCATATTTTAAATAAAAGTTGTAAACATTAAAAAAAATCATTCACATCTTCACCCCGCTAGAAATATAGTTTTGTGTGCCACAGGAAGAAAGAAATATATTTTTTACATGGAAAATCAGTATTGTCTCCATTTCTACCTTAGTTTCTATTTTTCTTGAAGGGGGGGGTAATTTATCATATATTTCTAGTATAACAAAAATATGATCAGAGGATGTTTTGCCAAATGATCTTAGTCTTTGGAATTTGTTGAAAATTCCTTTGTTGCCTTGTATGTGGTACTTTTATAATATCCAATGTACATCTTGAAAAAAATGTCTTGTTTATATGTAGCTAAATATTCTTTACTTGATCCATTCATTACTGAGGGAAATGCATTAAAATCTCTTGTTCCAAAGGAAGATTTACCAGTTCCTCTTTGCTAGTTCAGTTAGCTTTGGCTTTCTACATTTTGAGGGTTGTTGGTACATACATACATTTGTACTTAACATCTTTTTGATGAGTTTTTCCTGTAATTAATATGCATTTTTTGTTCCTACTAGTAATTTTTGCTTTCAGTTCTGTGTTGATTTGTATAAATATCACTAAGCCACATGCAGCAATACATGTTCAACTCACAAATGCCATGTGTGGAGTAAGAATCCAGCACAGAGGAGTATACACAGCATAGTTCCCCTGACAAAGCTGACCAGAGACACAATGGATCTGTGGTGGTGGAAGTGAAGGTGGAGGCTCATCCTTAGGAGGCTGGGATAGAAGTAGAGCCTGCAGGGGGTAGGAGGGCTGTTCTCGATGCTGTTTCTGTGAACATGGGTTCTTTGTGACTGACCCTTGAGCTGTGTGTTCAGATTTGTCAAATCCTGCAGAAAAAACATTCTTTGATAATGAACTTTAAAGATACAGAAGAGCTATATAGCTACTATAGCTTTATTTTAATTAGTGTTCCTTTAGTCTCATATTCAGCCTTTCTATGTTATTTTAATTTTAATTTATGTAGGTGTGCTTTGTGGATCTGCTCAATCTAGTAGGTGATTTTAATCCTTTTATTTATCATTACTCATCTACTGGACTTGTTTCTACTACTTTTGTATTTTTATTTCCTACACTGTTTTTGCTCTGTGCTGCTGATTTTGTTTTACTTCCTTTTCCTTATCAACCTTAAACATGTTGTCTTTATCTTTCATATAAAGTAACTATCTTCTAATGCAAATGGCCAACAGGCATATGAAAAAATGTTCAACATCACTTGTAATCAGGGAAATGCAAATAAAAACTACAATGAAATACCATCTCACACCAGTGAGAATGGCACATATTAAAAAAAGTAGCAACAACAAATGTTGGCGAGGTTGTGGAGATAAAGGAACTCTTCTGCACTGCTGGTGGGAGTGCAAACTGGTCCAACCACTATGGAGAGCTGTGTGGAGATTTCTGGACCTACTAAACATAGAGCTTCCATATGATCCAGCAATTCCACTCCTAGGGATTTACCCAAAGGACACAGAAACATCAATTCCAAAGAGCACCTGCACCCCTATGTTTATAGCAGCACTGTTTACAATAGCTAAGCTTTGGAAACAACCCAAATGCCCAAAAATAGATGACTGGATCAAGAAGATGTGGTACATATATACCATGGAATATTACTCAGCATTCAAAAAAGATAAACACATGCAATTTGCAGCAACATGGATGGCGCTGGAAGGGATCATGCTCAGCGAAATAAGCCAGAAAGAAAAAGAAAAATACTAGATGGTCTCACTCATATCAGGAATCCAGAAAACTTAAATAAGGGGCCATGAAAAAGACTAATCAATACAAAGTAAAAATCAAAATCAACAAGCAACTATAAACCAGAGACATACTATGGGGGTGGGGGGGCAATGGGCTGGGAAAGGAAGGACCAGAGTCAAAATAAGTGGGGGCGGGGGGGGGGGGTACAACTGTATGGGGAATATAACCAAAATGAAAATGCATAGATTGTGCAAAGATGAAAAAAGATGTAAGAATTATATAAAATAAAATATTTAAATTAAAAAAATAAAGTAACTATCTTCTTCATGAATGAGACAGCTGAGTATATGAGGGGCTTGGAGAAGGGGCAGATGACCTGAGATGCTCTGCGGGAGTCTGTGCTGTGGGAATGTAGCTGAGTTGACAGCACCAGGCACAGAACAGATTGCTTAGGAGGTCAACTGAACCCTGAAGGATGAGCAAGGCCCTGAGCTGCCAGTAGAGGAGCCAGGTTGAGCCTCCACGTGTTCTTCTCTCTTCCCTCAGCAACTGAGTGACTTGCTCCTGCACAGCACCCCTGGGAAGTCCAGAGCACCAGGTGATGGCGACTTTGCATCTGTCTGTCCTACCCCAGGTAAGCATCACTCTTCCCCGTGAGGTCTCCACCCAGAGCTTCCCTGCCTCGTCTGTTTCAACAAACATTGTCAGGTTTGTCTGGCCCGGGGTGCTGCTAGCAGAGAAATCTCCCTAAGTTAACTGGCTCAGTGGTACAAGTGTTGGGCCCTGTCCGTGCAAGAAAGCAAGTCTGAAGCTAACCCTGTCCCTTAGCAGATTCTGTGCCCCCTGACTCAGGGCCCACCCTGAACCACACCTGGGCCTGCAGCAGCGTTCTGTCATTCCAGGCTGAGGTGACCTTTGAGGATGTGGCTGTACTTCTCTCCCAGGAAGAATGGGGCCATCTGGGCCCTGCTCAAAGAGGCCTCTACAGGGACGTGATGCTGGAGACCTATGGCAACCTGGTCTCCTTGGGTAAGGCTCCTTTCATGGATGTAGCTTAAGGAACAGGTCTAGGGGCTGAGTGCTTACCAGAAGCTCACCTAGGGGCCTCACCCCTTGGGCCTAGAGACATGTGTCACTGATACTGGTCCAAGGATGGCCTGGTCTACATAGAGGAAGGACAGCTGGTTCTTCCTTGGAATTCCATGTTAAGAGTGTGTCCTGGGCCTCCCCGGTGGCGCAGTGGTTGAGCGCTGGGTTGCGAACCTGCCCCTGCCCTCCGCGGCGCCGGTTCGATCCCCGGCTGCTCCCCAGCCACCGGAGGAGGGTCCCGCATGGCGCGCAGACCTCTCCTGCGGCCCGCTGCTCCCCTCAGCAGTGTACTTCGGTCCTTCTGCCTGCTCTGCTCCCTGCTCTGGCTCTGGTGAATTCTCTCACCCTCCCGCGCTTCTGACTGTACCCAGTGCATGTATAAACAAAAACAAACAAACAAACAAATAAATAAATAAACATGCCCCTAAAATAAATAAAAAAAAAAAAAAAAGAAAGAAAGAGTGTGTCCTGCCCTAGGCCTGAGATGGGGAATTGTGCACTTCCTGGTATATAAAGCCTGCTCTCGTCCCCTGGGCTGAGCTCTTCATCCTCATGACCAGCCCTAGCCCTCCAGAGTGTGTCCAGACTTGCTACCATGCCTGTACTTTCCCTCCCCCCCCCCCACCCCTTGAAGTTCCAGGGCAAGACTGCTCTGCAACCTTGGTACCAACCCCAGGCCCTGTCTCCTTCCTAGGAGCTGGACCTGCAAGTCCAAAACCCGGGGTGATCGCACAGTTGGAGCGAGGGGGTGAGCCGTGGGTCCTGGACACGCAGGGCTCCAAAGGGAGAAAGCAACTAAGGATCAATGACTCAGGTACGTGAGGGGAGCTGTAACCCTAACTCAATCACTGCATAAATATTTGTTGGGGTTCAAGGTATCTGGTTAATGGTTGAGCAGTTTGGAAGAAGATGCATCAGGGCCGGCAGAGTAGCTGTAAGAGTGATTTCTGTTGAGACAGTGGTCTCTGCTGAAACCCAGGTCATCTCTGCCAGCCCTTAGTAGAGTGATTTTTGAGCTCAGTCTTCTAGGAAGGTGAGAAGGGGCGCTGCGGATGGAGGAAAATAGGAAAGGGCATTTGAGGGTGCTGTGAAGTAAGACTGGGGTCACAGGACCCATGGAGCCCTGTCTTCTAGAACTCATGTGCTATGAGGAGGGTCAGAGTTATACAGAGACTCTATGGAGACTATCACTTCACTCTACCCCTTCTAATTTAACTTACTTGTTAATTATAGACCATGGCAGGTAAGAGGATACACATCATCCCAAGTCATCCAATATGTATGCTGCTGTCTCTTTTCTAGCACTATTCTATACCTGCTAATACTGCTTCTCAGCAGGAATGCATTGATCTCATGCACACTACTGTATTATCCACTTTTTCACTAAATAAATTTCCATTTTTATACAGTTGTCCCTTTGTATCTGTGGGGAACTGGTTCCAGGTCCCTCTGTGGATATCAAAATCTGAGGCTGCTCAAGTCTCCTATATAAAATGGCATAGTATTTGCATATAACCTACACACATACTCCCATATATTTAAAATCATCTCAATTACTGTATAGTACCTAATACAATGTAAATGCTCTGTAAGTAGTTGTTATACTGTATTATATATAGGGAATATGACAAGAAAAATAAGTCTGTACATGTTTAGTACAGATGCAACCATTGTGGGCCTAATTACATAGTATGCATTTTCAATCCACGGTTGGTTGAATCCTCTGATGTGGAACCTGCAGATACTTGAGGGCCAACTGTACACAAATCTTCCTTACTGCTTTCAGTGGAAGTGCCAACAGGAAAAGTGTTCTGTGTTTTAATTGCAATGAACAATGCTGATGTTCATATTTTTGAGTGTGCCTTGTTGATATTCTAGGAATGAACTTCTGGCTAAAAGAACTTCACTGAGCATCCTCTATCATTTTCTATTACACCCCAAAGGACCCTTCTCTTTGACTCCTGGAGGCTACTCCACCCCTTGAGTCTGTTCATCTGTCTGGACTCATTCAGGGTGTCTGAATATTATAAGGGTAACCACATTGCATGAAGCAGCAGTTTGCTCTGTTTTGTCATCATGCAGTATTCTGAGGTATAAGCATACCACAAGTTATTTTCCTTTGTACCTGTGAAGGACGTTCAGTTGTCCCCAGTTGGGGTGGTTGTACATTTGTCTCTCTTGGCTAGCAGAGAATGCATTTCTGTGTGCACCTAAAAGTGGAGTCAGTGTGTGAATGTCTAGTCAAATAAGAACTGAATGGAGAATTGAGGGGGTATGAGGAGGCATTCTGTGTGGGCATCTTGAGTTTAAAGTGCTAGTGGCTCACCTAGGTGGCCTCTTAGGCTCCTTGAAGAGCCCTGAGGTGTGTGTGGCCTGCTAGGGAAAGTAAGGGACCCTGGTCTCTGTGTGTTCCATCCTCCCCTTCCATCATTCCTGTTGCCATGAGCTCAGTCTTTTGCCCTATTAGGGAAGTAGCTTGTTTTTCTATCATGTTTTTGGAGGTGATTTGGCTGTTGTTAGGTAGCCTTAGACTCTCTTGGCCTTAATTTCTTTGTCCAATGTTTTCCATGATTTTGGGGGCCCTCTCCCTGGCCTGGTTCCATGATGCTATGAAGTCTCCATCTTCTACCCCTTTGTAATGAGGGAAGGTGTCCTACAGTCCCACTTAGGCAAGTTTTGTGGACAGAAGACAGGCAGGAAGGGCATGGATGTTAAAGTTGGTCAGACCTGGGTTTAAATATTTAGACTGCCACATGGCTGTGGCCCTTAGCAGGGGCCTTTAGTCTCTGAACTACAAGGTCTCATCTCTGTAAGGCCATTGTGACTTTGGAGATGACTGTATTGGTATTCCATAGGTGGTCAGACGCACCTTCATAACTTCCTTCCAGAGTCAGAACAGGTGACCCTGAGATATTCTGCTTGTTGTTTCAGCTCATGGGACCAGACCTGAGTACAAGGAGTTGACTTCAGGGGTGATGCTTAATGGGAGACAACTGGACCAACTCAGGGAAACTATTCCCCAGGGACCTGAGCCTGGAGAAGCCCATGAGCATGTCAGGGAGTCAGAGGAGAGCCTGGACAAGTCAGGAGGGCAGAGTGGCCCCGGGCCAGTCATGGTGAACAACAAGGAGCACAGTCAAGAGTCTGGGGGAAGACACAGGTTGGGGTTAAGCCCTATCCTTGATCAGAGACCTCACAAATGTGATATATGTGAACAAAGTTTCGAACAGAGATCATACCTCAATAACCATAAACGTGTACACAGGTCAAAGAAAACAAATATAGTGCATGATTCTGGGGGAATCTTCAGTGCTAATTTAGTTGTTGAAGATCAGAAAATTACTCTTGGAAAAAAGTTGCATTATTGTGGTTACTGTGGGAAAACCTTCAGGTATAGTGCTAACCTTGTCAAGCACCAGAGACTTCACAGTGAAGAGAAGCCCTACAAGTGTGATGAGTGTGGGAAAGCCTTCAGCCAGAGCTGTGAGTTCATCAATCACCGAAGGATGCACTCAGGGGAGATCCCGTACCGTTGTGATGAGTGTGGGAAGACATTCAATCGAAGGCCCAATCTCATGAAGCATCAGAGAATTCACACTGGAGAGAAGCCCTACAAGTGTGGTGAGTGTGGAAAACACTTCAGTGCTTACTCTTCTCTTATCTATCACCAGAGAATTCACACTGGAGAAAAACCCTATAAGTGCAATGAATGTGGAAAAGCCTTCAGTGACAGCTCAATCCTTATCCGACACCGTCGGACTCACACTGGAGAGAAGCCATTTGAGTGTAAAGAATGTGGCAAAGGCTTTACCCAAAGTTCTAACCTTATTCAGCATCAAAGAATTCACACTGGAGAGAAACCCTATAAATGTAATGAATGTGAAAAAGCCTTCATCCAAAAAACCAAACTTGTTGAACATCAGAGAAGCCACACTGGAGAAAAACCCTATGAATGTAATGACTGTGGCAAAGTCTTCAGCCAGAGCACACACCTCATCCAGCATCAGAGGATCCACACAGGAGAGAAACCCTACAAGTGCAGTGAGTGTGGAAAGGCCTTCCATAACAGTTCCAGACTCATCCACCACCAGAGGTCACACCATGGAGAAAAGCCATACAAATGCAGTGATTGCAAGAAAGCCTTTAGCCAGGGTACTTATCTCATCCAACACCAAAGGATACATACTGGGGAGAAGCCCTACAAATGCACTGAGTGTGGAAAGGCCTTCCGGCACAGTTCCAATGTGTTCCAGCATCAGAGGATTCACCTCCGGGAAGACTTCTCAACGTGATGGTGAAGGAGGACCAATGAGTCCTACATGCACTTCCTCTACATGATCCATCCCACTTCTATTTATTGTCCACATGGTGGTGTCATAAGTTGAAAGGGCATTCCTATTTAATTATAAAAAAAATCTTAAATGAAAAGCAAAGCATGTTCATTTCAGAGAAATTAAGAGAGAAAGGTGAGCAAAGAGAAGTTAACTTAATCTCCCTCACTTAGAATAAAACTATTCATCATTGCTGATTTTGTCTGTTTCTTTTCAGACACACTGAAGAGCATTTTAAAGAAAATACTGTTATGCTTATTGTTGCAGCACCAAAGATCTTCACAATTGTTAATACCTTAATACCAGAAGATTCATACTGTGGAGAATTCCACATATTTACATATTTTACATTTTGTAATTTTTAAAAAGTTAACATTGTTCATACTTTTCAATGTCACTTAATAGGATAAATGCATTTTTTAGTTAAATTACATAATATAAAATTTACTACTTTGATTTTTTAGTTACAATTCTGACATTAAGTACAGTCACAATGTTATATAAAGATCACCACTATTTCCAAACTGTTTTTATTATCCCAAACATGAACTCTGTACCCATTAAACCATAACTCTCCATTCTTCCCTTCTCACAGCTACTAGCAAGCCCTTCCTATTTCCTTTCTCTACATACTTGCCTATTCTGGGCACATCGTATAAGTAAAATCATACAATATCTGTCCTTTATGTTTTGCTTGTTTCACTTAGCATAATATTTCCAAGATTTTTCCGTGTTGTACCTGTATCAGAACAGCATTCATTTTTATGGCTTAATAGTAATCACTGTATGTAAATGAAACTGTTTTTTTAAGATTTTTATTTATTTATGCATATAAGAGCTGGGGCACAGGCCAGAGATGTGGGGGGAGGGGGATGTTAGAGGAGTCCCCAGAGCCAGAGTTGGGAACAGAACAGGCAGGCTGACTGAAATACACTGCTGAGGGGAGCAACAGGCGAGTCAGGAGAGGTCTGCTGCACCATGTGGTTGCTCCCTGGCCGGCCAGGGATCAACTGGTGCTGCAGAGGCTGAGGATTGCTACATGGTGCGGTGCTTAACCCCTTGCGCCACCAGGGAGGCCCCAAAACATTTTGTTTATCCAGCCATCTGTTGACTATTATGCATAATGCTGCTATATGTGGAACCAAGCTTAGCTGGGGTTTCGCCATTTTGTATATCCTCCACCTTGGTATGTTAGTCCTTGTCCAGCCGCATTCCGGAGATAGTTTCAGCAGTCACAACCCTCACTCCACTTGGTGACGAAAAAGCAGACCACCCTAGCCGCCAATGAGGGCAGTCCTGTCCATAAATGGGACAGCATCTCTAACCGTCCAATCAGTTTGAAACTGTAACCGCGCGCGCCAAAATGCCTTTGTAGTAGCCAATGAGTAATTGCCAGCTTCTTTCAAAATTCGCGCCACTCGCGACCCTATAAGATATCCCAGCTTCCTCTGTTTGGGGCTCTCGACCTCTGCCGTTGCATAGGTGAGTGTCGAGGGCCCGGTCTCGAGCCCGTAATAAACTCCTTTGTGCCCTTGCATCGGTTGTCTGTGTCCTTGGGGGCTGCACTGGTCGACGTGGGCACAACACTATAAACACTGGGTATACAAATATCTGCCCCTACTTTCAGTATTTTGGGTTATATGCATAAGAGTGAGTTTGCTCTATCATACTTGATTTTCTATTTAACTTCTGGAGGAATGCTCTAACTTCCACAATGACTCTATTACTTCACAATCCCCCATAGCAAAGCATATCAACTTTTTACACCTTTGCTTATTAACATTTTACTGTGTGTGTTTTTTTTTTAAATCGTAGCCATTCAAATGCATATGAAGTGGTATCACATTGTAGTTTGGGTTTGCATTTTTCTCAAATGACTAATGTTGAACATCTTTTTAGGTGCTTATTGATCATTTGCATATCTTCTTTGGAGAAATGTCTGTTTCCTTCTAGAGTTAGAATAGGTGACCTTGAGGTGTTGTTTGTTGTCCTTGGCCTGTTTTTAAATTAGGTTTTTTGTTGTTTGTGAGAGTTCTTTATATATTTTGCATAGTAATGACTTATCAGATACATATGTTGCAAATACTAACTCATTTTGAGTTGTCATTCCACCCTATGGTGTCCTTTCATGCACAAAATTTTTAAAATTCTATGAAGTTCAATTTATTTTTTCCTTTATTACCTACACTTTGGCTGTCATAGCCAAGAAATTACTAAATCAAAGTCATAAAAACTGGCCCCTGTATTTTTCTCTAAGGGTTTATTGTTTTAGGTCTATGGTTTGGTCTTTCATCTATTTTGAGCTATTTTTAATATATAGTATAAGGTAAGAACCAAGTTCATTCTTTTGCATGTGTATTTCCACTTTTCTCAGCAACACTGTTGAAAAGACTTTCCTTTACCCTCAAATGGTATCTTTTCTATAACAAAATACCAAGGATGGGTGGCTTAAAAAACAGAAATTTATTTTTCACAGTTCTGGTGGTTGAGAAGTTCAAGATCTAGGTGTTGGTTAATTCAGTTCCTGTTAAGGGGTCTCTCCCTGATTTGCATGCAATCACTTATTCACTCTGTCCCCACATGGGGAGGGGAGGGATTTGGGAAAGAGAAAGAGAGAGAGAACTCCCTCTTTTTTTAAAATGCACAGAATCTCTAAGGTATGCAAGTATTCTAACAATGTTTACATATTCTATTTATTCTTATAATGACTTTTTTTTAAGATTTAGTTATTTATGCATACAAGAACTGGCATGCCAGAAATGCAGGGGTGTGAGGATTCAACAGAGACAGAGTGGGGAGCAGAACAGGTGGATTGACTGAAACACACTGCTGAGGGGAGCAGTGGGCAAAACAGAGGAGGTCTGCAGCGCCATGTGGGTTAGCTCCCTGGCCAGCGATCAAACTCATGCTACAGTAGCTTGGGATAGCTTCATATTGCTGAGACTTAACCCCTTGTGCCACCAGAGAGGCCCCTCTAATAATGACATTTAAATGCTAAATCTACTTCTTAGTTTATATTATTTCCTCATACACCAACTAATCAAATTTCCACAACCATTTCTTAGCACTGTTTTATATGTCCATTATATGAAATTTGCATTAGTTGTTTTTCATTTCTCTTACTTCTCTCCTTTATATTGTTTGTTCTCTCCTAATAGTGTTTATTATTGTACATTCTTAATTAGTTCTTTTCTTTTATATGTTGATAGGTTTCAATATTTTTGTTGTCTTTGGTATACTTATGGAATACTGAGATATATTTATTCGGGATATAAGTCCTTTGTTGGGTATATGCAATGACAATATCTTTTCCCACTTTATTTTCCTTTTTATCTCTTACTAGTACCTTTGATGAGCACAAGTTCTTAATTTTAATGAAGTTCCATTTGTTACTACAAATGCCATGTTTCAGAAGTCTTCATCATTAAAGTAAAGAGATAATTTTCTGGACACTTTACTTGCACACTTAAGTCCATGATCCATCTGCCATTTGTTATATATTGTGCAAGATAAAACTTTTTTTTTTTAAATATGAACATTCAGCTGATCCTGCCCTACTTACCCAAGTAACAATCCTTTCCCCCCTAACATTTCATGGCCCCATTTCCATGAACTAGACATGTCATATGTGGGTCAATTACTAAATTTTTTATTCTATTTTTTCTATCCTTGTTCTAATATCACACTTTTAAATTTTTGTAGCTTTATATAAGCCTCTATATAGGTTCTTCGGTTTTGTTTTTAGAGATTATCTTAGTTACCATTGATGCTTTGCATTTTCAAATATATTTTTATTTGAATTCACAAGTTCCACAAAAACACATGCTGAAATGTGTTGAATCTATGGATTAATTTGGAAGAAATTGTTATAGTATTGTTACTCAACTCATGATTATCATATATGTTTCTATTTAGTTAGATCTTTAATTCATTTCTGTAAAGTTCTTTATAGATTTTGGTTTTTTTTTTTTGTACCAAGGTTACATTATACTCATGAAATGAGTTGAGAAGTGTTCCCTCTTTGTTTATTTGCTGAAAAAATTCAATTTTTCTCCAACATATTTTGTAGTATTTCTAAGTAGTTTGTCTTGTTTTTCACATATCTTTAAGTTATGTGAGTTCCCAGAGTATCATTTCATACTATTGAGAATTTCCCTTATGACACAGGATTATGTTACTTCTTTCTGCTCGTACTTTATCAATAATCTTAACAGGAGAATATTGCTTTGACCTCTGTGGCATGCTATGTACTTGGAAATACCTACCAGCTTTGTCTGATATCTATAGCTACGTTTAAAATGGCATGTTCTTTACAGTTATGTCACAGAATCTCTTTTATATTATTTTTTCTATTTGAAACAGGATTTATTATTTATTTATTCATCATTCATTCATCCATCCATCCATTCACTTATTTATTTAGTTTTCTAACTGTCCACTTGCAACTTCTCTCAAGTGAATTTCTGCACAGTTGAGTAATTCAATTATTTCAGCAGAGGGAGAGCCAGTGGTTAAACTCCCTGTTTCTACAGTTTGTGTTTACTGAAAGTTTTGGGCCAGGGTTAACTTCCCAGTGTTGTGTTTTATCTTGTGTCTAACTCAGAAATAAGTTGTAGAGATGTATAATCTTTCAGTGACTTCTTGCAAGCTTTCTTCATAACATAACTAAGGGCTTAGTCTAAGAGACTACTTCATTAGAGACTACTCTACTTCATTAGAGACTACTTCAGATAGTACTAATTTACAGAATAGACAGATCATGTGGTGTTTTGTCCTTTATCCCTTGACATTTTCTGGCCTCTCCTAACTATCCATTTCCAGGAGTCTCTTCAAATTACATTCCTGTGACTAAGTTTTTTTGTGAAGAGGCATCATATATTAACCTTAGAGTGATTAACATTTGGTCACATATGAAAAGTATCTCAAAGTTTCCTCAAAGTTTCTGTCCTATGGGTGGCACTCTTTTCTAGTTTCAAACACTTTTGAAACGTTTTCCATCTTTTCATAATTCCATTGGTTATTTTGATGAAAACCTACAATGAAGAAGAGAGCCAAAGTCTAGTGCTCACAACTTTGTACCAGAAAATCAAGTTGGTCCTGTACCATCTTAATTTGTTATTGTCAACATTATTATCAATAAAGATTATGAAATGCCAGCTATTGAGTTCTTACTCATGTGTTCAAGAACATGCTATTACATTCATTTTTATGTATTAATAATTCTTATAAATAATCCCATGACATAGGTATAGTTGTTTTTTCTCTTTATTTTATAAACTAGAATACAGATTTCCTCACATAGTGGTTAAGTGACTCGCCCAAGGTAACCTTATATAGAAGCAGAGGTGGATTTTGTATTCAAATATTTCTGACAACTCCCTTTCCTCCTGCCCTTAGTGTCATGAGTTTATGACTTCGGCCTCTCTCTCCACCATCTTTCCTTTGCCATTCATACTTTTGCTTTTTGGAATTCACAGTTTGATGAACTATGAAGCACTACTTCTTTCCTTTATGCCCTTCCACTGCTAGCACCATATCTGATATGTAAACTTGCTCTTCAAGTCCCTGCAGTGATAGCCATGGCACAGGCCAGGAGCTTTATTGATTCACTTTTTTGGTGGCAGTACTTGTTCTCCAAGTTTGACCATTATAATATACTGCTTAGTTCTTTCTGCTCCAATTTCTTTCTCTGTTTGATTTTTCTGTGTATATATATCCTTCATCTTAATATTTGACAGTGGTAATATTTCTGTTATTCTTCAAAATCTTGACCTTCACATCTTCCCTTCAGAATCTTCCTTTTTTATTTTTTTTGATGGTTTATATTTATATATTTTATATCATTCTTACATCATTTTTCATTTTTGCACAATGTATGCATTTTCATTTTGGTTATATTCCCCATACAATTGCACCCCCTTTATTTTGACCCTAATCCCTCCTCTCCTCCCCCTCACCCCCCTGTAGTGTGTCTCTGGTTTATACTTGCTTGTTGATTTTGATTTTTTCTTTATTACAGTTAGTCTTTTTCCTGGTCCCTTATTTAGGTTTTCTAGATTCCTGTTATGAGTGAGACCATCCGGTATTTTTCTTTTTCTTTCTGGCTTATTTCGCTCAGCATGATCCCTTCCAGCTCCATCCGTGTTGCTGCAAATTGCATGAGTTTATCTTTTTTGATTGCTGAGTAATATTCCTTTTTTATATTACCACATCTTCTTGATCCAGTCATCTGTTTTGGGGCATTTGGGTTGTTCCCATAGCTTAACTATGTAAATAGTGCTGCTATTAACATAGGGGTGCAAGTGCCCTTTGGAATTACTGTTTCTGTGTCCTTTGGGTAAATACCTAGGAATGGAAATGCTAGATCATATGGAAACTCTCTCTTTAGTAGGTTGAGGAATCTCCACACAGCTTTCCATAGTGGTTGGACCAGTTTGCACTCCCACCAGCAATGCAGGAGAACTCCTTTTTCTCCACATCCTCGCCAACATTTGTTATTGCTAGTTTTTTTAATATGTGCCATTCTCACTGGTGTGAGGTGGTATCTCATTGTAGGTTTGATTTGCATTTCCCTGATTACAAGTGATGTTGAACATTTTTTCATATGCCTGTTGGCCATTTTCATTTCCTCTTCAGAGAAGTTTCTTTTTAGCTCTTCTGCCCATTTTTTGACTGGATTATTTTCTTTGTTTTTGTTGAGTCTCATCAGCTCTTTGTAGATTTTTGTGATCAGTCTTTATCATTAGTGTTGTGTGCAAAAATGTTCTCCCAGTCAGTGGGGTTTCTCTTTGTTTTGGTTATTGTCTCTTTTGCTGTGCAGAAGCTCTTTAATTTGCTGTGGTCCCAGCTGTTTATCTTTGCCTTCACTATCACTGCTTTGGGTGATGTGTCTGTAAAGATGTCTTTGAGGTGCATGTCATATAGTGTTTTGCCTGTATTTCCTTCTATATATTTTATGGTTTCAGGTCTTATGTCTAGTTCTTTAATCCATTTTGAGTTGTTTTTTGTGCATGGTGTGAGGTAGTGGTCAAGCTTCATTCTTTTGCATGTAGTTACCCAGTTTTCCCAGCACCATTTATTGAACAAACTTTCTTCGCTCCCTTGCATATTCTTTGCTTCTCTGTCAAAGATTACTTGACTGTAAATCTGTGGATTATTTCTGGATTTTCTATTTGGTTCCATTGGGTCCATGTGTCTGTTCTTGTACCATGCAGTTTTGATTATTATGGCTTTGTAGTATAGTTTGATATCTGGAAGTTTGATGCCTCCATTCCCTTTTTATTTTTCAGGAGAGCTTTGGCTATTTGGGGATTTTGGTGGCTCCATATGAATTTCAGCAATATTTGTGCTATTTCTTTGAAGAATGACATTGAAATTTTTATTGGCATATCATTGAATATGTAAATTGCTTTTGGTAGGCTGGCCATTTTGATGATGTCAATTCTTCCCATTCTTCCATTGAGCAGGGGATGTCTTTCCATTTCTTTATGTCTTCTTCTATTTCTTTTAACAGTGTTTTATAGTTTTCTTTGTATAGATCCTTTACCTCTTTTGTTAGGTTTATTCCCAAGTATTTGATTTTTTTTGTTTCAATAATAAAAGGGATGGTTTTCTTCTTCTTCAGATTTGTTTGTGCATAGGAAGGCTACTTATTTTTATGTGTTGATTTTGTATCCTGCCACTTTACTAAACTGTTGATTGGTTTAATTACTTTTTTATGGAGTTTTTTGGGGTTCTCTATGTATATTATCATATCTATGAATAGTGATAGTCTGACTTCTTCCTTGCCTATTTGGATTCCTTGTATGACTTTCTCTTGTCTTATTGCTCTGGCTAGGACTTCCAGTATTATATTGAAAAGCAGTGTTGAGAGTGGACATCCATGTCTGGTTCCAGATCTTAATGGAAATGCTTTCAGCTTTTCACCATTGAGAATGATATTGGCTGTGGGCTTGTCATATATGGCCTTTATGATGTTGAGGTATGTTCCTTGTATCCCGAGAGTTTCAAGGGCCTTTATCATAAATGGGTGTTGTGCTTTGTCAAAAGCTTTCTCAGCATCTATTGATATTATCATATGGTTTTTATATTTCTTTTTGTTGATGTGTTGGATTACATTGATTGATTTTTGGATGCTGAACCATCCTTGTGTCCCCAGAATCTTCCTTTTTTATAAATTTAAGTTTGCTGCATCTACTTTCTTATGTCTTAGGGAAGCAAAACTTTACTCCTCTTGACTGTTTTTTTTCTCATAATTTAACATTTCTTCCTCAACTACTGAAAGTAGTTAATCTCCAAATTTTTTTGTCAATTTACCAATTTGATGCTTTTAATACATTGATAAAAATGGCAAGGCTTTTTATTTCACATGTCACAAACTCTATCTGACATAAGTCCTGTCAATTTTGTTTTTTGTTTGCCTTTTTGGTATGTACATTCCATTTGATTGTAAATTTGAAGAGACATTTGGTCTCACTATTTTTAAATGCTTCAGAAATTACTTGCTTCTTCTAATTATATCCTCTTTCCCCATGTGTACTTGAAGTATCTTTCTATGAGTTTTCTCATTGTAGTGTGAAGAAGAGCATATATTCTTGGGCCTCCCCGGTGGTGCAGTGGTTGAGCCCTGGGTTGCGAAGCTGCCCGCAGCCTCTGCAGCACTGGTTCAATCCCCGGCTGCTTGCCGGCCACCGGAGGGAGGTCCCACATGGCACGCAGACCTTTCCTGCCGCCCGCTGCTCCCCTCAGCAGTGTACTTCGGTACTTCTGCCTGCTCTGCTCCCCGCCCTGGCTCTGGTGAATTCTCTCACCCTCCCGCACTTCTGACTATACCCATTGCTTGTATAAATAAATAAATAAATAAATAAATAAAATCTTAAAAAAAAAAGAGCATATATTCTTAATATTCTTAATACATCTTTCCCCTCCTCTCTTGGAGGCATACTCATTCTTTTTAAAAATTGAGATAGGATTGACATATAATATTGTATGGATTTAAATAGTATATGATTCATTGTAGGACCATAAAACTTGCACTCAATTATTGGAGTACTGACAGGAAAGGGACAGAAAAAAATGTAGGTACTAAGAATGGGCATTTAGTCTCTGTCTTGGTCTCTTTAAAATCAAAATTAATAATCTCCATTTCACTGGGCAGGAATTACTAGCTCAGTTTGTTAAATTCTCTCTTGGATGCTAGACACTGGCTCTGATGCACCTGCTAGTACATTGGAAGGAACAGATTTATGACCCTATAAAAAGGTTGTTTAAGACCTCTGAGCCTCATTTTGTCACCCATAAAATTGGGACATGCTCTGTATCTTTCTGTGAAGACTACTACTTGTAGTGAATACAGTGTTTGAGATACTGCAGCCACCTGACAAAATATTGATTGCTCCCACTTCTTCAGAAAACCTCTTAGGTGATTTTCACACTCATCCAAGGCAGTAATTCATAATATCCTTCTACAGAAATCCAGACCAAGGCCTTGCTCTCCATGTCAGAAATATTTTCTATTCTTAATTTTCTATGTGAATTATTAATTGGCATACTGTTGACTGTTAGTTCCACAAACAAGAATTTCTCTGTCCCTAATGAAAATGACACACCTGCTGTGTGTCTTGTCACACTGCTACTGCTCAGGTTTTTCCCCATCCAAACCTCAGATCCACCTGCTAAATTTGTCATGTACATCCCTCACATTACTTCGCCAAGCACTTGTGGTCTTTCATAAAGTCCCATGATGCTATTAGTGCTGCTGTCCTTTTATGAAATGGGCTCCAAATTAAGTTCATTTTCTCCTTTTGGGGGCTTTATATCAACCCCTTTACTATAATCTTCCATACTCAATCACCACAGTCCATGCCATGTATTCATTCTGTATCTTGGCCGTAGAGAGGGATACCTTGAATATCATATGCTTTTAATAACAAATGAATATTCATATCTATTACTTTGATTATATAGATATTAGTATCACATAATTTGTGCCCTTCAATAACCTACAGTCTAGTGAGGTATGAGAGACATATAAACAGGTAACTTACACACCAATGTGGTAAGTGAGAGTACAGCTTTGGCATGTGTTAGCCAAGGAGATTTAAGCTGAATCACAAGAATGAGTGGAGGTTAACTGAATAAAGAGATGCGGGAAGTGATCTAGACTAAGGGAAGTATGTGTGCAAAAACCCAGTATTGAGAGTGAGCATACTACCATTACAGAATTACAAATAAGGGGCTCCCTGGTGGCACAAGGGGTTAAGACGCAACCTATGAAGCTATCTGCAGCTGCTGCAGCAAGAGTTCGATCCCTGGCCAGGGAGCAACCCACATGGTGCAGCAGACCTTTCCTATCTCGCCTGCTGCCCCCCTCAGCAGTGTATTTCAGTAGATCCGCCTGGTCTGTTACCTACTCTGTCTCTGGTGAATCCTCTCACCCCCCCCCACCACAACTCTGACCTGTACCCCAGTTCTTATATGCATAAATAAATCTTTTAAAAAAAACAGGATTACAAGTAAGGCACAGGGTTCTACTGCAGAGAGTTAGTGGCCTGGGTGAAGGAGGTGATCTTGCATAATAGGACAAGGTCAATAAACTAAGTGTGTTTTCATAAGTAAAGTTTGGCATACCCATTCATTTACAGATTTTTGTGATGTTTTTCTGCTGTGATGGCAGAGCTGAAGAGTTGCCACAGAGACTATCTGGCCTGCAGAGCAGAAAACATTTACAATCTGGCCTCTTACAGAAAATATTTGCTAACCACTGCTATAGGGAAATTAGATGGCAAGAGTTTGATGATTTTGGAAAACCAATCTAAAGAAGAAAAAATTGAAGCAAAAGAATTACATGATCGTCAAATTTTAGGAAAATTACTTAGCTGCATACACAGAGTGGATTGGAGTGGACAAGATTGAAGCTAGCCATTTATTGTAATAATTCTGACAGACTGTGGCCAGAACTACAGTATGTCCAGAACCATGATGGCAGCTGCTGGTGGGAGACAATACAAGTGGTATTCTCTTTTCTTAGATTTTACTTCTGTCTTCTCCTTTTGTTCCTCACTTCCTATGTCTTTCCCTCTTCTTCTCCACATTTTTTCCAGTGTGATCATTCTTTTCATCCTTCTTCAAATATCCTTTCATATTTCCCACTATATATCCCCCTGTCAACATCAAGCAAATGAAAACTTTGTAACTTACACTGTTGTTCTTATGGCCTGTCTCCTCCCAAATCTGAAATGCTGACATGGCCAAATGAGCTCATGATTCTCCTCCTCATCTTAGTCTGTCTGCTTGGACCTCTGCAACAGTTTCTGGAACTTTCAATACTTCACCTCTCACCCAGTTCCAGCAGTCCCAGCACATACCACCCTAAAACTTAAACACTTGAATTTTGAAAAGACTATCTTCATTAGTATGATTTTGGTGTAAAATCCTACTTAAGTAGGATTTTTAAGTAGGAGAGAGGTTAACTTTAAGTAGGAGAGAGGTTAACTTCCTTGCATAAAATCACAGCAAAGTAGTAAAGTAATAGGGAACTCAGTTTCTTGATTCCTTACCTTGTGCTCTTCTAGTTGACTATATTTAACAGTTCCTATCACAAATTAGGGAAATGAAAAATTAATAACCACATCTGCTTTGTGATCCCATTCAAGTTGATAACCTGAAGGAAGTTTGTAAGTAGTCAAGTAGCTGCCCTAATTACTTAACTATAAATAGATAATTTTCTTAAGAAATTTCCCTGACTGTATCAATTTCTTCCTGATGCAGAGATCCAACTAGTAGTGTTAGAAGCCACCCGGAACCCAACTGTGAAATAACAGAGAGATAATGTCCAGGCGGGAAGTAGAAAAGTATAGGTGATACTTTAGTTTTGAAATTTAAAAATGTTTTGGGATTTTATGACCTTTCATTTGGTTTTAATTTCATATCATTATACCTTTTAAATACTCAAGTCCCCTAGATAAATCACTCATCTCAATGATGGTCTAATCAGCCTTTTGAAACCATGAAAAGTCACATTTATGACTACCACCTCACAGCCACTTTGATTCTGCACCTCTGCTGCAAGTCTCACGTAACACACTAACCCCAGCTATTGTCATTATTGTAGCACTGAGTTTAAAGAAAGATACGGGTGTGGCTGAAAGGCCAGATCCCTTCTAGTCAGTTCTAAAAGCCAAGTCTGTAGAAGGAAACTTCCAACCCTGGGAAATACTAGGACCATCAAGGACATAGTGACCAGGGGCAGGCATGTAAGAGATACGATCTGGTTGTAATCTTTTAAAGCAACACCATCCAGGGCCTCCCCGGTGGCGTAGCGGTTGAGCGCTGGGCTGCGAAGCTGCCCTCGGCCTCTGCAGTGGCGATTTGATCCCCGGCCACCGGTGAGGGTCCCACATGGTGCTCAGACCTCTCCAGCCACGCCCGCTGCTCCCCTCAGCAGTGTTACTTCATCTGCCTGTTCTGCTCCCTGCTCTGGCTCTGGTAAATTCTCTTACCCTCCCGCACTTCTGACTGTACCCAGTGCTTGTATAAATAAATAAATAAATATTAAATAAAAAATAAAGCAACACTATCCAACATGGCAGATACTTGCCACCATGGCTGTTCAATTTGAATTACTTAAATGAACTTAAAAATTCCAAAAGCCAAGCAATAACAAGTATTGGCAAGGATATGGAAAAAAGGGAACTTTTTGTATACTGTTGGTAGGTATGTAAATTGGTGCAGCCACTGTGGAAAACAGTATGGAGTCTTCTCAAAAAGTTAAAGATAGAATTATCATATAACCCATCAATTCTACTTCTGGGTATATATCCAAAGGAAACAAAATCACCATCTTAAAGAGCTATCAGCACCCCTGTGTTCACCACAGCATTATTTATAATAGCCAAGTTGTGTCAACAACCTAAGTTATGTCCACCAATGGATGGATGGACAAAGCAAATGTATATACACACAGCAGAATATTATTCAGCCTGATGAAAAATGGAAAATTTTCCATTTTAGAATAACATGGATGGTCTTTGAGAATGTTATGCTAAGTGAAATACAACAAACACTGTATGATCTCACATGTGAAAACTAAAAAACTGAACTCAGACAGAACAGAATGGCATTTGCAATGGGTTAGGTGTTGGGGGGGGCAGGGAGAATGGGTAAAGGGGTCAAAATGTGCAAATTCATTTATAAGATAAATGAGTTCTGGGGATGTAGCATACAGCATGGTGACTAGAGTTAACAACACTATATTATATGTTTGAAAGTTGCTAAGAAAGTAGATATGAAAGGTTCTCTCATTCAAGAAAAAAAATTGTATGAAGTGATGAATATTATCTAAGTTTAATATGGTAATCATTTTGTGACATATACATATATCAACTATGTTGTGTACCATAAACTAATACAGTGTTATGTTTCAGTTATAGCAATAAAATTGGGAAAACTAAAAGTAACCTCATTATTTTTGTCAAAAACATTTCCATTCCTTAGTTTCATTAGTAATATTTCAGTGACCACATACAGATAATAGCTACTGTATTGAAGGGGCAAGATACAGAACATTTTATTATCATAGAAAGTTCTATTGAACAGTGTTGTTACAGAGAAAGACAAGATCAAGAAATGAAATGAATGCTTCACTGAGTTGTCACAGCACAGGTATGAACCAAGCAGCTTGGCACAGAAGAGTTATGATTTTAGCCTAGTTTCAGCCTGTTAGATGTGTAGTTTGAATAAGCTGATTAGGGTCTCTTCCTTGTATTTCTTCTCTATAAAATGTGGGTACTGACTGATAATTACTTCCCTGTATTTTTGTTTGGGGTATTAAATGTGTGCAAAGGACTTAGCGTAATGCCTGGCACATCATGTGTGCTCAAGAAATGACAGTGACTGTTTGGAGGGTACAGTCATTTCATCTAATAACTTCTACACACAGAGAACTTTCCATCTAGTAGCTTGGACTTACTTCTAGTTGAGAAGAAGTCTGATCTCAGGATCCTAGTAATGGAGGAATTTAGAAGAATGGGGTAAGGGAGGTAAACAGAGACTAACAGTTGGTGAGCACAATATCAGAAAAGGATTTCAATAATCTTCAGGTAACAGAAAATCCAACTAACCTGTGACTTAAACCAGTTAGAGGTTCATCCGTCAAGGAAATTATCATTGACCAAAGTTCCTTCCAACTTTCTGCGCCACCATCCCTAGTGTATGGCTTTTATCCTAACAGTCACAGTATGTAAGTTTCACTTCCAGGCACCATATCTGTATTCCTGAAGGATAAAATAGGCCCCACTTTTTATTTAGGAATGAGTGCTTCCACAAACACATCCTCCAGTATGTCACTGAGCAGGAGAACTCTGTTCCTTCCCTAGCATAAAGAAAAGCAAGGAAGAGGAATTTTTGTTTCTTTGTTTTAGAGTGAACCACATGCAGATGCCAATATTTGAACAATTTTAATTGAAAGAGGCAACTTTATAATGATTCATTCTGAGAGTTGGACATATTGCCACCCTGAACAGTGAAGTTCTACTGGAGAGAAAGGAGACTATCGCCATTCGCAGGCAGCAAACCGGGTCTACCATTAGCTCCAACCTCACATCAGGCCATTTGATTTTCACTGCCTGTTATGGCAATTGTTAACATTGTATCTGAGCGAAGACTCTAAAATTTATTTTGTGCAAAGCAGAGCTGGGCTTGAATATTGGGTCCTGTGCATATGCATTCCACTATTTCCTTAAGGAAAAAAAATGGAAAAAAAAAAAGCCTCCTTTATAAACAATACAAAATTAAAAGAAAACAAAAGATCTACTCATGACAGAGTGTGTGTTGCACAACACCCTTTAAATCAGCCACAGATGCAGGGCTCTTTTATCAGATATCAGTCACAACTGGGATGAAACAAGATTGCACATAAATGGAGGGGAAATTATATTGGCTCATTTTGTTAGAATTTAATTCAATTTCCATGTCTGCTTCTTTGCCTAAGGAGAATTAATATCCAACTTGATTTGAAAGAAATCGGCAAGCTTGTTTAAAGACAATACTAGAAGTGAAGGTGGTGTTGAATCTTTTGTTATTTGCTTTGTCTTTCTTTTTTGAAATTTTTTCCCCAAAAGAAGAAACTTGAATGTTAAAGAAAACAAATCCACTGAGTTAAAAATGCCTTATCTAAGTAATGCAAACCTACTTCTATCTGGGTTATTAAATTCCATGGCTTGCCTCTTATAAGACTATTTTTCCATCCTTGTGGTTTTATTATTATTTGTTGATAATTCCCAGATTTTTTCTCAAGATCTTTTTTGAGGTCCCACGCTGTGTATCTAGCTGCCTATTAATATCCCATTTGAATGTCGCATAGGGCACCTCTACGTCAACATGTCCCAAATTGGCTTCATGATTTTTCTCCTAAACAAAACATCCCGCTCCTATTATAGTACATCTCTTCTTAGTGACTGACAACATCAATCACCCAGTTGCTCAGATCCAAAGTCTGGAAACTATCCTTGATTCTTCTCATTTCTTCATCCCTTTCATTTCTAACCCATCCCCCAAGGCCTGTCAATAACCAATACCACATCCTATTTTCAATGTCCATACAATAATTTGACAATTTACCAAGAATGTTTTCTTCACTATTAAGCAGTCATTCATAAAGCTTAATAATGGAAGCCACACTCCTCAGCTGAACCAAAGACGGTGTGACTGGAACTGGTGCCATCTAGTACTACACTGATGCTCTGTGTTAAACAGCATTTCCCTGTAAGCTCCAGGGAATCCTTTTGTGCCCCTATACCTACTTGACCTCAGAGCATGGAGGAACCCCACTGCTATTAAGGAACTGGAATTGGGATAATATAACTAATAAAGAATTAAACGTGGTCCAATTTCTTCCAAAGGAAACCTCCAGAGAACATTGTCATTACTACATTCCTAATATTTGGTAGGTGCCTGGGTCTTAGTAGGGACTCAGTGAATACTCATTGGGAGTTGGAAAATTAAAAAGGGGGCAAACGGTAGGTTTAATTTTTAATAACGGAACATATTAATGATCATTCCATTTTCTCACAAAAAGATTCATTCTGGAATACAAGAACCTCCAATTTTTCTCTGTCTCGTGGACCCTCCTGTTCAGCATATAGACAATCTGTAGTACTGCCTATCTTAGGAAGATAACATTTTCTCCCTTCACATTCCCCTTGGGAGGTGACTTTTCTGTGTTCAAACAGTTCTCTAAGCATAATTCTACTTATTCCTTTATAAAGAAATTATCTGATTCTGTTTCCTCACTAAACATTAAGGTTCTTTTTTTTTTTTTTTAAGATTTATTTATTTACGCATACAAGCGCTGGGGCACAGGCCAGAGGTGTGGGGTATGAGAGGATTCACCAGAGACAGAGTGGGGAACAGAACAGGCAGATGGACTAGAGTACACTGCTGAGGGGAGCAGCAGGTGAGTCAGGAGAGGTCTGCTGCACCATGTGGATTGCTCCCTGGCGGGGGATTGAACTCATGCTGCAGAGGCTGCTGACAGCTTCATAGATTGAGTCTTAACCCTTGTGCCACCAGGGAGGCCCCTAAACATTAAGGTTCTTAAAGTCAAAAACTTTGTCTTCCTTATAGCCCCAGTGCTTGGCACATAAAAGTTGTTCAATGAATGATCACTGATTGGATTTATGGATGGTTGAGATCTGGGAATCTTGGACTGAGAGTAGGTATTGCTGAAGGCCTGGGAGGAGTAAGATTATTTACAATGACTGAGAAGACAGCCAGGAAGGAACCTGCTGAAACAGTAACTTCTAATGAAAAGAAAGGGAAGCTCACATAAAGAAGACTGGAAAACACAGATAGGAAGAGAGCAGAAAGGGATGTTCTCTGAGTTTCAAAGAAAAAAGAAAAAAGAGAATTTTAAAAGAGGAGATCATGGTAGTATTAGTGTCTTAAAGATCAGATGGGATGGGGACTGAAACCTTCAACCTTGATCTTAGAATGTGGAAATTAGAAAGTCATTGATGAACTGAGAGAGAATAATAATGAAGATAGATTTTAGTGAATGCAAAATGATACAAATTGGGAAATATGTATAATGAAAGTATACTAGTCTTTCAGACATTTAATAGAAATGTAAAAATAGTAGCTAGAAGGATAAAGTATGTTAAAGGAAGCTTTTAATAAATACCAGAATCAGGGCCTCTCCTGGTGGTGCAAATGGTTGAACGCAGCGCTGTGAAGCTGTCTACAACCTCTGCAGCGCCGGTTCAATCCCCGGCCACTGGAGAGGGTCCCACATGGCGTGGCAGACCTCTCCTGTTGCATCCGCTTCTCCCCTCAGCAGTGTATTTCGCCAGTCTGCCTGTTCTGTTCCCCGCTCTGTCTCTAGTGAATCCTCTCACCCTCCCATGCATCTGGCCTGTACCCCGGTTCTTGTATCAAATAAATAAATCTTTAAAAAAAATAAATACCAGAATCAAACATATATCCACAGGTCCAGGGGAAGAAGTCAATGAAAGGAAGTTGAAGGTAAAGGCAGGGATGTTTGTGGAACAGTCCTCAATTCCTATATTATTTAGAATTTGTAGAAACTCTACCACATTCTTACTCACATCTACTAGCCACTTGATATTTTTTAGAAACCCTATTTTGGTCATGTGGCCACCAAATTGTTGAAGTGCTAAGTAACAATAGCCATGGTCCCTGAGTATCATGTTGATGGAGAAAGGCAATCACTTAGTAGACTTTAATGAGACGCACTGCTTATGAAAACATTTCTCAGTCTTAGCTCACCCCTTTTCTTGTTTTTTTGTCCCAATAAGCTTATCCCACGGATAAGCTGCCAATATAATCATCAAGCCCTGTCTCAGCATGACTACAAACAATGACTCAGATTATTACTTACATCACCCAGTAAAAGAGCATGTCCACTGGGTTTTGATTTCAGTGATTTTTAAGCACTATTAGGAATATTTTTATTCTAGGACCAGGACTGATTTCAAAGTGACCAATTTGAACATCTTAACCTTTTTCACTGTAAGTTTATTCCTCAAATTTTTGAAAGAACTGACAAACTGTAGCCAATTTTTGTATAAGCTAAACTCACTCTTCCAGGATGGTCTTAAATCTGGTTTTGTAGGTAAATGAGCCAGCTTGAAACAAAATGGCATCCAAGTGTTCCTTTTATAACACACTGAATAACATCAAAAGTTTACCTAATTAATACTACCCATGATGAATATTTTTTTCATGAATTTTAGCTGTCTTCTTCTTGTCTGGGTCAAGTTAGTAAGAGAAGGTCAAAATATTCTAACTTTGACCTAATTGGACCTTTTTCCCTTTTCTCTCTCTTCTGGGGAGTAGGGCTGTTTTCCAATAATTTTTATTTTGCTGGCTCAAGAGACAACAACATTAAACTTACCATTTTAATCTGTTCCAGATATTAGGTACTATTTAAAATGAAGAGATTATTTTCTTTAATAGAATGAGGTTTTTGTTTATTCTGTTTCAAATTTGGGGGAAAAAATGTGTGTACTCTCTTATTTCCAATATACACCCGACACACACCCATAATTTAATTTTTAAATTCTGAACTACAGCAAAAACTTTATGGAACAAAAGTATAATTGGTTTCAGGAGAACTTGTAGTCTGTATTTAGGATGACAGAACTGGACTTTCTAACCAGGCTGTCCCTCTTAATTTTAAATAGCCCAATCTAGAATGTTTCCATAGGCTGCAGAGACCACCTGGGCTAGCACAACACAAAGGTATCAGAGGCAAATTTTGGACCTATGGTTTAAAGCCAGCACTCAGTGAACCAGAAATCAAAACACTTGCTAACCCATAATCTAATCAGCTCGCACGCTTGGTCAAGCTTTAGAATAATCAGACCTGTCGTTGCTGCACAAAAGAGTGCTGTTAAATGTCAGTCTTTCTATCACCAACAGGAAAGTCTACTTCCATGGTGTTTACAAGTCCAGCTTTGGAAAATCTGGTCCTAATCCCAGACTAACTTCCTCTGTGATAATTGCTAACATAACAGTACAGCACAGTGACCTTATTAATGGAATTCTTATTTCAGAAATCCATCAAATACCCAGAAGCCTCCTACGAGGGGCTTTTATTTATGCAGATGCCAGAGGGTGTGCTCCTTGAGCCCCAAATTAGTCCATGTGGCTTCTCCCCTCCCCACCATGAAGTGGTAATTATACTCTGGGCCCAAGCTCCTCATCCCCAAGTCTATACTGCACCTGGAAAATATTGAAATAATTTTGTCCTTTATAAAAATCTTTAGTGTTCTCTGGAGTTTGAAGTCAGCCAGAGAGAGACTTACTCCTCTATTTTAGATGATAGGATTTGCAGTAAACATGAAGGAGGAATGAATTGTGATAGAGGCGTTACCCTTGAGAATGGTCTTGCTTTAGCACACTGTGCAAACCTTTTTCAGAGCATTAACTGGAGGGAAATCTGGAGAGGGTTTTTCTTGTCTCCTCCTCCCATTAGACCATAAACTTCTTGACATAAACTCTGTTACATTCCCTCAATGATTAACAAAGTTCTTGACAGATAGCAGTTATCAATATACTTAACTAAAGAATTAATGACTCTCAGGGAGAAGTTCAGGACACTGAAATTATAAAGACCCTCTGGAATCCACAGAAGTTGTCAAATTTGATATCACCTATGTATAAAGTTGCTGGCCCAAGTATAACTTTGCTAACAACATACAGGCAGTGAATTAGCTTTTGGTAACACATTTTTTGTTTTATCATCAAAGGATAGTAAAAAATGTATTTACTCATTCCAGGAAATGTTCTCCTAGGTTCAAACACATTCCACTGAGTTGTGACCTGAATCTGAAGAAAATGATAGAAAGAGCCAGACAAGACTGACTGTAACGGTTAGTTTTTGTGTCAACTTGACTGGGCCTCAGTTCCCAGATATTTGTTGAAATATTATTCTAGATGTTTCTGTGAGTGTGGTTTTTAAACAACATTAACATCTAAATCAGTGGACTTTTATTAAAGCAGATTGCCCTTCATAAAGTGATTGTGTCTCATTCAACCAGCTGAAAGTCTTAGTAAGGACTGACTTCCTCTAGGTAAGAAGACATTCCACAGTGGATGGTTTCTGGACTTGAACTCCAGCCTGCCAGTTCACCCTGCAGATTTTAGACTGGCCAACTCCATAATGAGAATGGAGTCAATTCCTCCACTCAAAGCATGACTTAAAGCATGAGTCAATTCCTTAAATCTTTCTGCATATGTATATCCTCCTGGTTCTGATTCTCTAGAGATCCTTGACTAATAACTAACCAATAGGCATCTTATACAATCCCTGACTGATCTATTGACCAAGAGTCATATTACACAATCATTTAACAAGCCTGTATCCCATTTTCTCTTAGCATATTATACAGAAAGATTCACCCGAGAATGGTGCATGAACAGTGACCTCACTTCTTAATTAGGTATAAAGTAATATTAAACAAAGGAATTCTCCTGGCCAAATCATCTAAACCAAACAGTGCCCTGGATGTCAGGAGACTGTGGTTCCAATTACAGTTGTTTCAGGTAGTCTGTGATATTTACCTATATGTGTCTCAGCTTTCTCTCTAGACAATGGCAGGTGGAGAGAAGTGAGAGAAGGAAAAGGACTAGTCAGATCAGATGTTCTCACAACCTAGAACCCTTAGCTGAGAGTCATGACCTCTCTGCACCTCCTGTAAGAATATGAAAATGCCTACATATTATTTTTCTCTTTTTTTAAAGATTTATTTATTTATGCATCAAGAGCCGGGGTATAGGCCAGAGATACTGGAGGTGAGAGGATTTACCAGAGACAGAGTGGGGAACAGAACAGGCAGACTGACTGAAATACACTGCTGAAGGGAGTAGCGGGTGAGACAGGAGAGGTCTGCTGTGCCATGTGGGCTGCTTCCTGGTTGCCGGGGATGGAACTCATGCTGCAGAGGCTGAAAATTGCTTCATAGAGCGGTGCTTAACCCCTTGCACCACCAGGAAGGCCCCCCTACATATTATTTTTCTGACAAGATGGTTTGTAGCTTTCAATAGTTCCAACCTGGTCAGCGAACTACAAAAAGGCTACCATCCTTGCAACTTGTAATGATGATGGCCTTTCCATGTTCTGAGCTATCATAATACTCTTCTATCAACTACAGGTGTTTGTGGCTCTCCCTGAGAAACCTCTAATTTCTACTCCATGCTTTGGGAGGTCATGAAGACCCTAAGCATTTACAAAAGAAAATAGTTTTCTTTGTTTTTCTAAGCCAAGGGTCTGAAGGAAGGGGTAGTGAAGAGTCATTTACTTGAGAGACATCTATTGTTCCAAATCTCAGAAACAATTCACAGGATAGCCTAAAAGTTGTGGCTTCTGAGAAAAGGAAACCAGAGGTCTGAGAGAAGATAAGATACTTTCTATTGTATGCTTAGTTTCTATTGTTTATATATATTTTTAAATTTATTTATTTATTTATACAAGCACTGGGTACAGTCAGAAGCACTGGAGGGTGAGAGAATTCACCAGAGCCAGAGCAGAGAGCAGAACAGGCAGACTGACGAAGTCCACTGCTGAGGGGTGCAGCGGGCGGCAGGAGAGGTCTGCGTGCCATGTGGGACCCTCTCCAGTGGCCGGGGATCAAACCGGCGCTGTAGAGACTGCGGGCAGCTTTGCAGCCCAGCGTTCAACCGCTGCACCACTGGGGAGGCCCTATTGTTTATATTTTTGACCCTGTATATTTACTGCTTTTACTTTTTCAATTTTCTTTATATATTTTTATTTATACTTAAAAATAAGCAAATTTGAAATAATTTGAAAAATTTGTAAATTGATAAAGAATAATCATGACCTATCAAATAAAGAAAGTCAGAGACTAATAATATATGGGTATGACCACACTTTGGATAAAGATATTACACATTGTCATCCACAATGCCATTGGCTACCTCTCACTGTGGAGCTGGAGAAGGTGAGAAAACTGATTTGAACTTAGACCCTTTTATGGTTTTTGAGTCATTATACTATGTACATTTTACTTCAAATAACTAAAAATATAAATGCCCCTCAGTTTTAGTAACAAATAGGAATAGAAATATATAGAAATGTATATGTGACTTTATTTTAATTTAAGTGGAATTAGGTTTTATGTGTAAAAATATTTATATTAAATATATGGAAATATGAGCTCTGTGTCATTCAAATAGACCGGTTACTTGTGAGATGGGTTTAAAAAAAAGGAACAGGGCCTCCCCGGTGGCGCAGCGGGTTGAGCACTGCACTGTGAAGCTGCCCGCAGCCTCTGAAGTGTGGGCTCGATTCCTGGCCAGACAGGGAGATTCCCACTTAGCATGGCAGACCTCTCCTGCCTTGCCCGCTGCTCCCCTGAGCTGTGTCTTTGGTCTGTCTGCCTGCCCTGCTCCCCGCTCTCTCTGGTGAATTCTCTCACCCTCCTGCGCCTCTGACCTGTACCCCAGCTCTTGTATAAACAAATAAATCTTAAAAAAAAAAAAGTTAAAAAAAAAAGGAACATTTGGAGAAATTTACTGGCAAAATTTGCCGAGGTCGCTAATGAGAAAAGTACAAAAGGCAGTGTGAAAGAAAGACCATCTTGGAAGTATATTTCTTGGACTGTCCCCCAGAGAAATTTTAGGTCTGGGGTTTGGAGGTGGGGTGGTAGCCCTGAGAGACTGACTGCCAAGTCATGAAAGACCGGGATTGGGAAGACCTGCCCTGTGTGAACACAACTTTATGAAGTCAAGAAGCATCCAGACTCTTGTCTGAAATAACTGGGGGCGGGCAGAAAGCCATGAGAGAGATTTCCAGCTTGAGAGAAGGAGGTTACTGGAGGGAATAGTGACTAATGTGAAACAGGAAGCTGAAACGGAGATGATGAAACTGCCCAGCGGCAAAGGGGCTGAGGTGAGCAGTGAGCCCGGCATGCCAGTACTCACAGGGCAGTTAGAGCCTGGTATTTCCACTCACTATAGTAAAATGGCACTCTGGGCATCTGCTCCGGCACACATCAGGGAGGGATGACTCAGGGGCAGGGCAGCGTTCCCAGAAGCATCATCTCTGAAGAATAAACCCTTAATGGACTGGGTGACAGCAACGGCAGGAAGTTACTCAAATAACAGCAAAAGTGATCAAAGAAATGTGGCTTTCCTTGTTCCTGGCATTGGCTTTCCCAGTATATGACATCCTTGCACACCATAGGGCCCAAGGATATTATCTATGTTCACTTCATCTTCCATTGTATACTAGAAATTATGTATTTTGCATAGTTCATGGGACTGTACAAGCATTATTAGAACACTTATATCTAATATTCTTGCATGTTCCTGAGGTTCAAAGTTGGGGAACCTCATTTCTCACATGGGTTGAGAACATCCAGTCATAAAAAGTCACTTGGCCTTGGTTTTCCCACTTGTGGAGGGAAAACAGTGTTGACGACCTAACTCCAAAAGTGTGGGGAGCAGCCACGATGATTCACAAGCATTCAGAAGAGAACAGGAAGATGAT